>NW_012267265.1:3286022-3362275 GCF_000151885.1 Dipodomys ordii | reverse complement strand
AGGAAGGAAGGAAAGAAAGAAAGAAAGAAAGAAAGAAAGAAAGAAAGAAAGAAAGAAAGAAAGAAAGAAAGAAAGAAAGAAAGAAAGAAAGAAAGAAAGGGGAAAAGAAGAAGCAAAAGAAAATAAAGCGACCTCAGGGGTAACATCCAGACCCTGAGGTCAAGTCCCAGGACTGCACCCCTCCCTGAAAAACATTTCAAAGAAACCATCTACAATAATGCCTGCAAACAGAAAGTTTTTACATAATTGTGATTATTTAGATGTCATTAACACAAATAAGCATACATAACTACAAATAACATGCACACATCAATACAACTCTGTTGTGTCTATCACTAATCCATTGGAATCTGATAACACAAAACCAGAAGAAGCAGCCTTCCAGTCAGCCCAGATCCTCCTCCGATCTTTTCTCTGATATGGCACTAGATTTACGTCATCTTTAGTCTCTTTCCACATCCTCCCTTAGAGATCTCCGCTGTTCCAATCATATGACCAGAGAGGTAGGGCAGTGTCACAGTGAAACATGTGGCTTTGGGGACTAGGTTGGAATTTTTGCCTTGTCACTTACTTGCTGCATGGCTTTGGTTGAGTGATTTAATACCAACTGCAAACAATCCTAAATCCAAAATCCTTATGTGTCATTACTCAACAGTTAATCCTAAATATAGAGCTTGCCTCATACTCTTGTCCACTGTTCTGAATCTGTTTGCATTTTGATTAACACATGGAACTGCTCAGAAGCAACTTGGCATAGCAAACTGGATTTTGCTAGAATCAGAAAAGGTCTTCATTTTGGCTTCACTAATTTAGCAATATGACATTGACGCAAATGGTTTAATCTGGGTTTTGTTTTTATAATGTAAAAAATAATAAGAGTACCTACTTCGTGATTGAGAATTAAATAAATTATCTGTTGTAAATGGCTCAGAACAGAGATGGCACAGAGTAAAATTCAATTGATAAGGGTGTTTTTGGTTATTTGCTTTAAAAAATGTTAGCTTTGCTTGGAGCACTGTTCTTTGATTGGGAATGTTGGCAGCAAGATACAGGCAGCACCCTCGCTCTCTGAGCCTGCATCTGACAGGTGAGACACACCATTGCATCAGCAAGGATACACATGATGCAAAGGAGCCGATGGTTAGTGGAGTGAAAAGCACAGCACTTGATGTCATTGGAGGGTCATATAAGGCTTCTTGGAGGAGGTAACACTTAAGGAGAGACTAGATAAAATGGATGTAGGTTAAATAAAATAAGAGGGAAGTATACTTGAGTTTTGTAGAAGTCAGTGCAAGGCCCAGTGGTATGGGAGAGCAAGCCAGACTTAAGAAATGGGGAGAAAGGGTGTGTCAATAAATGGCAAAATTTAAGAATGATGGAAGTTGCTATATGGAGAGAATTGATGGTGTATGGTTGTCAGGGACCACATTTCAAGGACATTTTAAATCAAGTTGATACCACATCCTAGGACAATGATGGACCCCCCCCCAATAGCAATTGTTTGCAAATTCAAAATTTGCATTTTGAAACTATCTCTGTTGTCATAGAGAAAAGCAAGACTATGACAAGGAGACCAATTAGGAAGCTGTTACAATCATGTGATCTGGTCAGCAGCCTGGACAATAGTAACACTAGTGGAAAATGAGAGATGTGAGTGAAATTCAGTAGTAAGAATGAAACAAAATCAAAAGGCATTAGTAGCCAAGCAACAGCAGCTCACGCCTGTAATCCTAGCTACCCAGGAGGCTGAGATCTGAGGATCGTGACTGGAAGCCAGCCCAGGCAGAAAAGTTCTCATGAGACTCATCTCCACTTAACCACTCGAAAACCAGAAATGGTGCTATAGCTCAAGGGGTAGAGCACTAGCCTTGAGCAAAAAACAAAGGCTCAGGGACAGCACCCAAGCCCTGAGTTCAAGCCTCACAACAGACAAGAAAGGGCAAGGGAGAGCATCAGTAAACCAAGTGCATGTCTAATTTCGAGTATATTCAATTTAAGTGTAACAAGTTTTTCCAAACAGTCCTGGTTTGTGCCTACTGACTTAGTGTAAGCCACACTCCCTTCCCACTCCCAGAAATATTCTAGGCCCAGCACCTTGGGTTTGCATTTTGAAGTATCCTTTCCCATTCATGGATAGTTGCGTTCTTGTCTCTGGAACCAGATGGAGAAGGCAGGGGTTTTGAAATTCTCAGCTTATACAAGGTGGAAGCCATGGGAGCAGATAAGAGGTAGTGATGAAATAGGAACCTAGAGACACATCAAATGTTACAAGAGGAGATAAAGGGAAGCTCTGAACTGCAAACAATCCTAAATCCATGTCTGTCATTGCTCAAGGCTGAGTCCTAAGTCCAGAAGACAAATACACACATCTTAAGTCCTAAATACATTTCCATTGCTTTTTCATAAATCCATGGAACTGCTCAGAGGCAATAAGGTCTGGCAAACTGGATTTTGCTGGAATCAAGTAATTTTTTTTAAAGTGTATGTTTTGTATCTGAATTCCTCTTTCCCATCAATGTTCTTCAAAGCTGTACTTTACCTTTAAGATCTATATGGAATAATTCCTCAGTCCCCAGGGCTATTAAATTCTTCTTTCCTCTGCTTTCCATGCTTTCTTAAGAACCTGTACACCAATCACTTTTTCAAGAACCACACACATAAGTTTATATTAAGGAACTAGAATTCAATCATGAATGGACCTACTTAGTTTCTGCTAACACTGTCAGACTTCCATGTCCAGCCCTGACCAATCTCCTTTCTTCCTGGTTTCCTTTGTAAATCTCTTCCTCTCCTCTTTCACATTCCTCCTTTTAACTGGCTTGACACAGAACACACTCTCGCTGTCTTTTGTTAAATCTGTGTTCATCTAGATTATAATCTAGAAAATAGAGGTCCTACATTTCACATGTGTTGTCCAAATATTTTTCTTAAAAGAAAAAAAACAGAAAAATAAGGCTTTCTTTCATCCAGGAATTTTGTATTTGGTGTTTAGAGGGAGGGAACTTTTTAATCTCTCTAGATCAGGAGCAAACTAAGAAGACTCAAAACAGATTAGGCAACAAATCTGTGTGTCAAACATAAAAGGAAAAAAAATCTCAAAGTGAATAAGGTAAACACAGTAACAAAATGGGTCAAGCAGAGATACAGCCCCAATCAGTGAACGGCCAATTGGAAATCAATTCTACAAAAATATGTGTATGTTAACAGTATTTGCCTTTGTATGTGTTAGCTGACAATGAAATCTGGGCGTGGGTCCTCAAAAACAGCTGAATTTGTTCACATACTCAAATCAATTTTAACTGTCTGAAGAAACAACATACCTAAAATCTCTAAAATAAGAACATGCCCATTCTAAGTATTAGTGATGAATTTTTTGACATGGAATCCATCCCTTTCCGGCTTCTATAGCAATGTCAAAGTACAAGAAGCAATAAAACAAATGAACCAAATTCGTATGTCAGGACCTAATAAAATTATGTGACAGGGCAGACATTCGGGGTCGTGATTAATCCGTGAGAACTGTGCTTTCATGAATGGCTTAGCGCACTGGCCTTGAGCTGTCATCCCTATAATGATTAATTATTTCTTTTCCTCCATATCTTGCTTAGAACCACTGTGACAAAATAACTGAGACTAAGAAATAAACCATGCAGATGTTCTTGATCAACTCTGGAATTAGGATGTTCAAGAATAAAGTGCCAAGAGATCAGCTATCAGGTGAAGGAGCATTCCACATGGTGGGGCCATCCTGTGTTTCCACCAAATGCAGGCCAGGTAAAAGCAAAGGGGACAAGCGCACTGCCTTCAGTCCCTTTGGTAACAGTCCCAGTCCTTTGAATCATGAAGGCACAGCCCTTATAACATCACCATTTCTGTATGTCCCACCTGTTATACGCCATTGGTGTTAGGTCACTGTACATTCATTTTAAAGCAACACAGACAGCCAAACTTTAGCAGAATTGGATGCTGGTCAGTTGTTAAATGAAATTTAGAAACTGTAAGCTTCACAATACAAAAATTTCACAGTGTGTTATGGACTAGAGGTTTAGATCTCTTCAAATTTCTTCTATGGAATTCTAAGTCTCTAAAGCATGATATTTGGACAGCATGCTTTGGGGAAAAGTAATGGTTAGGTCATCTGGGTGAATATAGTGTCACCCTCCAAAGTACCTGCTCACTCTCTCTCCTTCTGCTGTGAAGGACAGAGCAAGAAGAAGGTTATAGGTAAGCCAGGAAGAAATTGAACTTTACCACAACCTCAATCTTAACTTCTCCAGCCTTCAAAATGAGAAAGATTTCTATTATTTAGGACACTGAGGCCATGGCGTTTGGCTGCTACAGCTTGAGCAGACTAAGATACACACGCACACACAACCACAGAATCGTACACTATTCTCGTAGTAGATATTCTATTTTAAAAGCTAGAATCACTGCCTGTGATTATTAAGCAAACTGTAACACATCCAGGAAGCCGTCTGTATTTGCAAATTTATCTGAAGAAAAAAAAAAAGGTTCTTTGGTATTCTGTAGGAGGGAAGAAATTTGTGAGATTTTTGTTATGGTCTCTTAATTTCATTACAAAAGAAATAATAAAAGGGGCCAGAACACATTTCTGCTCCTGTCATCAGCGTTTCATTCTCATCCTCACAGTAAATTTTGACTCAAGAAATTCATCTGTCATCCATCTTCAATAAAAAGGAGGGAGAACCAAGTTAAGTTAGAACTCATGTAGCTTCTGTATGACTAATATAACTGAATAATAGTATTAAATGTACTGAAAAAATCTTGGCTATAGTCTAAATTTATTAGATGATATACATTTATTTTATTTATTTTAATAAACTGAAAAACTATCACATAATTAAACATTGTTTAAATTTTTTTCCAATTAGATGGAAATATGGTTCTGTTTGGAGAACAGAAAACTATCATGAGTAGATGATAGATGATAGGTAGATAGACAGACAGACAGATAGGTACATAGTCAATGCTGGGGCTTGAACTCAAAGCCTTTCACATGCTAGGTGCACTCTACATCTTAAGCTAGAAGTTCAGCCCTTTTGGTTATTTTGAGATAGTATCTCATGTTTATGCCTAGCTTCACATGGACCACAGTTTACTTATATATGCTTTTTTACATAGCTGACATAATAGGTGCATCTGGCTTTTTATTGTTGAGTTGGACTCTTGTAAACTTTTTTGTCCAGGTTGGCTTTGAACCTCAATCTTCTTGATCTGCTCCCCAAATAGCTCAGTTAGAAGGCTGAAACACTGTGCCTGTCCATAATTACTTTTATTTGAATCTTTAAAGAATAAATTTGAACATTAGTGTATTTATTTATTTTTAATAAGATTTTTTGTTGTGGCGGTGCTGTGCAGAGGGGTTGCAGTTGCATGACCAGGGAAGTGAGTGCATTTCTTGTCAGGCATTGCTGCTTCCTCCTTTGTTTTTCCGCTATCATCCCTTCCCTGCCACATATTAGTGTATTTATTTAATTTCACTTTTTCATAAAAATTTTTCAATAAAATTTTCACTTTTTCAATAAAATTAAATTTACAGTATACTTTAAAAAAAAAGGAGGGAGAAGTCTTCACTGGAGAAGAAATAAGAATGGCCAATAGACACATGGAGAAATGCTCAACATTGCTGGCCATAAAAGAAATGCAAATCAAAACCACATTGAGATTCCACCTCACCCCAGTTAGAATGGCCATTATCAAGAAAACAAATAGCAGATGCTGGAAGGTATGTGGCCAAAAGGGAACACTTCTACACTGTTGGCAGGAATGTAAACTTGTTCAACCACTCTAAGAAGCAGAATGGAGGTTACTCAAAAGACTAAACCTACAACTCCCCTATGACCCAGCAATCACACTCCTGAATAAGCAAGGCCACAAGCAAGTGATCACAAGTAAGGCCACACTAGCGCTTCCAGCACAACTATGTTCATTACAGCATTATTTACCATAGCTAAGATATGGAACCAATCCAGATGCCCCTCAATAGATGAATGGATCAAGAAAATGTAGTATATGTACACTGGGATTCTATGCTTCCATCAGACATAATGGCATCACCCCATTCGTAAAGAAATACAGATGGGACTCAAGTGGTTGAGGCTTTACATAGAAAGACAGGTCCTGAATTCACACCCAAGTATTTCCCACAGAACAGGGGTGTCTTAAATGTTACACATATTCTTCTTGACAGCCATTGGGACTACACTCTACAGTTTATTCCTTGAAGCCTCTGCTTTGCCACACCAAAGACTAGACTCACCTTACCTGAAATACAGCTGAAACTGAGTGTGGAGCTGCTGGGCTCATGTTCTTTTGGTCACTTACAGAAGTCTGTAGCTCCTGTTACTCAACTTGGTGACTCTTCAAGTCCCCAGTCAAAGTGCTCTAGTTAAGGTGGGAAAGACCTCTCCCAGCCAAGTAGGAGAGACTTCTTTTTCTGTTACTTTTCTGTTACTTTCTGTTACAGGCATATAGTTCCTTATTCCCCAGTGACACTGTTTCTTAATTCTATTCTCTTGAGATTTCAAGGCCAACTTTTTATGGAACTACTCCCTGGGGTCTAGATATCAACTAAGTAAATGATAACGAAATTTGAAATTAAAAAAATTCTGTTACCTGAGTGGAGATGAAGAATAAATAAATAAATTATTGCTCAGGTAACTGAAAAAAGAAACAGAAAAAATATCAATGTGTCTCCATAGGTATGGCATATATATCTATGTATGTGTGTGTACATATATAAATTTATATATAAATATAAATAATATGTGCCTACATTTATATACATATATATATATATATATATATATATATATATACATACATTTCTTAACTTTTATCCTGAAGAGGTCTAGATGTCTTGAAACTTCATTGGCATCAGTGCTCAAATCTTTGTAATACCTTTAATGAAAGGAACCAGGCCTGCTTGAAGAAATGGATGTTCTAAGGGCTGAGGAAAGGAAACTACAAGATGAGCCAGTGGCATCTGGTACTGCCAGCGAGTAATACCTATTCAAAAAGATACAGGAGGCAACCTAAAAGAAACCCCAACATCCAACACTGGAATCATTGGAGCAACAGAATATACAATATAACAATAAATAAATTATAGGCCACAGTATTAGCCCAAAAATGTATGTGAGTTGACATTGATATGAATTAAACAAATACATAATGAATGAAAACTTTTAGAAGAATTCTAAATAAAACATGTAGATACTTTCCCTTCCAGAAGCTTACTTGTACTAATTCTCCATTTTCTTTCTCTAATGGTTATTATAAGGGTGATCTACAGAGGGGTTACAGTTACATAAATCAGGTTAAAAAGTACATTTCTTTTTTGGACAATGTTACCTCTTCCTTCCCTCTCTCCCAGTTTTTCCCTCCCATCCCCACCCACAAGGTGTATAGTTCGTTTTCCACAGAGTGTTTTTTGAGTACTACTGCAATATTTGTTCACCATTTTTTCCTCCATTTCTATGCTGCTCTTATGCTCCTCAAAACAAATGAATGAATTTTCTCCTTCTTTGTCAATGTAAGTTGAATTTAATGACTCATTTCTATTAAAAAAAAAAAAAAGGAGTAAGGAATGTGAAAAGTAATAACACTGGGGAAGCCTGGTGATTCTATCTCAGTCAAGTGATCAATCTAATGTCACGCTGGTAAGTCATGTTTGTGCCTTGTCCTATCCCCCTGATCCGATATGATAACCATTAGAGTAATTAAGAAACTTTTTTAACTTAGTCTAAGGACTATTTATTTATTTATATACTTATTTTGGATTTCAGAGCTTGAACTCAGGTATTCATTTACACTTGCTCAGCTTTCTTGCTCATGTCTGGTGCTTGAGTCATACCACCATCCTAGATTTTTGCTGCTGAATGAGTGATGGACTCTCACAGACTTCTCAGCTCAGGCTGAAGACATCTCAGCCTCCTGAATGAATATGGTTTTTAAAGGCCTGAGACTTTCCATCTAACAGTACCAGAATCTTTCACAAACATACTGAAGATTGCAAAACATATAACTCAAAAGATAAACCACTATGAAGAGTATAAAATCAAAGCCTGCAAATTAACATCGGTAGAAATGACTAAGTATATAAATCAATAGACAAAGCTCTGGTTCAACTGTAATTGACAGACAAAATGATGATGTAAGTAATTATGTCTGGCAACAGGAAGAAGCGGCCTGGCACTCATTTGAGGAACTTTCACCATCCCCCCCCTTTGTACGTCAACAAGTTAATATCCCTTAGTCACTCCAACTGTCTCCATTCCTCCGGATGGCCTATCCTTCTTCCAATAATACTTCCCCCAAATTCTTACACCCTTCATGTGCCTTCCTCTACATTGTCCTAAATATCCCCTAGGTTGTTTGTTTTTCCAGCTGAAAATCATCACTTTCTCTTTTGTCCCTCACAGGGCTTTACAGAGTCCCAGAGTCCCTTTCTAGCCAGCAGTAATGGAAGCTGTGGTTATTGTTGTTGTTGTTGTTTTATTCTGAATTATTGTGATGTTAAAATGTTACTTTGAATGATAGTAATCATTCCACAACTCAGCAGAGTTTTAGTATTTATCTCCATTTGCTAGCTCACAATGAACTAGAAATCCTCTAGGATGGTATGAGAGGTGGAATAAGAGAAAAAATACTGAAATTCTCACAAAGCCCACCAAAATTTCAAGATGATAATATACCTGAGGGAAATAACAGTCCAGAACAACAGTATATATTTGTTTTTCTTTTTATTAATTGAAATACAGAGAAAAGGAGTCAAATATTCCAGGAATGTGTATTTCTTGGATAGTGGTGATTTTAGACCAACAGAAAAGACAGGCAAATGATAGCTCTGACTCTTCATTTCTCTTTCTCTTCTTTTTTCAGGGAAGACTGAAAAACAAAAGGAGAAATGTTAAGAGCTGTTTGTATTTTCCAATCTGATAGAACAAAGGCTGAATTGCCTTCTTTTTCTGCAATTGAAACTAGGGAAATAAATAAGACTGGTCCTGCACTTAGCTCAGCTCTCCTTCTTCTGGGCTAAGCCAAGAACAAAGGGGCAAATGTGATGGATTCTCTTCAGCACAGGAGCACTCAACTCCTCAGGCATCTAATCAGGGCTCATGTCCCCTCAGAGCTATTCTCTAACTACCTGCTGTTTGCCTAAGTTATTGCAAACAAAAGGTATCTTGTCCACTTAGGAACTCTAGGACAAACACCTTCCCACTTAGGACTGAAGAAAATCACATTTTGATCTGTCTAGGTTTTGAGATGCACAGTTTGTTTCCTTGGAACAGTAAGTAACCAGTATTATCCTGCCAACCAACTTGCTTTTCAACAACTGACATTCTGTTTTTGAAATCCTGTACAAATTATTACAAAGAAAATAGGTCAGTCATGATTCTATTTATGTATTTACTTTAGAGTAGAACTTATTGCCACTAGAAGAAAAAAATTATTAAAGCTTAGTATGTTAACACAATGGAAATTTAGTAAGAAACTATTATTCATTACAGAGTGGAAGATCATATAAGCCAGGTTTATCACATCTGCCAGTAAAATGTTGAACTATTAAACTGAATTGTATGAAACCATCAATGTTCAACAATTTTCTTATCTCCCCCTAAATGCCTAATACATAGACTGTCTCCCCACTGGGCCATCACTATTGAAAAAGCTTTGCACTACATCATATGTGTCAGAATAAGCTTCCAGGTAACTCTTAAGCTGAATTGTGAATTTACTTTTCCTTTACACTAGCATGATTGCTGACCTAACGGGCATCCTTATCTATGAATTCATTGTCTCATCTACAAAAGGGGAATAATAATGGCTCCCGAGTCAGCCACTATTATGATAATTAATTATCCATATGTATTTCTGTGTATGCATGTATGGATAGTTACCACACATGCAAAACTAAGGACAATGGCTGATGCTTGTCTCTATGGCTCCTGACAAAGAGTCAACTTTGATATTTTAACCATAATTGATTATAATTAGATTTTTAAGGTAATCCATAGTTACCTGAGATGGTTGTGATTTTGATGTTTTAAGCAAAGACAGCTTGACTTTCAGCAACAGCCTTTGGGCCCTGAATGTGAGAAAGGACAGATGTTGGAAGATGTGAGCGTTACTACTACATGAGTACATTTCCCATCGAGCATTGTTTTGTCCTACAAAGCCTTCCCGCCCCACCTCCCCAACTATTAGAATTTTTTACATAGCAATTTTTATACTCATTGGTGGTGACATAATGATTTCACATGAATTACAAATTTGTATATTTATATATATGTTTGCATGTACATATGTATTTGTGTACAAAAAATATACATATATTTACTTATATATAAACAAAAAAGCATGTGTTCACATAAAAATAAATATTTGTTTATACATAAATATTATCTATAATCTGTCTGATTACCATTGTTTCCAAAAAGGAAGAACTATTATCAGAAGATATTACTAAAAGGTTGAGCTATTTAAATTTAAATGTCCCTGGGTAAACTATAGAATCAATCAACTCACAAACCAGCCCTTTTTACAAATATGCTGAAGTAAGTTAGTGCTTTGTTTCAGAATCTAAAAATATTTCTCTCAGTATTCTGAACTTGGAATAGTTAAGGCATCATAAATGTTCAATGTTGTGCTACAGCACAGCAGGAGATAAAAACCAAGAACACCTGAAGTCATTGTGCAAGACGACTGTACATATGTACATAGGCTCAGCTGTGCTCCTCCTGCCCTTCCGTGTAAATATAAATGCCTAAGCCCTGCTGGGAGCTGATGGCTCGCTCGCACCTATAATCCTAGCTACTCAGGAGGTTGCCATCTCAGGATCGTGGTTCAAAGCCAGCCTGGGCAGGAAAGTCCATGAGACTCTTATCTCCAATAAACCACCAGAAAACCAGAACTGGCATTGTGGCTCAAGTGGCAGAGTGCTAGCCTTGAGCTAAAGAGCTGAGGGACAGAGCTCAGGCCCAGAAATGGAGGTTACATATAGAAAGGAGAACAACTCCCGTACGTCTGCAGCGAAGCAGGCCTCCTTATCATCAGCCTTGCAGCACTTATCCAGAAAAGCTGAGACTTTCCCCACAACAGTGGCCAGTTGCTCCTCCGTGGCCATGGGCTTGTGTTTCACCAACTCAGCAATTGTCCTGTATTTGGATACAAAAAGGAAGAAAGAGCAGGAAAATGTTTACTCACAAAAAGAAAGTGTGGAGAGGGCAAGGATGGTCGTGTTATCGGTGAAGATTAGGAGTTTCAGAGGCAGGCTACTCTAGACAAGGCTCAGGCATTCGATTACCTCTTATTCTTATCTGTATATGCTTACCATACCATCCACCCTACTAGCCTTGATGAGGGGACCAAATGAGAAAATCGTTGCAAATCACCCCATGTTTTAAATAAATGTCTATAAAAATAACTAGCAAGTTCTATAGCTTTTTCTCATAGGATAGCCTGAGATTTTATTCTAAAGTGGTTTTTATCCAAAAAAAATCACTGAATAATTTGCAGGCAAGCTTATATATATTATATATAATAAAATATAGAATAATATAATAAAATATGTGTTTTATATATAACAATGGATATTTTAAAATTTGGGGCTGGGAAGGTGGCTCAGCGGTAGAATGCTTGCCTTGCATGCATGAGGTCCTGGGTTTGATCCCTCAGCACCACATAGGCAGAAAAGGCCAGAAGTGGCACTGTGACTCAAGTGGTAGAGCGCTAGCCTTGAGCTGAAGAGCTGAGGGACAGCTCTCAGACCCAGAGTTCAGGCCCCACCACCGACCAAAAAAAAATTTGGATTTTGATATATACATACACACACACACACACACACACACACACACACACACACACACACACACACATATATTATGTGTGTTATATTGTTAAGAAAAATGTCATTCTTTACTTCTTGACAATTTTATTAGCTTAATAAGGGTAACACTTAGATGCTTTTCCCCAAAGAATATAATGGCTATATTAGAATCAGTTCTTCAATTGTCATTTATCAAATTTACAAACACAAGCAGTAATGAAATACCACTCACATTTGTTTCTTGAGCTGTTGGTCCATCTCTGGAAGTGCACAAAAGTCAGCATGGAAGGTGAACGTTTCAGCGTTGAACTCTTTGGGAACATAGGTTTCATCCACTGGCAGCGCACTGAAGCAAGGTCGCCTGCTCACCAAAGACTTAGTGCAGCATTCAGTGACTCTCTCACTCACTGGGTTCTTCTCATGCAGCGTACAGAACTGGTTCAGCACCAGGGACAGCTAAAGAGCAGGGAAAATAGTACAGAAAAAAATCAAAGAAAGTAAAGTTGGAAATGTTATAAACAATCATTTCCCAAACATAGTACCACATAAACGTGCAACTTTACATCCAATATTTATTGAGGAAGCAATTTCTTTACATTCAGACCTAAATACAAAGGATTTTTTTTCTAATGCTGAATGTTAAGTGAGTATATTTAGAGGTTAAAAATAACACACTTAAAAAAATCATTTGAGGTTATATATCCTAAGGTGCTGTTGGAAGAGGTGGAGGAGGAAGAAATAGATACCTGAAGAAAAAATTTAGAAAATGCTAGGAAGACTTCTAAAAGGCTAGGAACAGCCAATAAAGACAGATGACTTTTTTTCAAAACACATTGTTGCCTTTGACACATTTAGTCCCAATTTTGGAATTCACTATAATATAGGTAAACAAACCCTGGCTGCTACTAACACACACACACACACACACACGCACACGCACACACACACACACACACAAAATGGTTAAACTATCAGTACTCCCAAAAATTAGATTGTCGATATCTAAAGACAAAAAGATCATTGTTAACAAATTGGTCAAATAAAAGACTCACATAGTCTTCAACACAATGCAGTCTCTCTGTTTCAGGAAGACCACAACACTTGGTGCCCACTTTTCCTAGGGTTCTTGCAGCATCCACAAGAGTTGGCGTCGCTACCTGAGGTGTTTTCTTGGTGTAACGAACTATAAGCCTGTTTGAAAAAAGTGGTCCAGGTCTGGGAATGTGGCTTAGTGGTAGAGTGCTTGCCTAGCATGCATGAAGCCTTGGGTTCAATTCCTCAGCACCACATAAACAGAAAAAGCTGGAAGTGGCACTGTGGCTCAAGAGGTAGAGTGTTAGCTTTGAGCAAAAGAAGCTCAGAGACAGTGCCTAAGCCCTGAGTTCAAGCCCCAGGACTGGCACAAAAAAAATTCATGGGGTTTTATATAGATAAAACATTGTCATTATTTAACATAGTATATTGAGAAGAGAAAAATTTACAATATCAACTAAAGTGCTCCTATTTTCCATTCAACAAATTATCTTCATCTCCTGGATAGTGCCATAGTTACAAGAAAGCCTTATGCTAAGCAACTCAAGAAACATTGTTTTGAATTCATATGCCAAAAAGTATTGTCTTAGATTTCTCTTATAAGCTTAGGAAATTGAGTTATCTTATTATATTATATATATTATTATATCTCAATGTAGCTAATGCATTTAATATTGCTTCTTTCTTTCAATAAATCCTGTTGTGGAGTTCATATACATCAGTATCCAAAGAAACTTGAAATACATGAGTGAAAATAGGGGTAAATTATATCTCACTCTATAGAGAAGGCACAAAGATTCAGTTTAAAGAAATGAAGAATGCAATTAACCTAGCACATTACCAGGACAGGCAATGATCACTTATGAAGAATGCCAGTCATCACGAAAAGTCAATGTATGTCTGTAATCTGCTCAATGAACGAAAACAATGTCTGATTCATTATTGTTTTCCCTGATGTCTATAGTTAGAAGAGTGTTGTATATGTGAACTTCACAACGAAAGATGTTTCCCATCCCACATCTCACTTTCAATACACAAGGGTGTACTGAATTAGAATATTACTCTCACAGGACCTTCTGTCTCTTCTATGGAGGAACTATCTATATAGGAAAAGAAGACTCTAACCATTCCATTCAAGTTTAGCTATATCTCCTACAAATTCAAATTTTTCCCAAATGAATTATTATAAATGTAACATTCACATATGCATTCTATTTTTTATGCTTTATGTTCAGTTTTGATATCACATCTTGAGTTTCTTCTGACACTCGAAAACATTGCTGTAGTTTATTTTCTTGTGAAGTATCCCCTAACCTAAAAGGGACATCCTCAGTATAATGTACCAAACTTTTTATTAAAGGTCCTACTCCAATAATTCTCAATCTAAAGAGACCATATTTGTAAACAAGACACAGGTTGATACCACTCCATCCTACATCTCATATCAATTATTTTTCTCTATTCATATTTATTGACATATAGGGATTAGAAAGATATAATGTATTCTCATTACTATAAGGCATACAGTAGATGGCTTCTATGTGGTCTTGAACAATAAAAAATAATCAAAAGCACTTACTCATTTTGAAATGTATATTCTCCAAGCTTCTCAAACTGCTGACAAGCTTGTTTCACTAAATTCTGAGGCTCCTCCACAAGAGGCTTAAATTCGCCAAACTGGAACATAAAAAAATTCCATTTATAGTAATCCCCTGAGGACCAGAGAGGTCATATTTTATCTCTTCCTCCTTTCTGCCCATAGACACAGGAGTAGATCCTCAATACCACATCTGTCATATTACATTCAACTTATTAACTTTATGTGTTGAGACTGACTTGCTTGAGATATTATTTCTAGCACTTGACAACTTTGGGGTCCATTAAATTCTGTTATATCTCTTAGCTCAATCTGTTAAACAGCTTACATTTAAGTTCATTGTATCTTGCTTTGTTCTCAAGAATATGGAGAAAGAGAAAAATGATGGTCAAAGGCTTTGAAGACATGTCTGTTTTTATATCTCTTTTTTAGACCAACCATTCTATGATTCACCAGCCATCCTATTTGACTAATTTTTTTTTGGTCATTTATAGGACATGAACTATGGGCCTGAGCTCTGTCCCTGAGCTCTCCAACTCAAGGTTAGCCCTCTACCACTTGAGCCAGGGCACCACTTCCGGTTTTCTGGTGATTTATTGGAGATAAGAGTCTCATGGACTTTCCTGCCTGGTCTGGCTTTGAACTGTGATCCTCAGATACTGAGAGTCCGTAGTAACTACGATTACAGGTGTGAGCCACTGGCGCCTGGATGACTCTTTTGTTGTTGTTGTTTAATTGTGTTTTATTATCTTTAAGTAGTAGAACAAAGGAGCTACCATTCAACAAAGCAGTTTGTGAGTACAATGCAACTTGATATATGTCACCCCTTTCATCATTCTCCCTCAGCCCTCTTAACGCTACCTCTCAATTTTCTTAGTTTCATAGGATAGGTGTTGAATATTATGACTCCATTGTATCTAAAACAAGTTTCCTTATAATGTTTAAGAGTATCAAACTGAATAGCTTTCAAGAAAATACCCAAATTGCATGAGAGATGATTTCCTAGTCTTGTTGTTTTTTTCTCTCGTGTTTAGAATTGTCAAGCTGTCACAGTTTTCCTTTTTGCAAGGACCTACCACTTTGCCATAGCAGGCAGGAGGATCAGCTTCGGCACAGCATTTCTCCAGGGTGGCTTCGTATTTCTGGGCGAGTCTTAGCAGCATACTGACAGCATAGTCAGGGTGCCTTCTTGAATACTCATACAGGAATCTAATTGAGGTGAACACAGATTTAGTGGAACAAATGGGCAACAAGAATTATATAGGTTAACTTCAAGAGTATCTCATATTCTGAGGTCAGTAATATTCCAAAAGGCTAGATATACCCAATCCCTCCACAGTAAAATTTAGTGGGAAGAGACTTGGGGTACAGATTTAAGGCTCTTTTACAAGAAGGTTCAGTTCACCTTTCTCCTGTAACAAATGGTGAGATTCTCCTATTGATCTCATAAGATGGGTTGTGAGAAATACATGACATAATCTATGCACAACAAATACATTGTCTGACATATATTACATGTTTGACAACAATAACTTCAATTTTTCCACATACTTTCATTTGATCATATCTAAAAAGAACTCTGAAAGTTATATAGATGTGTATAGATGGATATCCACATGTATATGCATACATTTAATATATTTAATATATGTGTTCCTTTTATTCTCCTGTGAGACACATTATTGGAGCATAGTAAGCATATTATTATGTGTACCATATTTAGTCAATAGGGCATAACAAGTATGGAACAAAATCATTCAACAACACTATGCTTAATAAAATTTTATCACTATGCTGAATGAAAGTATATATTTATTTGTTATTTAATTTCATATTGCCCTCACCACACTACTCAAATTCTGTTCTTCATCCAAATGTGCGCCAGCTGGGACCAGACTATATACTTTTCTATTCATGTATATCTGCTGCCTTCATAATGGTGGACAGATGCAGATATGTAGATATCAATAGGTGATTGAAAAGGTACCCTCTATTTTTATGTATAACCTTTAGATGTTTGGTCAATACCCTTAGAAGAAGTGATTGAAGGAATGAGCCATATATACACATAATTTATATACAAGCAAAATATTGATAGCGATATTTCCAGGCACTGATATCACTAAGAACATTGATCTTCTACTTGGAGAATGCACTGTTTCATCACAAAGTTTTGAGCTGATTCCTTTTTATCATGCAAAGTTTAAGGACAGGACAAAGGACGTTGAAGAGGCATTCTTGGCAGCACAAGATTCTGTTAATTTCAAAAAGAAAGCCCCTATATTTTCCTGATTGATGTAGCTGTATTAAACCTATACAAAGAAGACTACTTGTCTACTTACGTGCCCAGAAAAACATCTTTTGCCTCAGCATAGTTCTTGCAAACATCTTGACTACTTGTCTACTTACGTGCCCAGAAAAACATCTTTTGCCTCAGCATAGTTCTTGCAAACATCTTTATCCTCAACGAAATCAGCCTCTAGGGGGGTTAGGTCAGCAGGCATGTCATCTTTGTCCACCTCAGCAATGCAGTGGGCTTTCTGCAACACAGGCTTGTCACAGCACTCCTTCAGCTTACTGGAGATTGAATCCTGATTTTCACATACATACTTGGCAAGGTCCGCCTGTTAGCAAGATGAAAAATATTTGTTATATGCTGGCATTGCTATGTTTTCCCCAGATAGGTTTTCTGGATATGCATAATAATTTCTTCATGTCCTAACACCATACACAAACGATGTGCCTTTTATAATAAACATGATTTTTGTCATTATTCCGAAGCCTGAAATGCAGATAGGATGACTTAAATATTCCCACTCAAACTCTTTCTCTTTCTCTCTTTCTCTCTGTCTCTTTGTCTCTCTGTCTCTCTGTCTCTCTGTCTCTTTGTCTCTCTGTCTCTCTGTCTCTGTCTCTCTCTGTCTCTGTATCTGTCTCTCTCTCTCTCTCTCTCTCTCTCTCTCTGTCTCTCTCTCACACACACACACACACACAGTGGCATTTCTCAAAAATAGGGGTTGGCTAATCAAACTTTGAGCCCACAACAGACAAAAAGTCAGTGAGTCCCTATCTCAACAAAGAATCGTTGAATAGTGGATTGCGTCTGAAATTCCAGGTTCTAAAGAACAACAGCAAGAGATTGACAATAGAGGGTAAGCCAGGCAAACTCAGGAGACTCTATCTGAAAAACATCCTAAAAACAGAAGTCCTGCATTGTGCCTCAGCTGCCACTCTACAGCTGGCAAGAACGAAGCTCTGAGTTTGTCAGCATCACAAAGACTAGTCAAGCACAAGTTATTATTTATTTTAATTTTTTTGTTAATTTGAGTTTTCAGTTAATTCTATATGCCTATTGACAGAATGCTTAAAAGTTTATTAAGATTCAGTGCCATTCTTCCAAATATCGACTGCAACTCTGAAACCAAGCAACCAGGTGAAGTATAGCAGATATTTGAAAAATGAGTCAAGATCACCACCCTACCTATATAACACATGTCTTAGATTTTTCTAGGGATTATCATGATACATGAGGATTCTGATCTGCTCACATTTTTAAGGTTTGAAGAAGAGACAAAATACAGATTGAGAGAAAAGTAGACTGTGCTGAATATTGGTATAATTAACACTAAGTGGGAAACAATACATCATTTTTCTTACATATTGCTCTTACCCAACTCCTTCTATCTCCTCAAAGTATCCTAGAAATCTCCCTTCATAATGCTCCACCTTCAGGTTAAGCTTGTATCCTTCATTAGTTTGACTGATAAGAGTTACATAACAATGAACATCTTTTTAGGTTACTTAGTGATTAGGTTGCAGGTTAAAAATGTCACCACAAAAAAGCTTGGAGACAGAGCAAATGCAACAGAGAAGACCATATGAGCCGCCCTCAGCCCCCACACGACAGCATACAATATTCATTCTACTACTTAAGCCTGTGAACACCCCAAAATAAATAAGTGGCCTTTTACCCTATCGTCTGCA
Source organism: Dipodomys ordii (assembly GCF_000151885.1). NCBI lineage: Eukaryota > Metazoa > Chordata > Mammalia > Rodentia > Heteromyidae > Dipodomys > Dipodomys ordii. Next base: position 3,343,811 of record NW_012267265.1, on the reverse strand, counting down.
CATTCAAGCACATCGCCATGGCAACACTCCTTGGTGACTTCAGTCAGATCCTTAACAATCTTGGAAATTTCTGCAAAGTCAGCTTTGGGAAATTTCTGGCTCAGAAGAGAAAGTGACCTAAAAAAAAATTGCCCCAACAAAATATGAGTATCTTATAATATGTTATGTGGAAACACTAGGAAAATACCATGTATGCAAGAAAACTCAAGATGCCCTTAGAGAAATTCTTTTAATTTATTGCTTATTTTAATGTTAGGTTGGAGCTAATCAGTTACCTTTTTTATTCATTGGGCAGAATTATGCATTGTAACAGAGTGTGTGGTGGATTGAGAATCAGTGATTCTCAAAATCAAAAAACAAAGATCAGCAAAGGTCTAAAGTATATCAAATTTGGAGCTAGATCTGCCTTCACGTCTTAGCAATGTGACTATAGCCAAGTTACTTAGCCTTTCTCTCAGCCTTGGAAATTTCAACACAATATATTATATCAAAGGACTACACTAGGGATTAAATTAGGAAATCTGAAAAGTATCACACACACACACATCAGTTATCTTTTCATTAAATAACATATTCATTCTGACTTCCACAGATCTCTGATAATACAAATCCAAATTCTACAAATGCTACAGAATGGGGAAGTTTTTATGACGCCTACTTTTAAAACAAGGACTTGTTCCAGCAATTTTTGTTGCTGTTGTTCCAGGCTCTATATTCTATGACAAGATGTAATATGCTAAGGTTCTTCTGTCCAAAATCACTTCAGATGATCTAAATTGGATAAAATAGATTCCTTTCCCAGAACAAATCACAACCTGTGTAACTAACTACCAAGTTGTTTTCAACTGGTAGTTGAAACCTACTACCAGTAGGTTTGCTCTGTGCATTGTTTGGTTTGATCTGGTGATTTGAATAGGAGGATTGGTGACCAAAAATACCTCAATTGATAATTGCTGAGGAGCATGGAAGATCTGTCATCTTCAGTTTGTCCCCCACAATGTTAATTCGTCACTGACTAATGGACAAGGAATCAGAGGGACAGGCAGTAATTTTCTATGCCCAAATATTCAAGGATTAACTAATTCAAGAATCAGTTAAGTGATACAAAATCTATGGCCTCCATAAAGGCTTGAAGCTAACAACAAAGTATGAATTATGAGAAGGTTCGAAGTAAATACTTAATAAATGGACTAATTTAATGATCTTAACATAAATAGACACTTTCAGACTGAGTAGAAAAATAAAATAAAGAGCCTGACTACTGGTTGCAAACTAATAACAATAACCATTAAAATAAGATCCCTAGACTTTATAAATTAAACTCATTGAAGTATCTGTCCTCTTTCTTTCTTTCTTTCTTCCTTTTTTTCTTTCTTTCTTTCCTTTTTTCCTTTTTTCTTTCTTGAGTTGGTAGTGGGGCTTAAATTGGGGCCTGTGCAATGTCTCTTAGCTTTATTCACTCAAGGTTAATGAACCACCAATCCATGAACTTTCAGCTTTTGAGTGGTTAAATGGAAAGCAGCGTCCCAAGCTTTTACCTGCCTGGGCTTGCTTCAAATTACTTCCCTCAGGTCTCAGACTCCTGAGTAGCTAGAATTACAGGCATAAGCCAGTGATGATCAACAACTAATTATCTGTCTTTTTAGGACAAAAAAAGACCATGACTTCAAGTTTGTTTGACAACTTAAAAGATGAAAAATACAAAACTCTAGTCAAATTATTTCTTCTTTCTGGCTTACTTTTCTCACTATGTTTTAGACAAACAAAATAATGAATTGAAAATATTATGTAAATTGCCAAATATAATTTTGCCAACTAAACAATACATCATTAAAAGGATGACATTTTCTTTAAATTTTCCTTTATATATATGTGCATATACTTTACATATACATATATACTTTATATATACATATATACTTTATAGCTCTATAAACATTTTTATACTTATATACTTGCCATGCTTTGAAAGCTCTGTCTCCAAATTTCTCCATACTAGCACACTTGAATCTCTGTTGGGCTGATGAAGCCAGTGCTTTCTCTTTCAATGCATCTAACTACAAAATGAAATCCATTTGAAAAAGTTAGAAAAGGAAAATTCTTTACCAGACCTCCATAAACTCAAATGAAATATGCCAAAGCAGATGTTGAAGAGCAAATTGACATTGCCCGGGTGGGGGGTACACTGTTGTGAGAACACATTAATATGCCAGGAAATAAACTGTGCTGACAAGATAGCTTTGGCACAATTCACTTCAGTCCCACCTCCACTAGCTCCCATAAAATCAATGAAGTTGGCAGAGAGCTGGTGGCTCTGGCTTGTAATCCTGGCTACTCAGGAGGCTAAAATCTGAGGATCTTGGTTCAAAGCCAACCTGGGCAGGCAGGTCTTAATCTCCAATTAACTACCAGAAAACCTGAAGTAGCACTGTGGTTCAAATTAGTAAAGCGCACAGGTGGATCTGATGCAACAATGAGAAGTACAAGTTAAAAAAAAAAAATTAGTAAAGCGCTAGCCTTGAGCAATAAGAGCTCAGGGACAGCGCCCAGGCTCCAAGTTTAAGCTTGAGAGCGGAAAAAATAAAAAATAAAAAAATCAATGAGCCGGCCCGGTGGCTCACGCCTGTAATCCTAGTTATCAGGAGGCTGAGATCTCAGGATCTCGGTTCAAAGTCAGCCCGGGCAGGAAAGTCTGTGAGACTCATATCTCCAATTAATCACCAGAAAACCGGAAGTGGCACTGTGGCTCAAGTGGTAGAATGCTATCCTTGAGCTGAAAAGCTGAGGGATAGTGTTTAGGCCCAGAGTTCAAACCCCACGACCAACAACAACAACAAAAAGAAAATCAACGAGTTCTCCCAGGAAAGGGAATGAAGCACATGATCATTTATGGAAAAACTAAATGACCTCTGGCTTTTAACTTCAGCAAATTCTCTACTCTGAATGCCCTACACACACACACACACACGTCTCCTGAGGAATTAAACAAAAACTGTGGTCCTTCACTGATGCAATCACCAGCCAGCATTCAGAATGGTAGGACATTTGACATTTGAACACAGGCAGGAAGATTCCATCTGCCATGTCAGATCTGTATGTCAGCCCCCCCACCCCCAGGATACTAGGCTCCCCAGAGAAAAAGAAAGCTCTTTGGGACAACATAAGTGGGGTGAGGGTAAGGGGGGGTAAGGAGAAGGATTGGGATTGCGGGGGAGGGGGGAGGCTGGGAAGGTATGTGAAGGGTAAACAAAGGAGGAGGCTGCAATGCTTGGTAAGAAATGTACGTATTATCCTGCCCATGTAATTGTAACTCCTCTGTACAGTATGTTCACAAATAAAATAAAAATTAAAAAAAAAAAGAGCGTGAGTGCAGGAGAGGGGAAGAAATAACCAACACTTAGGGTTGCAGTGGTGGCTGAGGTGGTAGAGTGCCAACCAATGAGCAAAAGCCAGCACCAGATAGGGAGTTGGAGTTGTGGGTTCTCTCTCCATCCCCCTCTCTCCCTTTCCCTCCCCCTCTCCCTTCCCCTCTCTCTCTCCGTCTCCCTCTCCTTCCCCCCTCTTTCAAGGCTCTTTTGACCATGCAGGAACTTTCTATCAGAGAGCTAGGATTCCTGAATCCAGGATAAAATGGCCAAAACCCGAGGCTGCATGGTGAGCTGGCTCTTCTCCTTCTGAAGGACTACCTTTGGTGTCAGGCAAGCCCCTTTGTCAGCAGCTTGGCAGCATTCTGTCATCACGTCTTTGTACTTCTCAGCATAGTAAAGGAGATCTGGGGCATAGAAGTAAGGATGTCTTGTGGCCACTGCATGCAAATAACTACATTTTGTGAAAAAGGAAACAGATCATCATGGTTGTGCAGGAACACAATATTGCAGGAACAATTCGAGTCAATATTTCCTCCCCAAATATTCAATCATCACGGACTTGTAATTTATCAAATTCAATTTGTCATTCTGAGTTATAATAGACCAAATTGCTGTGTGTATGTAAATAGATAAATATCCTGATGTGTAAATGACCTAATGTAGCTGACTATAATGAAATCAATTCTGAAAATACCTGTATCTTGTATGCATATATATGTATATGTACATATATATGTATATATATTTTAAAACATGCCACTCTTATACTTATGGAACAGGTCCTATCCTGTTTCTAGATTTAAAAAAAAAAACATTTAACATGTATTTGTTGTGTAGAATTTTATGAGATCAAATATTACTTAAAAAAAATCAATCTACACATATAACCTCCAACTCTTAATGTATGATAATTGCTATCAAAAGTACAGACCTGCCTGCAGGGTTATTCTTTATTTTATAATTTGAAACATACACATTCAGTTACTTACTGTCCCAAAAATGGGCCCTCATTTTCCTGAAAGGCGGTGCACATGGCCTCAGGCTCGGGTCTCACTAAGGGAGGCAGGTTAGGGCTATCATCTTTGTGTTGCAAGAAGCATTCGTGTCTCTCAGGTTCTTGTTTACCACAGCAGTCAGCCATCTCAGGATAGTGCTCTCGAAAAGATGGAAGGCCACATACCTTATCTCCAAAAAGAGTGGCCTAGATAGGAGAGAGAAGTCTTGAAATTAATGAGAATCACCTTGTTTTCTTTATAGTCAGTGAGCAGTAGAGCAATAAGGTAAGCCTAATATGCTGATAAAAGGAAAGCATACACATCGTATGTTTATGCATCTATGAAGTATACATGCATTAAAGCATCACATGATATCCCTTAAACATATATTACTGTATGTTTTATGTATCAACGAAAAATAAATTCAGAAAAAAAATGTGATGGACTAAAAACTATAGAACTTACCAAGAAAAATCTTAATTAATAAAATATTTGCCAGGCTGTATTTAGTTTCCCTGGAAACTGTATAATTTCATGACAATCTGCTGCTACAGTATTATTTATGATCAATAAAATAGACACATACGAGACAGTTAGAGGCTCTATGAAGTATTTCTTTGCCACCCATAAAGTACTAAAGATTTAGAAGAGTGGCCAAAATGGCAAAATTCAAAGTGTTTAAAGAGCCAACAGAATTCACATTAGGGAGTAGAGTGTCCAATTTTTCATTTTGACTTGCTACTTTTTGAAAGGCCCAAATTTTAGAACATGCTATTAAAAGCTGAGAAATAACACCCCTACGGCTTATTTTTACCACAATAAAACAGTTCCTTTTCTTACTCAGAAAACTTTAATTCAAAAAAAATCTTTAATTAAATTCTTCTCTTGGTCATTAGTTTTTATTATGAAAGGTTTTGTAACTCCATATATCGCTTTTGATAGAATTTATTAATATTTCAAAAATGTATCTTAAAATTTTAACCCATAGAAGTGTAGTGTTGTATGGAGTTAAGGTAGTGAGTCTGAGTGAGAGAGAGATTATTGCAGATAAAAGTAAGAGGAAATGCTTTAGTGACAAGTTAAATATGATCTAGTCTACATGTCATTTGAGTGGTAAGGAAAATATAGGCCTCTTCTTTTGAAGACCTATTTCAAGATACCAAAAATTTCCATGTTTCATAATGACTGAGTACTCTGCTTTCATATTATTTTAAAAATATTCATGGGACTAAAAGGAGCAGCAAAATGCTATCCTGATATTTCATGGAGATAACAAAATTGATACAGATGAGTACTTTTTAAAAATCACACTCTTACTTCCATTACTTTAGTACTCTCACATTCCCTGAGCATTATTCAGTGCATAGTCAATGCGTAAACAATCTACACATCCATTGACAAGTGAATGCATAAATAAAATGAATTAAGAAGACTTGTCTAGAAATATAAGGGAATATTACTCAGTCAGAAAAAGAAGACAAAATAATTGGTGCCCATATAATTTAACTTGAAGGATGCAATATTAGAGCAATAATCCAGTCAACGAAAGCAATACTGCACCCTTCCATTTGGCTCAGGTATCTAAAGTAGTCCAATTCACAGAATCAAAAATTTGAATAACTATAAACAGCTTCATTAAATGGCAGCTCCTTTGTATAACCACTTAGAGATAATAAAACTTAAAAAATGATTTAATTAGAAATGTAGCTTGGGTCTATGAAGGATTAAGTAGATTACTATAATTAACAAATTAATTGTTGGGTAATTGATTAATTAATTAATTTTCATGAGGCTGCCTGGGCAGGAAAGACATGGGAAGTTTCTACTCAACCTGCATAAGACTTCAGTTAGGTAAGATGAATAAAATCTGAAAAGCTGCTTTACAATTTTGTACCTGGCGTCAACAATAACTTGTTAAACATACAAATATTGAGGAACTTATATCTAATGTCCAAGGTTCCAACATCAATAAAACATAATTGACCAACACATATAAACTAATTAAGCTCTATGAAAAAAAGTCAAATTTTACTTTCTTGAGGAATCTGTTGCAAGAGGCCAATTGACATTTTAAAAACTATGATGGCTGTGGGTGTGGTCTCCAAAAGATATTTTTGAAATTGTAAACACAGCTACCATGAATCTGCCCCAGAAAAAACAATAGCTTAGTCTCTAAGCAACTTTGGAACATTGGTTATGATTTAAACATTTAATACAAAGTTTTAAGTGAAAAAGAATGTTCCTATGAAATATTCAGAATACTTAAGTAGAAGAAACAATCTTCAAAATCCAGATGGACTTACAACTGATTTGTCACAATTTGGAGCTGACTCGTCAGCAACACAAGTTTTGGCAAACTCAGTTACTTCATTGACTAATTTCATATGATGTTCATAGGGACACTTCTGGAGAAACTGAGAAAAGGCAATCAGGACCCTGAAAGAAGAAAGAGAAGTATATAGCACAATGAAAATTTGATACAAAACAGGTTACTAGTCTAGATAGCAAATGTATGTATGTACCCACTATGTTTTCTGTCTCTTTCTCATAATAATCTAAAAGGCCTATTTACAACAATAGGCCAGGCCTGTGAGCCTTCCTGAGAAAATAAGTATTTCTACCATATGAAATGTGTACATGTAAACAGGGTGCTGGTGGCTCTTGCCTATAATCCTAGCTACTCAGGAGGTTGAGATCTGAGGATCACAGTTAGAAAGAAGCTAGCCCAGGCAGCCCATGAGACTCCAATCTCCAATAAAGTACTCAGAAAAAGCCAGAAGTGACACTGTGGCTCAAGTAGTAGAACACTAGCCTTGAGCACAAAAAGGCCCAGGGACAGTGCCCAGGCCCTGAATTCAAGGCCCAGGTCCAGCAAAGAGGAGTGGGGGTTAAGATATTTATATTTATATACACACACATGTAGTTGGAAGTGTATGGACACATAGAGGAAATAAGAAAACTATATACAGAATAGATCTGCCAAGACTAGGGATTATATAAGTTCTTTGAGTTATTTAAGTCAAAAAACTAACATACACACACTTCATTTGCTCAAACTATAGGGTGATACTGGCTTTCAAATATAAACCAGTATTTTGTTTCTTACTAAACTAAAAAATTATTACAGCTGGAAATGTGGTTCTATAACAGCATACTTGATTAGCATATTTTAAGCTCTGAATTATAACCTCAATACCACACACACATACACACACACACACACACACACACACAGAGTTAAAAATGTTCTCAAGAAACCACAGGACTTCTTGGTAAAAGAGCCATACATTACTGTCTTTCCACCACTGTACAAGAATTCCAGAGTTCCCAAGTTATTTGAAAGTTTCAGATTTTTGCTATCCAATACAAAATCCACTAACCCTGTAGAACTCTTTACAATTAAAATTAAACACAACTAATGTTATTTTCCTCAACTGCACTCACAATGGTTAAAGTATTTGATAGCTACATCTGGCCAGTGCTGCCATATTGGTCAGCAAAAAGGCAGAACATTTCCATCAATGCAGTCTATTGGACAGCAACCCTTTCCAGTCTAGTCCCTCAAGATGGATGTCAGCACTTTAAGTAGTAACAGATGGCAGAAGAAACCCTAAGTGAGACTCTTCAGTAGTTGAACTCACAGGCCTTTGAAATGTAGTTCTCCCAGATCATTGAATCGATGAGCAATCTCACTTTTGTCTGGAGGAGAAGGAAAAAACATGATATGTTGAAACACTGAAGATAGCAACTAGTTATGATTTCACTTTTTTTACACTTTTTCCGTATCTTTCTGTTTAATTCATGTTATTCATTGTCATTGGAATGTTGAACTCCGATTCTTGTAGTAAATCTTAAAACAATAGTAAACTATGTCTTCTAGAACAAAATGAATGTTACTCAATCACCAAAGAAACTATGTTTAAATAAGAAATATTATAGCTTTATCCTGAAACCTGAATGACATTTAATGATCATATAATGTCGATGAACAGCTAACAAGAAGACACTGAAATAAAATTAGGCATAAATGCAAGTTCTGTTTATATTAATAACACAGGCTTTTTTTAAATAATATGGAAGAATTCTATCTTTTTTTCCTATGTACCTTTTTGTATTTTGTGAAGTTTAAGTCATTCTGTATAGCTTTCCTCCACATGCAGATTATATTCACTAAGCAATTCTCACCATTTACATTCGAAGGCATTTGAAATACATTAAACACATAACCACATAAGCGTTCACAAATATAAAACACCACATTCTATAAACAATGCCAAAGGAAAGCTCCATTCTATAAAGATGTATCATTAACTGATGCTCTTTCATCAGGAAAAAAAAAGTTAAAAAACCTGATGTCTTACGTGCATCTCGGCGAAACACACCCCTGGAATAGGCAGAGCTGAAGAGAAGAAGGAGGGAAATAAAAGTTACCCACTTCATTGTGCCAAAGGCTTGTGGGGTTGACAGGAGAGAAAAGTAGGATGGATGCAGGGAAATTTGCACTAATATACTTCCTTAACCAATAATTGTAGATTATTAACTAGATTCTGCTTGTATTTCCTTGGCTTCCAACTGATTACAAAACCATCATATTCTTGCCAAAAGAAAAAAATATGTTTAACTAAATCCTTGCGTAAGTTTGCCACTTGAAACTGTTTTCCTTTCCACAAGACTTAATCATTTTATTGAAGTTATGTGAAAGACCTTGTCAAATGTCACATAAGAGTGTAAAATGCTTTGTAACTTTTATTCATTACCATGTTCTTTAGGTGGTATGTCAAATGTGAAAGATTTAAATTTTTGATGTTCAGAAAAATGCAACTCAACAAATATCTTTATGTGTCAGGAAGAAATACTAAAAAAGAAAACTAAGACCCAAACCGTCTGTTTATTAAATCTAAATATGCTTTTTTTCTACAGATAATGAAACCATTACTCATACACATATGCTAAGATATTACATATGCTAAGATATTACATATACCAAGCTATTTTTCCCTCTTATGAAATCACTTTTTGGTAAGAGGCTAATGTCACTCAAATGCACAGAAATAAAATCTCACAGCAACATTAAAAACAACAAGATGCTAAGAAGTTTCCATACCAACTCTGGCCTAAAGATGAAGTAGAGTACTTTGATCCAACAGAAAAATGTCTGCAGATTTTTTAGTTAAAGAGATACTGGGTTGAAAGCGGACCCAAGTGACAGTGATAATGTTCCCACCACAGTCCATGCAAGGGCACCCTGCGTGCTAACTGCATCTGCTAGCTATGAGAATGCTAGACATTCTTCATAGGCATCAGGTAGCCTTTCATTCCTGCCTAACAGGTTTCCCCTTTCTTACTTTCTTGTTTGTTTCTGTTTTTAGCAACTTTATTCATAATAGCTCCAAAATATTCTTCCCATTGCAAAAACTATGCTAATGCATAGATGAATGATAGCACACACATTCAACAGAATATTGCGGCAGCAGTTTAAAAAAATGACTTTCTTTATTCAAATTAGAAACCTTTTCAAATTGCAGTTTTTTGTATTAGTTTTCTGTTGTTGCATAGCAACAAATAGCTTAAATGATTTAAATCTGTAGATGAAAAGCTCAAGCACAGGATGGCTGGGTTCTCTGCTCCTGATCTTCAAAAAGCAAGGTGCTGTTCCTTCCTGGAGGTCCTGGATGAGACTTGGCTTTCAAGCGCATTCAAGCTACAGGAAGAATTCAGTTCCTTGCAACTGCAGGCTGGAAATCCTAGCTACCTTCTGACTCTCAGCAGAGGACTACCTCAGCTACCAGAGGCAGCCCATATCCACTGGCCCAGGAGCCCCTCTGTTTCCAAATCCAGCACTGGAAATGATCTATTGATTCAAATCTCTTTCTTCAGAAAGAATCCTATTGGTATGGTCAGTTCCTCTGTTCAGCATTTCTAGTGAAGAATAGCTCTCTATCTACAGGTTAATTGATTTGAAGACTTAGATTTTATCTGCAAAAACTTCCTCAGAACAGCGCCAGAGTTTGTGCAAAACCTGAGAGGAGGTGTGCACGTCAGGCACTGGACATCTTGAGAACCATCTTGGAATTCCATCACAGCTGTGAGCTTCAATCCTTTCTCCAGTCTGAGAATGCATAGAGTATTAGAGAAAGTCAAAATTCAGGAATAGTTTTTGCCTATTGAGCCCTGTCCTTCCTCCTTTTCTTTTTTGTTTGTCAGTCGTGGGGCTTGAACTCTGGGCCTGGGCACTATGCCCCAGCTCTTCAGCTCAAGGCGAGTGATCTACTGCTTGAGCCACAGCACCACTTCCAGTTTTCTAGTAGTTTTATTGGAGATAAGAGTCTCTCAGATTTCAAAATCAATTTCATACATTGACTAAGAACAAAGCAAAGATAATTTTTAATGTTTTAAACACATTTCTTCCTCATTCTCTCCACTCCAGGGGGATCCGTACCTAAGACCTAAGTCTTCCTCTATCCTTCTGCTATGAAAATGAAGACATATGAACCAATCAGGAGGAAATTGACTTTTTCTAATATATAGAACAAGAGCCTAGTGCCCAGGGCTCATGCTTGTAGTACTAGCTACTCAGAAGCTGTGATCTTAGGGTCACAGTTTTAAGCCAGCCCAGTCAGTAAAGTCTGAGGGACTCATTTCAAATAAGCTTCCACCCAGAAAAGTCAGAATTGCAACTATGGTTCAAGTGGTAAAGTGCTAGCCTTGAGCAAAATAAGCTCAAGGGCAGCACCCCAGCCCCAAGTTCAAGCACTAAGTATTTTTAAAAGATATAACAGAGAAATGCTTCTTTTCTCTCCTTCTTTCCTTTCTTTCCTTCTTTCCCTTTCTTTCCTTCTTTCTTTCTTTCTTTCTATCTTCCTTTCTCTCATTAATGAATCAAAGAAATTCTGCTAGGGAATATCAGACTTGCTTTTTTGGATGAACTATATATAATAAAATGTATGCTTTTGGAAACTATCTGCCTATCAAATTATAATTATTTTTGCCTGAGAAAATCTTTTTTCAAAATCCAAAAAAACTATACTGGAAATGAAATAGAGATAATGTTCTAACTTACGAAATGGAAATTACTAAATTGGATAAAGTAAGAATTGTACTTTGGACTTCCTAGAAAGAATTGGCACTATTACTCATAACCAGTGGTTAGGCTAGCCTTTTCCAGATCTTATTCCTGGAGCATGAGAAAGCATGCAATCCATTGGGCATATTTGTATTACTAATTTACAAATCCAAGCCTATTCATACTATTTTACCTAGCAAAAGAAAAGAATAGTATCTATCAGCTATGCACTGAAATATTATATTAAAGTAAAATAGGAAATGGTAGAAACCTAAACTGAAACTGAAATTCATCATAAAAGAATAGGAGTTTTAAATTAAATTTTTCCTAATTTAATAAAAATCCCACAACTTTAAAATATAAAATTGATAATATTGGAAAGAAACTTTCCTTTAGAAGATTAATGTGATTGGATGAACTTATATTAATAGATAGTGAAGAAAGTTTAATTTAATTAGAACATACTGCATGAGTAATTTTTTGGCAAGAGGTGACAATGGAGATTGAGCCCAGGGCCTCAAGCAGAAGCATGGAGAGAGAGAGAGAGAGAGAGAGAAGGATCTCACTAAATTTGCCTGGAAAATCCTCAGACTCATGGTCTTCCTCTATCTAAGTTGCAGGAATTACAATTTTGTATCACCACCTCCAGCATTAAATTTATCTTAATAAGAAACTTATGAATATTTGGATTTTGTAGATTTTTTTTCAAAATAAGAATTTTTACATTTTTCTTTGAAATCACTCACAGAATACTGCATGTACATTGTATACTGAGAAGAACAAAGCCACAAAAGTATTGGTTATTTCTCCATAGCCTGTTATTCAGGTCTTGAAACTTTATGTTTAGTCACCAAAGAAGAACTTTGGCATGTCAGTAAATGCAAATATTTAAACGAAGAGTGCTAGATACAGCCTTTTGTGTAAGTGCAGATAGAAAAGATTACTTCAGCAGTGGTATTTAGTGTCCTTTGGTCAGCATGCCCTTGGTTAGTCTTGCCACTGGACAGTGCTTCTGCCCCAGGGGGTATCAGTACCATGAAGGTAAATGCCTACCAAACTTCATGATTGGTTTCCTCTAACTCTTTTTGAGTTAGATTTTTTTTTAAATGATTTTCTGTTGGGGAGAAAACTACAATCGTTCTTAAATGACAGTGAAGACTGTATGATCTATTTTCAGCTTTTCTTTGCTTTGTGTAATACAAATTTCTACAGGTCTAGAATACAAATGAAGAGATTCTCAACTCTGTAGTATAAACTCCTCAATCCATGCCCACAATCAAAACCACATCTGGTTGGTTTTCCATGCAGTGTAATCCTGCACCTCCCTCTTCCTCTTTCCCCCCTCCATCCTCTGCTGGGATACCATCAGTCTATTTCACTCATCACTTCTACTAATGTTAATTAATGTGACTGAAAGGAAGCATGGTGTTAGGTAAGGGAAGCAGCTAGTGGTATTGTTTTGCTCAAACCAGAGGAGTGTTGAAAGAAAAGATGCTTAATTCAAAAAGATTCTTCTTGTTTTAGTATTGTTGCTTTGGCCAGATTAAAAACAGTCATGAAAGAAATGGAACAATCAAAACTATTAGCTACAAGGTAAATTCTAGGGAGAAAATGTGTTCTCAGTGACTTTGTTGTTATGCTGTTGTGTAATTGTGAATGGGCAAAGTCTCTACTTCTTTTTCCCCCTCAGTACTGAGAATTAAACTCAGCATGCTATTCTTGGTATAGCATATAACTCACAATCTTCCAGCCACCAAATCCCAAGTGATAACTACTAAAAGTACATACCACCATAAAGGGCCAAAAGAAATATGTTGACACATAAATAACTGCAAAGTTTATAATTGAAAAGTCAAGATTTTAGTTATCTTCACATCTATCAACTTTGATAGGCAAAGATCTTTTTTTAAGCAGGAAAAGATAAGAGTTCAAGTGATTAATAGACCTCTGCATGGGTTATCATGAAAAAGTACTTGTTTGGGTGAACTGCCACTTAACAATGATTACATTCTTGAGGGTCAGGAAAAACTACACTGTTACATTTCTAGAACTTCTTTTATTTTGCTACTTAAATCTAAATAGCAATTTCTGTGGGTAGATAATGGCTCTTGTTAAATATAAACTGTACTGATAAAAAAAATATTTTGAAGACTCAAACATGGTGATATAGGACTGTTATCCTAGCATTTGGGAGGAAGAGGAAGACTGTAAGGTTTAGGCTACCTTAAACCACAGAAAACCTGCCTGATATTTTTAAAAAGGAGGAAAGGGGAAGGAGAAGGGCAGGGGAAGGGAAAGAGGAGAGGGGAGGAGAGAGGAGTAGGGAAGGAGAAGGGAGAGAAGGAGAAAGGAGAGGAAAGCAGAGCAGGGAGAAAAAGAGAAAAGGGCAGAAAAGAAAGAAGCAGGAGAAAAATTCTTACTTTGCACTGAACTTTTGTAGCTATTTCCACAGTCATTTTTCAACCATGCGCTGTGCTTAGTTAACACACCCACTAACATCACCTTTGACTTGCCCCAGCTCTAACTTCCATATCATCCAAAGTGCTCTTGGCAAAGGGTCCCCTTTCTGACCTTGCCTCTTGCAAATTCGAGAGTTTAGAATTTGTCTCAAGCCCACTCAGATTTCCTAATTATTTACTGACAATTTCTCAATTATTTACTCTGCTGTTTAAGTTAACTCAGTGCTAGTTTCTAGCCACAAACTTAGGCCCTCGATCTATAGCTATCTCCAATCTCCACACCATGTGAGTCATGTTGGTTTAAGTGGTCCTGAAGTTTCCTTCTATCTCAGTATTCAGTGATTTCGTGCTTCCTATTGGACTATCTTAGAGAGAAAAGTTTCATTAATGGGAGGAAGGAAATTGAGATCCAAGTTTGAGAGCCTGGCCATTCCAGGCACTCTACCAATTAGGATGGTTGTTTTTTTTGTTTGTTTGTTTCCTTGGCAGTAATGAAGTTTGAACACAAAGGGCTTTGTGCTTTCTGAGCCTTTTGTATTAGGGTTGGCGTGACATAGATACAGTATTAAGGCTCCACACTTTCAAGTTGTGCTCTACCACTTGAGCCATGTCCATGACCCAAGTTTTTTCATTCCTAAACTGCAAATTGATTCTCAAGTACTACTCACTAGTTAGAGCAGCTGAATGTTTTCTAAGAAGTGAAAAGTCACTTAAATTTGTTCAAACTGCTTTCATGAAATGAGATTTTCCCCTTTTGCCCACCCCATATTGTGGCCAAATTTTTCCAGTAAAGGAAAATTATAGCTAATGCCTAAAACCCAAGCTTACCCATTCTTCCTAAGTAATACTCATTCTTCATAAGTTAACAGCTAATAGCACGTACAAGCCAAATGAATACTGGTAATTGCACTCACACTCAAAATGATAACTGCAGAAACTAATGCATCCCAGAGGATCTTCTCAGAATGCATTTTTCCAAATGCAATTCAAGAAACTTTGCTCCTGAGAGAAGTCTAAAGTCACAAAGACAAACATTTTACTGCTTTTGTAAAACAATGACGCTTGTATAGCTAAAGTGGTTGAACACTAGATGTAAGAAAGCTGAGCAGCAAGAACATGAGACCTTGGGTTCATGCCCTGGTACTAGCACAAAAGTAATAAAGAACTAATCTTAATAATTAGGATATTGACGGTGGCTCTCCTAAAATACTTCTGATTCATAATTATGAATTATACATGAGTATATTTAATATTAACATAATTAATATTTTAAGATTATGTGTTAAAATTCTGTAAATTTAACCTTCTGCATTCAATATCTTAAAGACAAATGGCTGTGTTGCTCAGTTCAAAATTCCTTTTGCAATTACATGGAAAATTGTCAGAAAATTCACTTCAGGAATTTCATTTTTCTGTCTCTGCCTCTTCTCTCACTGGTCAAGGAAAGAATTATAGACATTTCTTAAAAGTTTTATATAACCTGTGTGTATTTTAAAAATATATACCATGTTGCAAGTGATAAAGGCACAAATTTATTTATTTATGATTAGCTTTATTGAAAAGGTGATGAGCAGGGGCTTACAGTAATGAGTAATGAGTACATTTGCTTTTAATCATTGTTTCCCTATCCCTCATTTTCTCCCACCTACTCCTCCCTAATCCCTTTCTCCTCTCCTCCCCCAAGCTGTAGAGTTCATTTCCAACCTAGTGTCAAGGGAGTATCAATGTTACATTAGTTCATCCTTTTTCCTGTCATTTCTGTGATTTCCTTTTCCTTCCACAGATCAAACAAACTTATATACAAGACACAAAGTACAGAAAACTAAGAGAAATAAAAATAAAGAGCTAACTACATACTGGACAAAATAAGAACCTCTTGTTTACAATTCTTGAAGTTCACATTAATACGCTTCATTATATATGACCCTATGCATTTAGCAATTGGGCTACTGTGATCCCCTGTTAAGGATATCGGTTACATATTCAGGTTATTACAAATGAGGGAAACCATGCAACCTACTTTTCATTAGGTCTTCTTAGTTCACTTAATATAATTTTTCCAGGTCTTTCCATTTCCTTATGAATGGGGAAATGTCATTCTTTCTCATGGAAGCATAGAATTTGTGCATATATATATATATACACATATATACATATATACATGTATACCACATCTTCTTGATCCATTCATCTACTGAGGGGCATCTGGGTTGGTTCCATATCCTAGCTGTAGTAAATACTGATGCAATGAATATGGTTATGCTGGTAGCTTTAGTGTGATCTTGTTTGTGATCATTTGGGTAAATACCCAAAAGTGGGATTGCTGGGCCATAGGGGAGCTCTATGTATAGTCTTTTGAGGAACCTCCATACTGCTTTCCAGAGTGGCTGACAAGTTTGCAGTCTCACAAACAGTGCACTAGCATCCTTTGGCCGCATCCCCACCAGCAATTTGTTGTTATTAGATTTCTTGATAATGACCATTCTAACTGGGGTAAGGTAGAATCTCAATGTTGTTTTGATATGCATTTCTTTTATGGCCAAAGATGTTGAGCATTTCTTCATGTGTCTATTAGCCATTCTTATTTCTTCTTCAGAGAAATCTCTCTCTAATTCTTTAGCCCACTTTAATGGGGTGGCTGTTTCTTTGGGGATTTGTTTTTGAGCTGTAAGTATATTTTAGATATGAAGCCCTTGTCTGTTGCATGGCTTGTGAAAATTTTCTACCAGTCTCTGGGCTTTCTATTGATTTTGCTAGCTATGTCCTTTGCCATGCAGAAGCTCTGCAGTTTAATGCAGTCCCACTTATCCAACCTTTCTTTGTTTTGTTGTGATTAAGGAAGTTTTAACCTGAAAAGCACAAATTTAAATGGAAGGTTTTCATCAACAGCACTTATAAGAGAGGCAAGTATTACCTTAGCATGAGCAAAGCCTTCAATACTTGACAAGTAGAAGTCACAGTTTATATGTTATTTTTGTTTATTTTCTGCTAGATGTGGCCCCCCTACATTTCCTTTCAAAATAACCACATTCATGGGAACATGCCCTATAACATACTCCGTTATATGAGATGGCTGACCATGTCTACCAATGAATTCCAAGAAAGTTCATGAAAAGTGCAGCTCTCCCCTTGCCCTTAAGGGGGAATTTTACTTAAACGTATGAGAACAACTACATTATCTATGAAAAAAATGGCTGAAAACCACTCATGAAGCATTGATTCTGAAAAAGTGTAACAGATTTATAAAAAAAATAAACATGTGTGACTTGGTTAAGTGCCAATAAAATATTTCAAAGTGTTTCACAAAGTCTAACCCATAGTCAAGAGTCCACAACCGGGGCTGGGAAGGTGGCTCAGTAGTAGAGTGCTTGCCTTGCATGCTCTGGGTTGGATTCCTCAGCATCACATAAGCCGTAAAGGCAGGAAGTGGCACTGTGGCTCAAGCGGTAGAGAGCTAGCCTTGAGCTGAGGAGCTGAGGGACAGTGCCAAGGCCCAGAGTTCAGGCCCCATGACCGACAAAAAACAAAAAAAACAAAAAACAAAAAAAACTCAACCTGTGCTGAATGGATGGTGAATGTATTTATTCAATGACAAGTGTTTCAGACAGTAGAAGATGTTCTACTTAGCAAATCCCAGGTTCTACAAACTCTGATTTCTTTGTTTTTGTATGGTATGGATCAGGTTAGGTTGAGTTGGTTTCAATTCATTTCTTTTCATTTGGGTAGGTAGAATTTCCATCTTTATTTCATCCCTTTTCATTGCTTTTCTTCATTTTTGTTTTGATTCATATGTCTAGATTTTTTTCAATTTTTCTTTAAGAATCTTTTTATTTTTATCTTAAAAACAAACTCAGGTGATATCTATCAATATTACTACCTCATTCTTCAAGGAAATAGAAGAGGCAATCCAAATATTCATATGGAACAATAAAAGACCCCGAATAGCAAAAACGATCCTGAACAGAAAGAACAGTGCTGGAAGAATATCAATACCAAATTTCAAATTCTATTATAAAGCCATAGTAATCAAAACAGCTTGGTACTGGCACAAGAACAGATCTCAGGACCAATGGAATAGTATTGAAAATATTGAAAATCCAGAAATGAACCCACAGCTCTATAGCCACCTAATCTTTGATAAAGGGGCTTAAAAAATAGAATGGAAGAAAGACAGCCTCTTTAGTAAATGGGGCTCAAAGAAAACAACTGCACACTAAATAAGTGGGCAAAAGACTTAAAGAGAAACTTTTCTGAAGAGGAAATAAGAATGGCCAATACACACAGGAAGAAATGCTCAACCTCTCTAGCCATAAAAGAAATGCAATTCAAAACCACATTGGGACTCCACCTCTCCCTAGTTAGAATGGCTATAATCAAGAACTGTAATCACTACAGATGCTAGAGGGGATGTGGCCAGAAGGGAACCATACTGCATTGTTGGTGGGAGTGTAAACTTGTTCAAACAGTTTGGAAAGTAGTATGGAGGTTCCTCAAAAGACTCCACATAGAGCTCCCCTATGACCAGCAATCCCACTTTTGGGCATTTACCCAAATGATCACAAACAAGACCAATTGCAGCATTATTTACCATAGCTAAGATATGGAACCAACCCAGATGCCCCTCAGTAGATGAATGGATCAAGAAAATGTGATATATATATATATATATGTATATATATATATATAATCTATATACACAATGGAATTCTATGCCTCCATCAGGAAGAACGACATTGCCTCATTTGTTAGGAAATGGAAAGACTTGGAAAAAATTATATTAAGTGAAGTAAGCCAGGCCCAAAGAATCACAGGTCCCATGGTTTCCCTTATTTGCAATAACTAGTATATGTCTGAGTCAAGCAGAAAAGGTCAGATAAGTTGATGTTAAGTGAAATGAACCCCAAGATAAAGACACAAGTGGTTTTTTTCGTTCTTGTTATTGCTTCTAATGTATTTATAAGGTACCACATGATTTTTTTGTTGCTTTGTATATACCTCCCCGTGGTATAACCCCTGTTTTCACTGTATTTCATGTTAGTATAATTTGGGGAGGGGAAGGGAAAAAAACAAATTGTTTAAACAGGGATACAGGTTGACCCATTGCAACAATGAGATGTACAAGAAGCTATGTCGAAAAACAAACTTTACAATTTAGGCAGGAGAAGGGGGAGTGTAGTTGTGGAGATGGGAGGCAAGGGATGGTAGGGGAAAAACAAATGAGGAGACAACAGTGCTTGATAAGAAATGTACTCATTGCCTTGCTCATGTAACTGTAACCCCTCTGTACAGTATTTTTACAATACAAAAAAACGTATTTAAAACCCAGGCTGCTTGGAATTTTGTGTACCCAACACTGGCCTACAGTTGGTATCCTCCTCTATGTCATCCTTCAAAATGCTGAGATTACAGGTGTGTGCTATCACACCTAGCTACTCAGAGATCTTTATAACTTTACAAATTCTCTTTTAGTTTTTATGATAATCACTACACACATCGCTGGCTTCATGGCTGGATAAGCCATTTCCCTCATCTATCCAAAGGTTGAGGGGAAATTTATAACATCCGGAAAACAGATGTTATATACCAAACTGTAATTATTTAAATATCACAAACATTCATAAATCCACATAGAATTCCAAATAACATGTACACATAAAGCAGGGCAGTCATGGTTAAGCATGTGGATTTGTAGACTAGGTTGGACTATTTGCCCTGTCGTTTATTTGTTCTATAACTTTGGGAAGTATTTAACTACAAACAAGCCTAAATCCATATGTGTAATTGTCCAAGGTTTAGTCCAAAGTGCAGAGTTCACAACATACAATTTTCCGTTCCTCTGATTCTTTTGCCTTTACATAAATCCATGAAACTACCAAGTGACAATATGGCATATTAAAACTTGGCCTACTATAACCACAAAGGTTTTACTCTTGGCTTTACCAATTATTAGCCATATAATATTAGGCAAATAATTTAATCTGGGGTTTATTTCATCATCTATAAAATGATAATAATAATAGTCCTCCTCATGATTAAGTAAAGAGATCTCACCAGGTAGATCTTCTACTGTGTGTGTGTGTGTGTGTGTGTGTGTGTGTGTGTGTGTGTGTTTAGGCAACCAATCTGCCTATTAAATTTTAAAAAGCAGAAGTATTTCAAGGTCAATAAGCCTGATAGAATATCAATGTGAGTCAGGGAGAGAGCAAAAAACTTGTGGAACACCAACTGAAAATTAATTTCACAAAATATGTATGTATGTTCCATTAACAGCATGTTCCCTTAACTGTGCTAGCTGATTCTGATAGGCAGGTATGGGTGCTTATAAATAGGGTCCTTATAAAAATTATAGCATACTTAAGGGAAATGTGTGTTGAGAATTTCTCCTAAAATTCTTAAAACAATAGTTACACAGAAATATTCTTTGCTAAATATTTGTCTTCTGATGATTTTTCATATAGAGTCAATCTCTCCCAAGTTTTTACAGCAGTGACACCGTGTAAGAAATACCTAAGGGAATGTTCCTTATAAATTCTTTGTCTAATATCCAATGTGAGAGTGACAGGAAGGACACTTGGGTAGGTTAAGAACTCCATACTCATGAATGGATAAGATGGCTTTAGGGCCATCATCACTATCATTGCTGACACTTCTTTTCCTCCATGTCTTTCTCTGTGCTGCTCTAGCAAAATACCTGAGACTAAGAAATTTATAAATCATAGACATGTTTATCTCTGTTCTCAAGGCTAGAACATCCAAAAACAAGATGCCAGGAAATCCTATCTGGTCAAAGGCAATTCTTCAAAGATGGCCCTGTGTATCTCCACAAAGCAGAGGGCAGGTAAAAGCAAAGGGACTATACCACCACCCATGACCTCATTGGTAAAAGCCTTAACCCACTGGTGAATGCAGAGGTCTTATGACTTCATCACTTCTTAAACCACATGGGTATTAGGTCACTGCATATTAATTTTAAAGGGATACATACATTCAAATCATAGCACTTAGTAGAGTTGAGTGGTAGCCAGTTGTTAAGTCAGAAACTCCCTTTTTTTATCCAGAGATTTTGCAATGGACAAATGTTTAGGCTTTCCCAAAATTGCTTAAACTCAAGGCCTGGGTGCTTTCTTTTAGCATTTTTTCTAAAGGATGGTGTTCTGTCACTTGAGGCTCAGCTCTACTTCCAGCTTTTTGTTAGATAACTAAAGGTAAGAACGTTCCTGTTCTTGTTGGCTTCAAACTATGGTCCTAGGTCTCAGCTTCCTTCCTGAATAGGTAGGATTACAGGCATGAGCCATTGCCAACCAGACTCATAAGGTTTTTATGTTGAAGTCCTAAACCCCTAATGCACTGTACTTAGTGACAGTTGTTTTGGAAAAGTAGAGAATAGGCAGTCAGGGTGAAAATAGTACCAAAGTTCCTGCTCTCCCTGTGATGAAGGACACAGCAAAAAGAAGGTTGTAGGTGAGCCAAGAAGAAAGCCATCACCAGAAGTTCAACTTTGTTACAAACTGGATCTTAATCTCTCCAGCCTTCAAAGCTGAGAAAATAATTTTTGTCATTGTTAGCATACAAAAATTGTATCAGGGGGTTTCATTTGATGTTTCTATGAATGTATGAACTGTTATTTGAACAATCTCACCCACTCTATGCTATTCCCTTCACCACCATCCCTCATGCCTGCCTTTTTCCAACAGTATTTAATATGTTGTTACACTGCCATCACACATATATGTAATATACTTTGATCCTGTTCAACCCCTAGCACCTTGTCCTTTGCTATTCTCTATCCCACTTCCTTCCCACCAGTCTACTTCTATATACATGTACATTATTACTATTTACCATCATAGCCATCATTCCATTTACGCTGCATATATATATATATATATATATATATATATATATATAAATGAAAACATGTGATATTTGCCTTTCAGAGCTTAGCTTCTCTCTCTAAGTATGATTCCCAGTTTTTCTTTCTTCTTTCAAATAACATAATAACGTTCTTTTTTGTTTGGGGGTGTGTTTGTTTGTTTGGTTTGTTCTAGTGTTGGGGCTTGGAGCTTGTATTCAGTGCATCATTCTCTCATTCAGCTTGAATGAGTAGCATTTTTTCATTATGACTGAATAGTAATCCATTGTACATACATATATATGTACATGCATTTGATAGATAGATAGATACTATATATTCACACATCATATTTTATTTAACCATTCACTAGATAGTGGTATTCTTGGTTTTTGCTACTAGTGCTATGATAAACATGACTGTGCAAGTATCTCTCTTGTATAATGATAAATCCTTTGGAAGAACAGAATAGTTAGCAAAGGTCATAAGGCCGGTCTATTATGGGAAGGTTTTGTTTGTTTGATGATTGGTAAGTTGATGGTTGGTTGATTTTGTTGTTGTTTGGAGTTTGGTTGGTATTTTTGTTTTATTTTATTTTTTGTTAATACTTAGGCTTGAACTCATACTCTCACTTGGCTTTTTTGCTCACAGCAGTGAGTGGTAGAAGACCCAGTCTCTGCTATTTGACCCATGCTTCCAGTATCTTTTTGGTGATTAGATGAAGATATAAGTCTAATTGATTTGTAAGAAGTAGAATAAATGAAAAAAATGAAACTCTCACAGAGTGTACAAAATTTTCAGGATGAAAACACATATTTGGAAAATGACAATCCTGGACAACAGTATTAGACTTTTCATTTTTATTGAAGTACGGAGGGAAGAAGTCAAATATTTCAAGAATTTATGTTTTTTTGGATAGTGTTGATTTTACATCAACAGAAAAGAAAAGCAGATGATAAGCTTTGAGTCTCCATTTCTCTTTTTCTTTTTCTCAGGGTAGACTGAAAAACAAAATGAGAAATATTAAGTGCTGCTTGTATTTTCCACATCTGTTAAGGAAAAATTCTGAATTGCTTTGATTGTTTTTCTGCCATTTAAACCAAGGAAAGCAACTTAAGCCTGTCCTAGCCTTAACTTAGCTCTTCTTCTGCTGGTCTAGGCTGAGGACACAGGGACAAATGTAATGTATTCTCTTCAGCACATCACAGCAGGAGCCTTCTGCCTCCTCAAGCTTCCAATAAGGGCTCATGTCTCCTCAGAGCTATTCTCTAACTACTTGCTGCTTGTCTAAGTTATTGCAAATTGTGAATGTAAGAAATCTAGGAAGGCTACCTTCCCACTTAGGATGGGAGGAAATCACATTATCATAGGACTAAAGGTTGAGAGATGCACAGCAGCTATTCCAGGCTTTGGTGCAGATTCTAAATAAAGTTTTAATAATATTACTCACTTGAAATAAATTCATCATATCCCCCAATAATCTATATTTGGGAAATACTTATTTGAGTCATATGAAATACTTTCTCTTCAGCTGCTTTTTGGCCTAAATAAAAGCCCTTTCATATAAGTCAGCTAGTACCTATACTACTCCAGTGATGGTTCATTGGGTGGTTCATGGATCACACCATGACCTTATGTAAGACAATGGTTAATGTTTAAGGGTGAGGTTGAAATGAACGTTAGCTCCTCTTCCCACTAGAGCGGTTGTTCTTTGGGTAAATTACTTCACCTAGGTCTTTATCTACACGCTCTTTTCTCATCTAAAAAAAAGGAAATAATAATGACTACCAATATGACTACTATTTTGAGTTTTAATGAATCAATATAGATAGAACAAGCTAGGAAAAGTGGCTAGCGGTTGTTTATATGAGTCTTGGCAAATGGCCAATGTTTACAATTTGACAATGATAACTATAATCAGTAGGTTTCTGTTTTCAAAGCAAGAGTATAATCACCTGAGCTGCTTGTGGTTGTGGGATTTTAGGCTAAGGCAGCTTGACTTGCAGCAACCACCTTTGGACCCTGAAGACAAAGGAATAACAGATGTTCAGAAAATAATATCATTCATATCAGAATTTTTAACTATAATTTACATATTAATTGGTGTATACAAAAATGATGTCACATGAGTCACAGTCTTTACTTTCAGCTTACTATCAGGATTTATGGAAGGAATCTGTCTCACAGCCAAATCCAAAAAGGAATGAAAAATTACTGTTAGGCTTTGAGGAGGGAAGAATAGCAAATAATTCAGATATTTGTAAATCTTACCTAGTAAATTTTAACCACAAACTCAAAGCACTTTTAAGTATAAAGACACACTTAATTTGTTTCACTGATCAAAATATATAAGACTATACAGATACTTCCCTCTATATGCATAAGCATCACAAACTTGGAACAGATAAGGCATTATAAATATTTAACACTATGCTACATACAGCACAACAGGAGTTAAAAGCCAAGAACTCCTGTGTAAGATGACTGTATGTCAAATCAGCTCTCTGTTCTGCATGCCCTTCAGTACATAAAGGCCTAAGCCCTAAGCCCAGAAATGGAAATTAGACATAATAAGGAGAACAACTCCCGTACATCTTCAGAGAAGCAG
The DNA here is from genome assembly GCF_000151885.1 of Dipodomys ordii. Taxonomy (NCBI): domain Eukaryota; kingdom Metazoa; phylum Chordata; class Mammalia; order Rodentia; family Heteromyidae; genus Dipodomys; species Dipodomys ordii. Next base: position 3,319,466 of record NW_012267265.1, on the reverse strand, counting down.
GCCTCTACGTCAGCAGCCTTGCAGCAAGTTTCCAGTAAAGCTGCAACTTTCCCCAAAACAGCAGTCAGTTGTTCTTTTGTTATAGTAGGCTTGTGTTTCACCAGCTCTGCAATTGCTCTGTGTTTGAACACAAAAAGGAGAAACAGAGGAATCAGTTTACTCATTTAAAGAAAAGTAGAGATGGTAAGGATGGCAATACCATCAATGAAGACTACAAATCTTGGAGCCAAGCTACTATAGATGAGACTAAGGCATTCACTGTTACCTCATCCTCTCCTCCATATAGTACTGTATTAAAATCCACTCTACTAGGCTTGGGGATAGGATTAAATGAAAAAATCAATGCAAGCCACTTAGTATTTAAGGAAGTTTCCAACAATTGACATTTAGATATTACTCAAACTGCACTTAGATATTACTCAGACTTAGAAGTAATGCCATAGTGAATTTTATAGCTACTTAATAAATCAAAATAATGCTTAATTTTGTTTACTAATCTGGGAGGTCTTGAGCTCCAGTCCTGAATACTGTCCCTGAAAATTTTCACTTGAGGCTCATGCTTTATCACTTGAACTACAGCTTAACTTCTAGCTTTTTTTGGTGTTTCAGTGGAGATAAGTATCTCACAGACTTTCCTGTCTAGGCTAACTTACAGCTATGATATTCAGATCTTAGCCTCCTGAGCAGCTAGGATTACAGGGGTGAGCCACCAGTGCTAAGCTGATGCTTAAAATTTTTAATTAATTTAGACTTCATTTAAGATCTTTCTTCTGTGAAAGTATTCGTGTTTGATATTCAAAATTAATATCTGGGAGGCTACAAGAAATAACACTACCCAAAAGAGGGGAAGCTGGTGGTTCTCACAGAAGAACATGTGTAAACAAGGTAAAATTTAATGTCCACTTTGGTTTAGAAAATTCTCAGGAAACCACATAAAAGAGAAAACTCTCAAATCAGACAGACAGACAGACAGAGAACACCATGAATTTTATATTATTACTTTTACTTTTAAGTCTGATCCTGATAACAGGCCACCAAAGATAACAAAAGTTTTTCTGCTGTTAATTTCAGAATATGCTAAACTTCATGACAGTAAAAAGATACTGATTCTCAAATTTTACATTTTTATATTTTTTTAGCAAATCACTCTCAAAATCATTCTCAAAAGACAAAATCTTGCCTATGGTATCAACTTCACATGATCATTCATGACTAGAAAAAAATTCTTCTATGATTTCTACAATTAATTTTCTATCATCACAAATTCATAGGTTTGTTTCACAGCTTTTCTACCAGTCTATTCTACGATTTTATCCTACTGTGGTTTTTAGTCACAGTATTATCCTAATTATTCGTTGTCAATATTGTAACCACCCATTGTATTCTTGAAACTTTTGTCATGTTAATAAGGCCAAATACTTGAATACTTTATTTAAGGACTATAATCACTATATCAGAAAAAACACTGTTCAATTGACATCTATGAAATCTACAAACATGCAGTGATGAAATACCACTCACATTTGTTTCTTGAGCTGTTGCTCCGTCTCTGGAAGTGTGCAAAAGTCAGCATGGAAGGTGAACGTTTCAGCGTTGAACTCTTTGGGAACATAGGTTTCATCCACTGCCAGTGCACTGAAGCAAGGTCGCCTGTTCACCAAAGACTTACTGCAGCATTCAGTGACTCTCTCACTCACTGGGTTCTTATCATGCATCACACAGAACCGGTTCAGCACCAGGGACAGCTAAAGAGCAGGGGAAAAGCACAAATAGCTTCAAAAGAAGCAAAGTTGAAAATGCTCCATCAACATTCATTTTCTAAACATAGTGCCATGTAAACTTACAACTTTGAACCCAAAGTTGATTGAGGCAGTGTTGCTCAAGTGGTAGAGCACCAGCCATGACCACAAAAGCTGAGAGCAGGAGGTCCAGAGTAATGTGCACAAGTGTACACACACACACACACACACAATCATCTTTGTTTGTAATACCTCTACATATTTAGAATAGTTTAAGAAAATCATTTGAGATGATACAGGCTCAAAATGTGTTAGAGTGAGGAAGATTTAGTCTTATACTGACACAATCAGACAATAAATGTACTCACTACCTTAGATATGTAACTGTAACCCCTTAGTACATCACCTTGACAATAAAATTAAATTATAAAAAAAGAAACTGAAAATTGAAGAAATAACACTGAGAATTGACTCTTTTTACTCAAAACAAGTTATTGCCTCTGTTATCTTAACTAAATCCTAAACTTGGGAGTCAGGATAATATAGGTAAACAAGTTCAGACTGTTGGAAATACTATAAACACACATTACTTACACATACAGATACACACAGGTTAGTCCACACCTGCCTCTGAAAGTTACATTTATCACTAGCTAAAGGCAAACAAATCATAATTATTAACTTTATGATATTCTCAAAAACTCACATAGTCTTCAACACAAGGCAGTCTCTGTGCTTCCGCAAGTTTACAACACTTGGTGCCCACTTTTCCTAGGTTTCTTGAAGCCTCTACAAGAGTTGGAGTCGACACCTGAGGTGCTTTCTTGGTGTAACGAACTACAAGCCTATTTAAAAGAAACAGTCCACAGTTTCTATCTGGACAAGAAAATGTTATGTTCTAATATAATACATGAAGAAGAGAAAATTCAGCTAAGATCAACTGATATAATTTTATTTTTAAGTTTATCTAATTATATTCATCTCCAAAGTAGATGTCAGTCTTGGAAGACCTTTTCTGAGTAACTACTGGAATGTGGCCTTGTATACCAAACTGTACAATAAACTCTTCATCTCAGATCTCTATTATAATCTTAGAAAAGTGAGTTGACTTATTATAGTTAGGTTCCCATAGTTATTATTACTTAGTTTTTCCAATAAATTCTATTAGATGCATAACACATATGAGCACTGTAATCAACTTTGAAGATGTAAAATAAACTGGGAGGAAGTATATTTTACTCAGTAGACATGAGACCTCAATTAAACTTAAAGAAATACAATATGCAGGTAACCTAGGAATTTATCAGACATATATGAATTGCTTGTAAAGAATATCACCAATGAAGGTCAATGTACATGACTGCAATCTACTCTGAAGGAGTTGGTCACTTTTGTTATCCCTAACATCTATAGTAGGAAGAATTCAAACTATGTATATGAACTGCCATGAATGTGATGGTCCTTATGACATCTGGATTTTACTTTCACCCGAATGTGGTAATGAATTGGAATATTATTCCATCAAATTACTAAGTTTCTATCTCTTCTAGGTAGTAAATGCCATAGGAAAACAGGTTATAACCATAAAAGTCTAGGTATATCTCTCAAATATCACTTTCCTCAAATAGGAATATTCACACATGTATCTAAATCTCTTTGCTATATATTTGTGTTTAGCTGTGTCTAAACTATTGTGGTACTGCCTACTCAGCAAAATTGTGCTATAACGTATTTCCTCATAAAGTCTCTCTTAACGTTCAAGGGACATCCTCAGTTCTGATGTATCAAACTTTGTATCAATCCTTGACCTACATATTCTCAGACCCAAAAATTCAGTTTTATTATACTCTGCACAGGTTTAGGCTTCTCCCTCCTGTAAATTATTTGATCACTACTCTCAAGAATTCCTGAATAAAGAGATATTCAAAATACATAATGTATCTTTCCTATTAAAAGATACATGCTGTTCAAGTGCAGATGGCTCACACTTGTAATCCCAGCTACAATTGGAGGACTGCAGTTTGAAGCCAGTGTAGGCAGGAAAACCTGTAAACTCAGCTCCAGTTAACTAGCAAGGAAAGTGAAGCTATGGCTGAAATGGTATAGTACTAGTCTGGGCCTTGAGTTCAGGCTCTAGTACCTGCAATAAATAAATAATAAATAAATAAATAGCACATGGCATATAGCCTACTTACTGACTTAGGAAACAATTGATCAAGAAAAAACTAGCAAATAACAAAATCACTTACGCATTCTGGAATTTATATTCTCCGAGCTGCTCAAACTGCTCACAGTTATCTTTGACTAAATTCTGAGGCTCTTCCACAAGAGGCTTAAGTTCTTCAAACTAGAATATAAAAGAATTGTGTTTATAGCAAAACTGAAAGATCCTATTTCAGCCCTTCCTCCTTTCTGCCCCCAAACACATTACATCCATCACATTACTTTCCAGTTGTTTTTATTGCTTGAGATTGCTGAGTGCAAATAGTTAAGAATATTCAGATTGTGGATTGCAGTGGCTAGCATTTAGCCAGATCATATGCATACTTTCTAGTTTGAGCAACTTCATATACCATCTCCAAGTTTCAGAATCCTATCTAAGCAATGGAGGTAAAGATAGTCCTGGCCTCCCAAATTTGGTCTATAAATCCACTAAGCTAATAAATTAAAACACATAGGTCAATGTAAAACTTCATTAAATGACAGGTAACAATATTTTTATTAAAATCATTAGCCCATCTATGTAGTTGGTCCTGAGCTCTCCAAGATGAGAAAATATCATCAGCATCAGGTGCACTGTAGTACCTGACAGTCAGTAGCTTCTTAGTATGAATAGGTCTCTTCTTATTTCTGATTATTTTGAAACCATTATATCCATAAAATGCTGTAGAAGAGGTTTCTTCCTACCTAATTATCCACAAAAAGATTCCTAAACCATCTCAAGAAGATTTTAAATATTGTAAAGAATATCAGATCCTGAATATTGAAAGAACATTGAATGTGGAAAGTTTTGAAAACTGAAAGAATATTGAAAAGAAAGACTTCAAAACCTTCAAAACCGGGGCTGGGAAGGTGGCTCAGTGGTAGAGCGCTTGCCTTGCATGCCTGAGGCCCTGGGTTCGATTCCTCAGCACCACATAAGCAAAAAGAAAAAAGCCAGAAGTGGCGCTGTGGCTCAAGTGGTAGAGCGCTAGCCTTGAGCTGAAGAGAGGGACAGAGCCCAGGCCCAGAGTTCAGGCCCCACGACCAGACCAAAAAAAAAAAAAACTTCAAAACCTTCTCTGATAACTTTGGGATCAGTTAAATTTCTGGATAACTAAGTTAAATCTCTTGGTTTATATTTAACTTATTTTTTCTGATTTTTTTGTCTCAAGCATATAAGGGAAAAGAAAAAAATGAATGGTCAAAGTTTTGTGAAATTGGAAATTGCTATCTTTGTATCTTTATTTTCTAGACCAATGATTCTATGATTCATGAACTACCCTATTTAGGATAGTTTCCCCAGAATATTTAAGAACACTGAACTGACTAGACCTTGCACTGTTTTGCTTTCTCATTATTGGAATCACCTAACAGTTACATGTTTGCTTTGTTACAAAGGACCTACCGCTTTGCCATAGCATGCAGGAGGATCAGCTTCAGCACAGCATTTCTCCAGTACGGCTTCATATTTCCGGGCGAGTCTTAGCAGCATACTGACAGCATAGTCAGGGTGCCTTCTTGAATACTCATACAGGAACCTAATTAAGATGCACATGGATTTCGGTGAACAAATGGGTAACAAAAGTCACCTAAATTAACCTCAGAAATATCTAATATTCCAAAGTAAGTCATATTCCCATGCAACAAATATTTGCTTAATCCCCATGCAGCAAAGCCTAGTGACAAAGAAAGAAAGAAACTTGAGGTCCCTAGTTTAAGGCTCCTTGAGTTCAAATTCTTCTTTTGACCATCATTCTAATTTGTTATCTTAAGCAACTCCTATAAACTAATAGAAACTTCATTTCCTCATAAATACACTGAGGATGATAGTAGTTAGCATAGTGAGGCACAAACCACATAATCTGTGGAAAACAAATACACTACCTGGCACATATTAAATATTTGAAGAATACTGCTTGTTGTTTTCTGCAAAATTAGTTTGATTTGGACTACATTTCAAATAGATGCTACAATAAAGATAATCTTTTAATTTTATTATTATTATTATCAAAGTAGTTGTACAAAGGGGGTTTCAATTCAATGTCACTTTATGAGTACAATGCATCTTGATCAATATTATTCCTTCCATCATTCTAAAATTTTCCTTTTCACTCTCCATTTGAGCAAAATATGTTAGGGAACATAATTATAGTAAATATTACCTTAGCACACAGAATACAATAATTAAACACTGAAAATGTAAAGTTTATTGCTATAATTACTTGCAACATATAATCATTTGTATTCTGCCATAGAACTGAAAATATAGCCTGTTTAACTAACTGTGAACCATCTGGTGCCATGTTATATATTGCTTTTCCTACATCTTTCTTGTCTTCATATTAATGGACAGATATAGATATATAGATACTAGATAGATGACTAGTAGGCACTATTTTTTGCATTATAATCTTTAGATGTTTTGGAGATACCCTTAGATTAAATAAAGAAATGAATGCATATAAACATAATTTATAATATGCAGAAAATATTGATAGAGATATTTCCAAAACTAATCCTAAGGTACAAAGATCTTCTACTTGAAGCATGGTGTATTAATTTAAAACATGAGCCTGGTACAGGCTACTCAGGAAGCCAGAAGCAGATCACAGTTCAAAGCCAGCTCAGGAGCAAAGTTTGTGAGAATCTTATCTCCAATTAACCACAAAAAGACAGAAGTGGAGCTGTAGCTTCAGTGGTAGAATGCGAGCCTTGAGCACAAAAGGCCTAGAGTTCAAGCCCAGGACTGGGGGGAAAAAGTCATTATTTTAAATCAATTACCTTTTTTGAAACAAACTTCATAAACTACTAAATTAGAAGATGACAGTATTTTAAAATTAGTTAACTTTTTAAACAAACTTTGAAAGCTTGGGAGAAGGACATGGAAAAAACATTTAGGGCCCCATGAAATTATGTTCATTGCATAAGGAGAGTCCATCTTCCTGAATGACGCAATTCTATAAAAACGGAATGGTCTACTTACGTGCCCAGGAAAACATCCTTTGCCTCAGCATAGTTCTTGCAAACCTCACTATCCTGAACAAAGTCAGCCTCTAAGGGGGTTAGGTCAGTAGGCATGTCGTCTGCTTCTACCTCAGCCAGGCAGTGGGCTTTTTGCAACAGAGGCTTGTCACAGCACTCCTTCAGCTTACTGGAGATTGAATCCTGATTTTCACACATGTATTTGGCTAGTTCCACCTGTCAGCAAGATGAAAATGGTTCATCATAAACTGGCATCACTGTGCTTTTCTCCAGATCGTTACTTTCTGAAGTCAATCTTTTTTTCTTTTTCTTTTTGTTGGTCATGGGGCTTGAACTCTGGGCCTGAGCACTGTCCCTCAGCTCATCAGCTCAAGGCTAGCATTCTACCACTTGAGCCACAGCACCACTTCCTAGCTCTTTACTTTCTGTACATAACAATTTTATTGTGTTCTAAGACCTATGAACATGAACATGATCTCAGTCAGTGCTCTTATACATGGAACTCAGATAGAATAAAACATTTTTATTAAAAAATACTAGTCAATGCTTCATAGATGAAGATAAGAGAATGGCTATTTAAGGCCAGACCAAATTAGTAAAACCCTCTCTCAACAAATAATCCAGGCATCAGGCCTAGGCCAAAATCTCAGATACCAGAGATGTGGAGATAAAAGGCAGACCTAGATAAAGCCTTAAGACCCTATCTTAAAAAAACAAGCTAAAAGAGAAAGGATTGTAGGTTTGGTCCAAATACAGTAGCATACTCACTTCAGAACTGGGAGTCCTGATTTCAATACCCAATGGTGAAAAGGCCACTCAAGAACAAGATAGTGTTTACTTACTGATTTTAACTAATTGATTTCAATTATTTATTAATTTTATATTTCTACAAAAGAAGTACATGAATGCTGTTTCAACTGAAAGTCATTATTTCCTAAATATTGACTCCAAATACCTAAATAATGTATAGGAGTCTTGAAAAAAATGAGTCAAGATTATAATCCTAGGCCTGGCTTACATATGAAAAATATCTGTCTTAAATTTTCTAATGTCACGATAAAGATTCTGAAATGTGTTCATATCTCTGATCATTGAAATAATGACCAATTAAAATTTTAGAGGAAAATAGATTGTGTCAAATATTTGTAAATTAACTGCAAGTTAGCAAAAAGAAAATACAGAGGAGTGAGAGGACCCATTTCTACAGATCTGTGACATACTGTGACATATTGCCCCTTCTCCAACTCTTCCTATCTCTCCAGAATATCTAATATATAGCTAGTATGTAGTTTTCCTCCTCCAGGTTAAGCTTTTATTCTCAATTAAGAGGCAGAAGCCAACCTTTGCAGGTCACTTCCTAATTAGGAGAGCAATTGAAAAGTGCACCGTAAGCTTAGAAACAGCAAATGCGGCAGAGAAGACCAGGTCAGTGGCCATCAGCTCTCACTCATGACAGTAAACACATTCCTTCTACCACTGAAACACATAATCATCCCAAAATAAATCAATGGCCTTTTACCCTATCATCGGCACATTCGAGCAAATCACCGTGGCAGCACTCCTTGTTGATTTTGGTCAGATCTGTGACAAGCTTGGAAACCTCGGCGAAGTCAGCTTTGGGAAATTTTTGGCTCATACGAGATACTGCCCTAAAAAAAGAGAATTCCCCCAGCAAACTATTAGTAACATGTAATACTTCATTTGAAATCACTAGGAAAATACCACTTGTAACAAAAAAATCAAGACAAAGATAAATTTTTGTTAGTTTTTTGTACTATATTTTAATTAAGAAGTTAACATTTTTCTGAAGCAGAATTAGTCATTGCCATAGACTATGTAAAATGGATAAAAAGCCAATGATTCATAAAATCAAATAGAAATTTTGAAAATGGTATCAAATTTGGAGCCCTATCTTCCAGATCTGACTTTATTATTATTAGCAGTACAACAAATAAATAATAGATATGTAAATAATAATATATTCGATAATAAATAAACATAAATAAAAAGTATTAAAAAGTAATAAATGAGAAAATAAATCATGTAATTTCTATTAGATGGAACCATTTTTATTAATCATACTTTTACCAAGAAATTTCTCTAATACAGACTCTAATCTCTATAATGAAGGTAAAAGGTTACTGTTCTTTTTTTTCAAATTCATTGCAGAGTTGTTTAAATCTCACAAAGGAAATTTCTTTCCCATAGCCAATCCCAGCCTGTGTAACTTTGCATTATTTTCAATAAGTTTGCTTTGTTTAGCACTTTAGTCTGGATAAGAAGTGGTAGTTTGGATACGCAGAATAATTGGCAGAGATATAAATTATTAAATGGCATGGAATATCTATCATTTTCATTTTCTCATCTGCTAGGTGGATTCATTGATGACTAACAGGGGTTAGTCAACTAATCATTGGCTAAGAGGTATTAGTCATTGGAAGGACAATGAATGGAGAAGTCGAATGAACAGGTAGCTTTTTTCTTGTCTCAGATAATGAAGGATGCTCCTAGAATTTGCTAAGTAACATAAAACACAAGCTCCAGCAAAGAATGAGACAAGGAGTATATTCAGAGCTATAAGAGCAGTAGCAGTAGGAACTTTGAGTTATTGGATAGTTGACTTTAATTATTAGGAAATAAAAGGACATTTTCAGATTAGGAAGAAAGATAAATTAAAGAGCCTGACTATACTATTATTAAAAAAATAAACCATTAGCCAAGCACTGGTGGCTCATGCCTGTATTCTTAGCTACTCAGGAGGCTGAGATCTGTAGATCACCGTTCAAAGCCAGCCCGGGCTTTGTCCGTGAGACTTTCCAATAATCCACTCAGAAAACCAGAAGTGGTGCTGTGGCTCAAGTGGTAGAGCGCTCACCTTGAGCTGAAGAGCTGAGGGACAGTTCTAGGCCCAGTTTCAAGCCCCACGACTGACAAAATAAAATAAGTTCCCCAATCTTTATACACCAATGTGATTTATCTGTATTTTAGGACAAAAAAAAGTCTTCTAAATTCTTGACAAATTAAAAGAAAGGAGACAGAAATCCTTACCATTATCAAATTATCAAGAACTTTCAAATTATTACTGGTGTTCTTCTGATTCACTTTTCTTAACTTTCTATGTTTTGGGCTTGGGGATTTTTTTTTGTTTGTTTGGTTTTGTTTTGTCTTTGCTGATCCTGAGCTTGACCTCAGGGCCTGGACATGGTCCCTGAGTATTTTCACTCAAATGCAGCTTTCTGCCACTTAAGTCACAGCTCTGCTTCTGGCTTTTTACTAGTTAATTGGAGATAAATGTCTTACGGACTTTTCTACTCAGGTTGGCTTCAAACCCCAATCCTCAGATTTTTCCCAACTTAACTTGCTACCTTTAAGACAAAGTTATATATTCGAAACAGTATGTTAAATACCTTGTAAGTGGAATATTACCAACTGAATAATTCTCAATGTATCATTATAAAGATACAAACTGTATTATAAATATTTACCATGCTTTGAAGGCTCTGTCTCCAAATTTCTGCAAACTGACACATTTGAGTCTCTGCTGAGCTGATGACATCAGTACTTTTTCTTTCAATGCATCTAACTATAAAAGAGAATCCATTTTAACAAGTTAGAAAAAGAAAATTCTCCACCAAACAAACTGTCATAAATATACCAAAATATACCAAAGTGAGAACTGACACCTAAATTCCCATGGACTCCAAAGGCAATAAATTCCTTTGCTCTGTAGAAAGAGGGGGGGAAATCACTCTGCTCATAGTAGAAGCCTTTTACAGCAACAAACAAACAAATAAACAAACCAACATGGAGATATTCCCAGAGAAAAGGCCTGGAGAACATGCTAATATCCCAGGAAATAAACTGTACTCACACCCTATCTTTGGCACAATTCACTTCAGTCCCTCCTCCACCAGTTTTCTTAAAAATCAATTAATTCCCCCAGGGAAGGGAATGAAGCATGTGATCACTTATGCTTTTAGCTACAACAAACTCTCTATTCTGCATTCCCTCCACCCACACCCAAACCCCCACATTCCCCCACCACACACACACACACACACACATACACACACACACACACACACACACACACACACACACACACACAAATTGTCTGAGGAGATAAAAACTGTGACCCCTTATTGGTGCAATCACCAGCACTGAGTTCTAAGACATTTAGACATATGGAGGAGGTTCCTTTTCAGATCAGCACAGCTCCCTCTAAAAAGGGAAAAGGATGGACCCTACAGAGAGAATGAAAGATCTTTGGGGCAGAATGGGGAAGGCTCTTTTGACCGAAATCTAGGATAAAATGGTCAAAATCCGAGGCTACATTGTGAGCTGACTCTTCCTCCTTCTGAAGGACTACCTTTGGTGTCAGGCAAGCCCCTTTGTCAGCAGCTTGGCAGCATTCTGTCATCACGTCTTTGTACTTCTCAGCATAGTAAAGGAGCTCTGGGGCATAGAAGTAAGGATGTCTTGCGCCCACTGCATGCAAATAACTGAATTTTGTGAAAAAGAAAACAGACAATCATGGTTGTGTAATAACATAATATTTTAAGAACAATTAAAGTCAATATTTTCTCCCTAAATGTTCAAAATCCACAGACTTGTAATTTATCAAACTTAATTTGTACCTGATAGCCTATCTTTGCTATTTTGAACAAAAGGGTAAATGTGTGTGTGCGCGTGGATAACTTTCTGTCAATTTGTCCATCTGTATTTGTGTGCACACATACCTCATATGTGTGTATAATATGCAAATGTTTAAAAGTACTACTGTGTAAATGACCTAATATGGCTAACAACGTAAAATCAATCCTGAGAATACCTAAATACATTATATATAGTATATATATATATATATATATATATATATATTTCAGAATATTTTAAAATATGCCACACATTTTTATATAGATTCTATCTTATTTCAAGATCAAAAGATCACCAATCATAACTCTATATGTAGAGTTTTATGATATCAAAACTCCTCTTTAAAATGTCATCCTATGGACAAAACCTCAAATACCTAATGTCTAAAATAGTTTATGTAGGACACTTGCTGTCATTTTAATTTTAAATTTTGAATCCTAGACATTCAGTTACTTACTGTCCCAAAAATTTGTCCTCATTTTCCTGAAAGGCGGTGCACATGGCATCAGGCGCGGGTCTCACAAAAGGTGGCAGGTCAGGGCTATCGTCTTTGTGTTGCAAGAAGCATTCATTTCTCTCAGGTTCTTGTTTACCACAGCAGTCAGCCAGCTCACCGTATTTTTCACGAAGAGATTGGAGGGAACATAGTTTATCTCCAAAAAGAGTGGGCTAAATGGGAGAGAAAAGTCTAGAACTTAATGAGAAGTATTTTGTTTCCTTTATAGTCAATGAGCAGCACAAAAATCTAATATGTTGCAAAAGCTGGATTTAGGAGATCATATACTTTGTATGTACACACATGCACAATACATATGCATGTTGAAACAAAATATAGCATGTATTTTTTAAAAACTATGCATAGCAATACATACAATTTTGTACCAATTAAAAATAAATTTAAAAATAAAACTTTAAAGGAATAAGATCTTTTAAATCATACTAATAAAAAGGAACTTAAAAAATTCATCTCTTCAGTTCCCTTTGAATTAACTGGGAAAGTGTAATGATGGAATTTTTAACTACGTAATTTTTGTGAAAATCTATTGCCACAATTTACTCATGGTGAATACAAGAGAAAGATTTATGACTTTAAAGAATGTTTATTTATTCTGTTTTCTGTCGGACACAGTGAGGAGAGCCAGTGTTCTGACAAAAACAATCAAGTAAAACTAGTCTTTGGGATAGCAGGAGACTATAAATGAGGGATTAAAGTTTTCAATTTCCCATTTGCTGTGCTCTTTTTTGATAGATTCAACCTTTGGAGCTATACCATTTATAACTAAGGAGTAACCCATTCTATCATACATTGCTACTGCATTAAAATATAGAACCATTTGTTATTTAGAACTGTTCACTGGAAATAGGTCCAATATTTCCTGTCCTTCCTTATTAATTTTCATTAAAAATGTCATTAGAACCTCACAGAAGATACTGTTCTACTCAGAATTTATGTTTTTAAATGCATTTTAGGAATCCCTGTACTGCCATAACATCTTTAGAGTTAAAATACTGTGAGAAATGGGTATGTTCATTAAGAAAGAAAAAAGAGTCTAGTGATCAATAAAAAATGGCTTAGTATTTGTAGTAGTCAACATGTTAAATGTCCATAGACCAATGAATGGATAAAGAAAATGTAAGGGAATGAATTAAGCACATGCTGAATATACATACAACCGAGTACTAATCACCCGTAAAAAGAAGGAATTTTTACAACTGATACAACCATGGATAAACTTTGAGGACAATACGTTATACATAATAAGCCAGACATAGAAAGATAAATTTTCCTGAGGGATCTGAAGTGGTCAAATTTATATAATCAAAGAGAAGAATGAAGGCTGCTGGGAAACAAGGAAAGAAAGAAATAAGAGTGTTAGCTATCAATCCATTTAAAATTCCAGTTAGCAAGATGATTAAACTGTAAAGATCTGTTATATAATATTGTATGTAGACTTATTAATAATTCCTTATACACACAAAAATTGAAGAGGGTGGTTCTGATATCATGTTTCTACTTTTAAAAACCCAAAATTAATAAATGCTTTTTAAAAATCTATCACTTCTAGCCTCTATGTAAGGGAGTCAAAGTTTAGAAAGAGTTTTTTTCAAGTGACCAATTGCCATTTTAGAAAGCATCACTGCTGTAATGTGTGGCCTCAATGAAGAAGTATTTTTGAAGTTGTAGACACAGCTAATGCCTCCATCCCAGAAGAAACAATAGCTTAGTCTGTTTTTTTTAACTATGGAGCATTGATTATGAATTTGATTGTTTAATAACAATTATAAGTGAAAAATATTTTTGTGAAATATTCAGAATTACTTAAATAGAAGAAACAATCCTCAAAATCCAAATGGACTTACAATTGATTTGTCACAGTTTTCAGCTGATTCATCAGCAGCACAAGTTTTGGCAAACTCAGTTACTTCTCTGACTAATTTTATATGATCTTCATAGGAGCACTTCTGGAGATATTGAGAAAAGGCGATCAAGACCCTGAAACAAGAAACATGGGAATATGCTGCATAATACAAATTTGATACAAAGCAGTAACCTACCATAGGGACCAAATCATGCAGATGTGCACATTCAATATTTTAGATACAACTATATCCACAAAGTTTATTCATAGCAACTACTCTTTGAGGCCTGACCATGCCTCTTTTTTTAAGAAAAGAGAATAAATATTTATAACACATTTTAATGTGCATATTGTGCCTGGAAGTAGATGCAAATGTGTAGAGTAAAAGAGAAAACTGTATATCTGTAAAAGCTAGGCATTATATAAGTTCTTGGAGTTATTTTAATACCAAACCCACATACATCATTTCATTTTATATGGCTTTAAGAGGATACTGATTTTCAAAGTTAAATCATTGTCTTGTTTCTTACTAAAATATTATTAAAGCTGGAGATTTGGCTCTCTGAAAGAGTACTTGACTCACATGTGGTAGACCCTGAGTTATAGCCTCAGCACTATAAATAACACCCAACAGTATTAAAAATATTTACAGAAAGGCACAGGACTACTTGCTATATAGAAGGTAGTTAGAGAGAACTGCCAAATGAGCCATATATTACACACATCTCTCATACTACTTATAAGAATTCCAGCAATTCCAGGTTATTTAAAAGTTTCAAAGTTTCATATCTAATACAGTATGCACTAGCCATGTGTATCTCTAGATTTAATTAAAATTAAACACAACTTGATCTTATTTTCCTCAACTTCACTCACAATGGTTAAAGTATTTGATAGCTACATATGGCCAGTGGCTGCCATATTGGTCAGCACAAAGGCAGAACATTTCTGTCAATGCAATTTATCAGACAACATTGCTCTCTAGTCTAGTCCCTGAAGATGGATCTCTATCCGCACCATAAGTAGTAACAAATGCCAGAAGAAACCCTGAGTCAGAATCTTCAGTAGTTGAACTTACAAGCCTTTGAAATGCTGTTCTCCCAGATCATTGAATCGATGAGCAATCTCACTCTTGTCTGGTGGAGGAGAAGAAAACACCATTTTGAAACACTGAACACAGCAAGTAGTTACTATGTTACGGATAGATAGATAGGTAGATAGATAGATAGATAGATAGATAGATAGATAGATAGATAGATAGATAGATAGATAGATAGATAGATAGGTAGGTAGGTAGATAGGTAGATAGGTAGAATATATATATATATATATATATCTTTCCATTTAACTTAGGTTAATCATCTGAGGATGGTTGCAAACTAATTTTTGCATTTAAAGAAATAGCTTATAAATGGGTATTAACACTTGTATAAGAGCTAATGATCTGATAATGTCTGTAACAGCTACTGAAAGGATACCTTGAAATAAAGTACTAATGAAAGTTCTATTCCTGGGGCTGGGAAGGTGGCTCAGGGGTAGAGCGCTTGCCTTGCATGCATGAGGCCCTGCTTCGATTCCTCAGCACCACATAAGCAAAAAGAAAAAAGCCGGCAGTGGCACTGTGGCTCAAGTGGTAGAGCACTAGCCTTGAGCTGAAGAGCTGAGGGACAGCGCCCAGGCCCAGAGTTTAGGCCCCACAACCGGACCCCCCCCCAAAAAAGAAAGAAAGTTCTATTCCTAATGCTAGTCACACAGGCATTTTAAAATAAAGCATGAAACTGAAGGTAGACCTTTGTGATACAAATGAATTCTATCTCTAACACTAGTCTGTGCTCAAGTCACTTTCCTTTATGTACTAACAAAAATTATTAACATTAAGTAATTTGCACCATTTTTAATCTAGTATGTTTTAAGTATAATAATCTTATAACTATATAAGAGCTTACAAACACAAAATATCACATAATAAAAATAACTCTAATGCAGGGTGCCAGTGGCTCATGCCTATAATCCTAGCCACTTAAGAGGCTGAGATCTGAGGGTCGAGGTCCACGAGACTCTTATCTCCAATAAACCACCAGAAAACTGGAAGTGGAGCTGTGGTTCAGAACTGAAGAGTTCGCGGACAGTGCCTAGGCCCAGAGTTCAAGCCCTATGACCGACAAAAGAAAAACAAAACCTCTAAAGGAAGACAATTTTTTAAAGACTCATCATTTACTGAAGCTCTTATTAGGAAAATAAAATAACGAATAATGAAAAAACAGATGACTTACGTGCTTCTCGGCGAAACACACCCCTGGAATAGGCAGAGGTGAAAAGAAGGAGGAGGGAAATAAAAGTTACCCACTTCATTGTGCCAAAGGCTTGTGGGTTGACAGGAGAGAAAAGTAGGATGGATGCAGGGAAATTTGCACTAATATACTTCCTTAACCAGTAATTGTAGATTATTAACTAAATTCTGCTTGTATTTCATTGGCTCCCAACTGATTACAAAATCATAATCTTCTTGCAAAAAAATTGTTTGACTAAATCCTTTGCGTAAGTTTGCCATCTGTAACTATCCCCCTCACACAGGATTGTCAAATCAATTAAGTTATGTAAAACATCTTGCCAATTTTACGTAAGAGTTCAAATGAGTTATACCCATTATTCATCACTCTGTTGTGTATTTGCTATTTCTTTCTCATCTAAACCAGTTGTTATTAAGCAAATGTCTTCATTTGGAAATAAAAACTACTAAAATTCATGCTGAAAATTGCATCTATTACTAATTCCAAGTTCCTATTTTTCTACCATAATGAGAAGATGCACACGGAGACTTCATAAGCTTCTATGTCTTTTTCATTTTTCTGAAATTATTCTCTCCGAAAAGGCTAACTGTGCCTCAAATACACACTAAGAAAAAGCCACAGCAACAATAACTATAACAGATATTTGGCAGTTCTATGTTTTCATCCCTGTTCTAGCCTCTGCTGTGGAGCAAACTTTGAGGTAGAATACTCCACTCCAATATGAAGATTTCTATGGGATTTTTCAGTTAGAGAAACTCTGAGAAGAAAATGGACACTAATAGCAGTGGTGATGATTCTATGCATTCTTCACAGACATCAGATTGCTTTCATTCCTTTGTCACACTTTTTCTTTCCTTGTTTATAAGAAACAGGAAAATTATATGCTTTTCTTAATGTTACTTCTAATTTCAAAACTTTAACACTATAACTGAAAACAAAGCAAATGTATAAATGACTACTTAAACTATGTATAAATATACTTCTCTTAGCATTCCCCACACTAGGGATCTCTTTCTCAGATCTAACTCTTGGCCAGGCATGATGATGCATCTCTGTCAACTTAGCCACTTCAGGAGGCTTTCAGCCAAACCACAAAAGCACAGGACACTGTCTGAAAAATAAACTGCTGTGGGCAACCCAAATGGTAGAGCTCCTTCCTAGCAAGTCTGAGGCCCAAGTTCAAATCTCAGTGCAACCAAATATAACAATAAAAAAGCTGTCTTCTAGTCTTTCGTTCTGAAAATGAAGAACTACTAAACCAATCAGTAGGATTTACTTTCTCTGAAATATAGAACAAGAGTTACTAGCAAGCCAGTAATTGCACTTAACTGAATAATCTAGGCAAAACTGTAATTTAATTATCCCAAGGCGTCTATAGGACCAAAGACTGCTAAATTCCCCAGAAAAGAAGTTTTTTCCTATCCAGTCTTTTAGTAAAGAAATGTACTATTACTTTAGTTTATTTCACTTTATAATTAGGAAGGAGAATTATTTGAATAATCAAACATAGAAACTTAATCACTAAGAGTTGTTTGGTAACTAGCAAAAATCTGGAAATAGAAATGTGGTTCAAGTGGTAGAGTGCCAGCCTTTAGTGAAAAAGACAAGCAAGAGTATGAGGCCCTCAATCTAAGCCCCAGTATTGGCACACAGAAGAAAAGCCAACACGATCTAACTTACTAAATAGAAAAGATAATTTTCTTAAATAAATTATAACCTTTGAATTTCCAAGAAAGAATGGGCACTATGTTTGCAGTCAGTGTCCAACACTGGCCTTTTCTGGTAAAAGTTCTGCAGCATAAGCAAACACAACAGCCTTCTAACTGAACATAGTTATTTAATGAATTCAAAATTAAGGCCCTTCATCAATCACATAGATTTTCTGTGCATGTTTTTTTCATTTATCAAATGAAAAGAAAAATAATGTCTGTCTATAAACTCCACATTGCCATATTATAGTGTAATAAAATGATAATTCCAAAGCTTAAATTTTAAAAAATCAAATGTATCATGTTGGACTAGGAGCTTTGAAGTGGTTTTTCTATACTTAATGAAGATCCTGTGGGTTGTATGATTGTTCTAAGAAGTCTGGTACAAGAACTTAACAATCATTGGCATTATACAAATTGGTAACACTTAAATTAATCTTTCCCTAACACTGTGTATATGGTGTTTTCATACATGTGTCCTTACTAATGCTTAATAGATAAGAAATTAAAATACTACATACTTAAAATTCAACTCAATTTCTTTTTAAAAATCTTTGAAGCTTTTCTCAAGGTAAGAATTCTTACACTTAATAAGAATTCCTACAGGTTTCTCTGAAAGCTTTTTAGTATTTCTGCATATACAATTTATACCGATAAAACTAAACCACTTAATTATTGATTATTTTTAAATATTCTGTTCTTCAAGCTGTCAAACTCTATGTGTACTCAGTCATCCAAATATTTAAACTAAGGTTTCTAAATATGGCTTAAGTAATCTAGTTTCTAATCAAATACAAAAACAGCTACAATATTTTAATGTGTTTTCTCATGCTTGTGAGAGAAGTTTAAAAATAGAGTAGTTAAGAAAATTGTTTATCTGGAAAGAATAATGGTGTATTAATCATTTAAAAGAGGAAAAATACTCCAGTTGAAATGCAAGTGTAACTGAAAATTAAACATGAACATTTTCCCTTTGCTTGTTTTCATTCATTTTGACAAAATAGGAAAGGCAAACTTTTGAAGCAAACGAATTATTTCATTGGATACTCTCCCCTTCTTTAACATACCCCAATCATAACCTTGTACTTACTTCCTGCTCCTCCCAGGGGAGTCCTGAAGCTTCTCACAAAGTCCTTCAAACCAGGCTGGCCCATTATCTGGGAATCTTCCTGACCCAGCCCTCCGCATGTCCTCTGTATTATATTTATACACCCCTTAGAAGTGAAACATATTCATGAAAATATGACACTAGTGCCTAATTATATTCTCAGAATTTTACCAGATATTTTCTAGAAGTAATCATTTAGCCCATAGTCATTTTAAAATATAGTAAATTAGGATTCCTTTGGAAGGAAAATTGGGGACTGGAAAGTCTTTCCTTGGCATTCTCCTTATAATACATGGACATATGCAGGTACCATCTGTCATATAGTACCTAAAAAGCTTTCTAAAGAATGCATAAGGGTAGAAAAGTGAAAAGCATTAATAATCAAGCTAACGATTTGAAACGTAATAAACGATCTATTTGTTTATGAAAATATATTTCCTATTAAGAAGAAAGTTGCTCTAAATTTTTTTATTGTGAAAATACCATACATAGGGGTTACAATTATATAAGTAAGGTAATGAGTAAATGTCTTATCAGGCATTGTTGCCTCCTTCTTGGTTTCCCCTTCCCTTCCTCATTCCCCTCCCTGACCTTCACCCCCCCCCCAGCTGCTCCTAATTTTAAAGCTTTATACATTTTGTCAATACAAATAAAAAGTTGTAATTTAAACATCAATTGTTCTCTGGTCATTCCCATAAGCCATCAATATCTTCAAAATACAAACTAAATAGGAAAAAATAGAGAACTTGTGAGGATTTCATTGGAGCCAGGGAAGGAAATGTTTATGTCACACACTCACACACATACACACATACACACACACACACACACACACACAAATACTAGAAGCCAGGGCCAATGGCTAACACTTCTCAGAAGGCTGAGATCTGAGGGTATTGAGCTATCTAGCTCAGGGACGGCTCCCTCACCATGAGTTCAAGCCCCAAGATTGGCACAGGAAAGAAAACATGCTGCAGAAGCCAACCTGAGAGTCAGTCAGTAGGTAGGTGCTTGTTCTCTCACTGGTCTGTAGGTAGGGAATGTCATGACAGATATCTAAGTAACAACCAACTTAGTCCTCAAACTCCTAGCTTTGTTGGACTTGCAAATCTTCCCAATGAAAGGTGCACAAAATCAGTGGCCAAGGGTTTGAGTTCACATAATAGTAGTATGGTCAAGGAAAATTGACCACATTAGCAGTCTATTCTTAATTGATCTGCCTAAATTGGAATCATAACTTGAGCTGCAAAGGAAACTAAAAGAATTCTTTCCATTGAATCATTGAGTTGAAGGATTTTGAGGGAGTTTCGGTGGTCCTGATGCTTGGAACTCAGGTGTGTCCTTGTGTGGACACGACATCACTACTGGAAGACATTTTTTTTTAAGATGATCCCCTGCATTGATGAGTAGATTCAATGGTACACAAATGACATGTGGCTTCAATATGTGGCTTCTCACTGGTGACAGGGTCCACTGTTGCCTTTATTTTACTTCATTTATAACATTTATAAGTGCTAATAAATACGATGTCTATCATTGCAAAAGCTGATATTATCACCCTGAAGAAACAGGACTGGGTATATTCTAAACAAAGTTGAACACCACACCAAAATATATCTCTTCTCTGACACAAAACTTAGATGCAGATGAAGAATTTAAAGATTAAATAAAATAAAAAGATGGGGCTGGGAAGGTGGCTCAGTGGTAGACCACTTGCCTTGCATGCCTGAGGCCCTGGGTTTGATTCCTCAGCACCACATAAGCAAAAAGAAAAAAAGTCAGAAGTGGCACTGTGGCTCAAGTGGTAGAGCGCTAGCCTTGAGCTGAAGAGCTGAGGGACAGTGCCCAGGCCCAGAGTTCAGATCCCACAACTGGACCCACCCCCACCCAAAAAAAAAAAGAAATATTGGCAGAAAGAGAAAATGAAAAGGAGAAGGAGGCATACTGAAGGGTGAAAAACATCAAGGGGCATTGCAAATCAAGGGCACACACACACACACACTCACACACAAACACACACGAGTAAGGTATAATGAAACCCACCAAACACTAAACAAGGAGGGAGAAATGGGCCTGTGGAGGAGGGAAATCTTTTCAAAGTTCTTTATAAACATGTATGGAAATATTATGATGGAACCTCCTCAAACTACAAATGTGTGCTTATTGAAAAAATAATTTAAAATAAGTGACTGCACACGTAAAAAAGAGGAACATTTTGTTGGGTTAAAGAAAGACAACTTTGGGGCTGGGAAGGTGGCTCAGTGGTAGAGCGCTTGCCTTGCATGCATGAGGCCCTGTCGATTCCTCAGCACCACATAAGCAAAAAGAAAAAAGCCGGAAGTGGCGCTGTGGCTCAAGTGGTAGAGCACTAGCCTTGAGCTGAAGAGCTGAGGGACAACGCCCAGGCCCAGAGTTCAGGCCCACGACCAGACCACCCTCCCCCCAAAAAAGAAAGAAAGACAACTTTCCGAATGACTCCTGTAGCTTCATAGTTTCTTGAGATCACTAAAAAAGTGCCCACCACATTTTAATGAGATCTGAGAATCTGGTTATTGTTTTAACTTAATGTGTTTCTTTATGAAGTTTGCATATCATTCTATTTCATTGCTATATAACACTATTTTGTGAGGTGAGTTTTCATTTTCACTTTTTTCTTCCTTAACTAACCACTAGTATTAGAATTAATTTCCAAGAATCAGCATTCATACACAGCTAATATTCAATTTCTTTGAATTAAATGATTGGCCTAATAATTACTTTGGTAGAAAAGAGAATGAGAGAGAGAGAACACATTTTCAAGTGATCAATGAAAATCCTGTGTAAGGTTAAATAAAGCATTTGTATGATGAAATTGTTATGTAAAGGAAGAGGCTATATTGTCACACTTCTAGATTTGTAAATCAAACCTAAATATCTACTTTACCTGATAGGCATTTTTTTTTAGTGTGGAGCTTGAACTTAGGTCCTGGGTGTTGTCCCTGTGCTCTCTTGCTCAAAGCTAGTGCTCTGCCATTCTTTTTAAATAAGTTTTTTATTGTGAAAAATACGGTACAGAGGGGTTACAATCACATGAGCAAGGTAACGAGTACATTTCTTATCAAGCATTGTTGCATCCTCCTTTGTTTCCTTTGTTTTTCCCCGTTATCCCTTCCCTCCCATCTCCACAACTACATTCTACCCCCCCCCATTGTTGCAATGGGTCCACCTGTATCCCTATTTAAACAAGTTGTTTTTCCCTTCCGTTCCCCAAATTATACCAACATCAAATACAGTGAAAACAGGGGTTATACCATGGGGGGAGGGGCATACAAAGCAACAACAACAACAAAAATCACATGGTACCTTATAAATACGTTAGAAACAAGAGCAAGAAAGAAAAAACCACTTGTGTCCTTATCTTGGGGTTCATTTTGCTCTGCCATTTTGAGCCACAGTTCCACTTCCCTGATAGGCAATTTTTTCTGTATGTCTATACAAATGTATTTTTTTATTGTGAAAATACTGTACAGAGGGGTTACAATTACATGGGCAAGATAATGAGTACATTTCTTATCAAGCATTGTAGCCTCCTCCTTTGTTTCCCCTTCCCATCCCTTCCTATCCTCTCCCCAACCCCCCCCCACCCAACCCTCCCCCCCCACCAAAGTTGTAAAGTTCGATACAAATGTATTTTTAAATGTCAGGTGTAGTGGTCTATAGAACCATCTGAGATCTATAGAGGCAGGAGGATCACAAGTTAAGAAGCAGCATGGACTGTATAGAGCGAGCCTGTCAAAAAAGGAAGGGAGGGAGGGAAGGAGAAAGGGAGGGCAGGAATTTCAAAGATTCTTATGTTGCACACCAATTTTATGTCCATTTCCACTACTTTGTTTAAACACACACACACACCACGTGTGCCTCTGCTTCTCTACTTGTCCTACGTCTTAATTCCCTTTAACCTAAAGCTCCCTTGACAAAGGGTCTTTTATCTGTCCTTGCCTCAAGCTAGCTTGAGCCTCTGGAATGTGTTTACTCCACTTAGATTTCCTAACCTTTTACTTCACATTTCTCAATTATTTTCTCTGGAGTTTGAGTCAGGTCAGTGCCAGTTTCTAGCTGCAAACTTGGACACCCAGATCTGCAGACATGAGTCAAACTGGATTAACTTGCCTTGAAGGACCCTTCTGCTTTGAATATCCTGAGGTTCTAAACTTCCCATGGACAGTCTCACAGAAGGAAGCAAAGCCCTGAACGAAAGTAAAGAACATACTGAAAAAATTGGGATCCAAGTTTGAGAATTTGCTCATTCCTAAACTGGGCCAATGCTTGCTTTCTAAATCAGCCTCACAAGTCTAAGAAGTTTCCAAATTTTTAAATATTTAATTTTAAAAATTTTAAAAATATTTAAACTCTCCTAAATTTTCCATCATTCTCCATATTTCTGTGTCTTTTATGGTTACCTTCAAATAGTTGTACAAGGGGGCTTCAATTTAACATGCACATTTTTGTATACAATACATATTGATCAGAGTAACCTTTTTCCTTAGTCGTTTTGTCTCCCACTACCTCTTCCTCTACCAGTCTCATCAAGTGTCCTATTTCCATTTTCACATAGGTTCATTGGTCATTATGACTGTATTCACCAACCATCCCCCCCATCGTCAACCCATATTGTACTATCTATTCCTCTATTAAAATTATAGAACTTAACCTTTCTACATTTAAAATGAAGACAAATCACTATATTGATCAGTCCAAATTGTTTTTATAGTTGGAAAATTAGCAAAAATTTCACATCAAGAAAGATGGTATCCAAAAGCAAATATTTCTCTTTCATCAACAAGCAAGCTATTTATTTAAGAACAACTGTGTTCTTGAAGTACAAAGCACAAATAATATATTTATTTTTAAAGTTTCACTTAGTCTTTTAGTCAAGCTTAAAATTCATTGAGTATCAACTATATTGTGTGTGTGTGTGTGTGTGTGTGTGTGTGTGTGTGTGTGTATTTGGTTCTGGGAACACAAAAGATTTATAAGACACAGACCTGACTTTAAGGAACTCACAGTCTAACAAGGAGAGCAAACATATTAGGAGATAATTATAGTGCAATGTTGTAAGTTAGTGTGGAATGCAAGTTAGAAAACAAAATGTCACTAGGAAAATAAACAAGCAATAGGGGATAAATTCTAAATCTAAAGATAACCTCAAGCATGAATTAGATTTATGGGCTCTAACCTCTTTAGCTACTCAACAGACTATGCTTAGGAAGGAAGCAGGATAAATATGTAAAGGATTGAAGGATATAAAGACACAAACGTGATGAAAGTAAGAAGCAAAGATGTAGGCCCCAATTTAGAGAAGTGTGGACCTTCCTACTTTACGAAAGAAAAGGAAGTATTTAGATTCTCAGGAAAAGCTAAGTATGAGGAAGTACTCATTTTAATAGTATAAGCCTCACATTAAGATAATATCCCTGTTGAAAACTACAAAACTTCCCAGGGAGATTTCCTAAGCCAATTGGCAAAGTTATTAGAACACCTGAAAGATTTTTTTGATTCGAGCAATATATAGTTAACAATATCCATATGTCTGGGAGTCTTAAAGGACTTTCTTGGGGATGTAGTATGAGTGTATGTAGTTTTGAGTTGAGATTTGTTTCATGAGCAAAAATGATGAGAAAAGAAAATAAAGTAAGAGCCGGGTGCCAGTGGCTCACGCCTGTAATCCTAGCTACTCAGGAGGCTGAGATCTGAGGGTCACGGTTCAAAGCCAGCCCTGGGAAGGAAAGTCTGTGAGACTCTTATCTCCAATAAACCACTAGAAAACCGGAAGTGGCACTGGGCTCAAGCGGTAGAGTGTTCGCCTTGAGCTGAAGATCACAGGGACAGCACCCAAGCCCAGAGTTCAAGCCCCACGACAAAAAAAAAAAAGAAAATAAAGTAAGAAAGGCCTACCTGTAATACTAATCTTCCTTTCTAACCCTTCTCTTGATAATCCCTCATTCCATTTTTCTGTTCTTTATAGTCCTGAAATACCTGTCTTAGACCTTCACCAGTAGAAATCTCTTAGGTCACTCTAACACCCACTATTAGCCAACCTCTAGTTTTCTTGTGCCTTTTCTCTGATGCATACCCATGTCAAACTCATTTCTTAACTTATTGGCAAATTCAGGTAGGTGCTGAAGATCACCAAACAATTAGCTCCACATAATCTGAATTTCTCCTTTACCTCAAGCCCCTAGTCTCAATTTCTTCAACACCATTTCTTCTTGTGAACACACTGAACATTCCTAGAAATGGAGACATTTGGAAGAGTCTGCTATTTGTCTGTAGTGTCCTAATGATTGGAATCTCAATCAGGTGACAAAATGGAGAGAAAAAGTCAAAGTAGTGGGTTCATGGCTCTTCAAATCTCACCACTTAAATCCTGTTCCACTGGAACGGAAGATCTGTTGTCTTTGTAAACATCCATTAGGGCATGAACTTTGCTGCTTGAACCTTGTAATCTTTTTTAGCTGTCGAAACACTTCTTTTCTTCTCCTTTTTTGAATCATTGAGGTTGTTAGATAATTGTTTCTTTTTTCATTTTGATAAATATTATTTTATATGATCAGAGGCACATAATAATGTATTAAGCCTTTGTGTTTCTCCCCTAAGAATATTCTTTCATCTCACTGTGTGTGAATGTCTACAGTTACATGTAATTTATCAGGTCTCAGTGTATTTTATATCCAACATTTGCATATGAGAGAAAACATTTGTGTCTCTGAACTTGGCTTGCTTCACTTAACATGATTTGTTCTAGGTCCATCCATTTCCCTGCAAATGACATAATATTATTCTTTCTAATGGCTGTGTAAAATTCCATCGTGAATAGGCAACACATTTTTAGGATCTACTCATCTATTGTTGGACAAGATTGTTGTTTTCTTTTCTATATTTTATATCCTGCATTCTCAACATAACAACTGCTGAACCACACACACCATGTGTTATACTCAGTACGGCTAACTCAACCTAACACATGTCTTGGACAAAGAAGTCATTCAAAACTTTCATTGATTGTCAGTCTAGTTTGATCAAAAGACACCTGCACCAGGCGCCGGTGCTCATACCTCTAAACGTAGTTTACTTTACAGGCTGAGATCTGAGGAACATGGTTCAAAGCCAACTGGGGCAGGAAAGTCCATGAGACTCTTATCTCTAATTAATCATAGAAAAATCTGGAAGTGGCACCATGGCTAAAGTGGTAGAGTAGTGCCCTTGAGCAAAAGAAATCCAGGGACAGTGCCCAGGCCGAGTTCAAACCTGAGGACCAGGGGGGAAAAAACAAAGACAACTGCATCCATCTTGTAAGTGGTCCCAAGCAACTTTATATCCTCCTCCACATTTTTCTTTCTTTTCTTATCAGAGTATGATGAAATAAAATGGAGGTAGACATGTTAGCAGAAGCTGTCTTACTTAAAACCTAATCAATTGAAAAGGAAACCAAAAAGCATTGTCACTAACAGGCCTACTTGGGGGGAAGAAATGGGGGTCTCTAAAGAGCCTGGTAAAACATCCCATTAGCCAGCAACCACATGTTGGTTGGTGCTTATACCATGCTGGCATTTCTTTTCCCTCAGGCCCAAAACTAATCCCAAACCAATACTAATTTCCATTTATACTTCTTTTCTGTTCATTTTGGA
Source organism: Dipodomys ordii (assembly GCF_000151885.1). Lineage (NCBI taxonomy): Eukaryota > Metazoa > Chordata > Mammalia > Rodentia > Heteromyidae > Dipodomys > Dipodomys ordii. The sequence goes on along the minus strand of NW_012267265.1, from coordinate 3,292,752 downwards.
ATAGTAAAGGAGATGCTGAAAAGGCTGGGGCATGGTCCAAGTGGTACATCAACACAGAAAAAGAGATGCTAGAGAAGTTCAAATAGGAAAATCTTTCTATGGCTGAACCATGCAAGGTCATTTGTAGTAGACAATTTTTTTCATGGCCATATAACACATACATGTAGGTATTTCTTGATCAGGTAAAAGCTGACAGCCACACACCATTAATCAGCCCATTCACAAAGTATTTGTTGACTCATTATGACTTAAAATGGGGACTAAGCCTAGGAACATCAAATATAAAATGTGTCAAGAGCTGGGCGTTGGTGGCTCATGCCTGTAATCCTAACTACTCAGGAGGCTGAGATCTAAGGATCATGGTTGGAAGACAGCCCAGGCAGGAAAATCCATGAGACTCTTGTCTTCAATAAACTACTGAGAAAAAGCCGGAAATGATGCTGTGGCTCAAATGGTAGAGCACACTAGTCCTGAGCATAAAGAGGCTCAAATTCTAGTGCCCAGGCTCTGAGTTCAAGCTCAGAACCGGCACACAAAAAAGTGTCAAGAATGTTGAGGGAAAGATATCGGTGACATTCTTTATTCAATAAGAAAACCCTGATATAATCAAGTATTAACATAGTTACTTTTCTTTTTAAACAAGAACATACATAATATCCTAAATGATCTGTTTGTAGAGATGATCAGTCAGAGAGAATTGACGGACCTGCCAATTTAAACTTATTTCCTAATACCTTACAACACAACTCCACAATCTCTGTTAGGTTAGCCTTGTGTTTTCTTCTACAAGACTGCCCAAAATCTTATTGCCAAAAAAATTCTATAATGCCACCAACAATATCTTGATTTCCTACTATCTTTACAACACTTTTCAAGTTAGGTCATGCAGTAAAACTTAGTATGTTATAACCAGTAAGGATTTTTTCAGTTTGCAACCTAAAGAAATGATAAATGTTTTAAGGGGTAGATATGTTTAACCCAATTGCAACATTACACCCATTTATACCTTTATCAAAACATTCAATCAGTATGAATCTTTGTTGTTTTATTTATTTTTCCCACTGTTGGGGATGGAACCAAGGACCTCATACATGCTAGTCAACTACTGTTTCACTAAGCTACATTCCCAAATCAATTTTTGTTCTAATGTCTCAATTACAAAGGAACTTAATTTAAAAAATTTTAAATTTATAATTATTTTAAATGTCTATCTCATAATAGATCCAGGACAGAATATAGTGTTTTATATTACTTTACCACTTAAGCAACAATCATCAAAAGCCTTATTTATGTTTTACTAATATTCTTTTCAATTATTGCTTTGCCACTGCTGAAACAGTCTTGGAAAAGTCTAAAAACAAAATTTTTCCAACTCATGCTGTCTTTCTCTGTCAATAAAGATTAGGCTTGAGCTTGTTTTCACTGCCTTTCAAGTTAATTAGGTTAAATGAAACATCTGTGGAATTTGTTTGATGACATGATTTCTCAGAGAGGAAACTGCTAGGTTAAGCAGAAGTAGGACAAACTGTAATAGTAAATACAAATGCAAGCAGGTAAAGATAGCATGCATCAAAAAATCAAGTACTACAAAAATGTGCATACTTCCAGTAATAATAATCTAGAAGTTTTATTTTGTGTGTGTTTTTATTGTGAAAATACTGTACAGAGGGGTTACAATTACATAGGCAAGATAATGAGTACATTTCTTATCAAGCATTGTAGCCTCCTCCTTTGTTTCCCCTTCCCATCCCATCCTCCCCCTACCTCCCCAATCCAGAAGTTTTCTAAGAGAGAAGATATACAACCACTCGATGAAACTACTGTTGAATGTTGTTATTTCTTTATTATTTATTCATGGAGTTCATTCACATGAATATCTGGTATGTTATACTTTCCACATATTTCTAATCTCTTTTATAGATACTACAGGAGATATTGTTATGTTAGGTAAAGAGCACAGATTTGAGAAGAGATTATATTATACAAGTTGCCAGTTTCACCTCTTACTAACTATGCCTTTATTTTGCTCTCCTGATACTTAAGAATAATATTAATTTATAGGGTGACTATGAGGATTACATTAGTTAATGCACATAAACAGTGTTTAATACCTGTTGATGGAGTAAATTTTTACTCATATTAGCTTTATTTCATGAGAAAAAAACAAGCCAGGACCAACATTGTGTCTTACTTCCAAAATGTTCCAGGGAAATTATGGTTGAAAGATACTCATGTAAGAGCAGTTAATAAAGCAAAATGACACTTGATTAGCCACCAACTATCCATGTGGAAGAGGAGAAAGTTCTCTGGATCCAGGTAGTTGGAGATATTACTTAACTTTAGTATCAGGAAAGCAATATGACTTAGCCATTTTATCATCCTCACTACAAGACCAATTCAGTCTTAAGAGAATATAGAAGAATCTTCGGATTGGACTCATCCATAGAGGTCAAATATTAGATTTGATGTACTTTATTTTACAGGGGAAAATATAAAGTTCAGTTACCCAAACCATATAGAAATGTATCTGATGACCAGGCTTTATTTTAGGTGCTGAAAATACATATTCCTGGACTTAGAGAAGCTTACATTCCAGTGAGGAGCAAACAGAAAATAAACAAGTAAATAAAGGAACCGATAAATTTCATGCAAAATCAGACAATTAAATGACTGTGCCCAGTAAAGGGCTGCAGCTTCACTAACAAATGTGAGGCAAGGCCCAGCTGAAGAAATGACACTTCAGTTGATATTCAGGACAAGGGGACAGCCATGGTGAGATTCCAAGTGGAATGAGGGGCAAGATCATTCAAAGGAAAAAGCCTAAAAGAAGAACAGAAGGCAGAGCATCTCTAGTAAAGTGAACAGAGGAGACCAAGGAGATAAAGGCCCGAGGGAGGCCTATGCTGATCTCTCTAAGCCCCAATAAGAGGCTGAACTTCATTCTGGTAGTTGTGCAAAGTCAAAGGTCAGTAATTAGGAAGCAGCATGACAAAATCCAATTTATGCTTTAGAATGATCACTGTCCAGTGTGACAGACCACAGGGAGCAAAAGTAGAGGTCAGGAAACTTGCAGGCTGTGGAACTTGCTCAGACCAATCTTGAAGAATTATAACAAAGAAATGGGGAGATTCTGAATGTATTTTGGAAGTAGAGCTCTCAACAATTACTAACAGATGAAAAGTGCAAGGGAGAAAGTTGACTCAATAATGACTTTTAGGTGTTGATCTAAACAACTGAGAAAATACTAGCGGTGGGTTTTTGGAAGGTAGGGGAGAATAGGGAGAGGCCAGACATAGAAGGGTAGATGGTAGAATACATATTAAGGAAGGTAATAAGTCATTACATTTGAACTTGTTAAATTTGAAATAAGTTAGACACTAAGAAACAATGTCACTTTATTCAGTATGTGAATCTAGAACTTAGGGAAGAAGACCTGGCTATTGGACAAAAAATTTGAAACAGAAATATATTACATAGTGTTTAAAACGATGGCCTTAAATGGGATCATCTGATCACTCAGGAAGCAAAAGTATAAGGTAGAGATGGTACTGAAGAGGGGGGGAGGGATTCCGTACTACAGGCACCCAAGAGGAAGAAGAGCTAGGAAAAACAAACAAACAAACAGTGAAAAGAAGCGGCTATGAGATGACAAGAAAATCAGGAGCATGTGAGATGGAGGAGTGTACAACAAAAGGCTCAGAAACCCTTTCCCTCTTGCTGGTTAGTACCAGAGTCAAGACTTCTATTGCTACTTTATAAAGAATCTTGATGACAGCAGAAGCCTAAAACTCTCTCTCACCAGCAGTGCAAAAAAAGAGCTAAGCATGCTGAAACAAGGTGAGAATTTTTATACACATATGTAGCACCATGAAAACCAAATCTTGATAAGCAAAACAACAAACCATTTTTAATATAGTTCTACTGCGTTTCCAATTATTTTCTCTGTACTATCATTTAGTCATCTCGTTAATAATTCGTCGTATCACCCTCACTAATGACATAACTAACAACCTATCTTGGAGACCATGAATATATTTCTTGACCTTAAGATTTAAATAATCTTATACAAAGAGTGAGAAACATGTTATAGTTATTTTTTTTTTTTTTTGGTCCAGTCATGGGGCCTGAACTGTGGGCCTGGGCGCTGTCCCTCAGCTCTTCAGCTGAAGGCTAGCGCTTTACCACCTGAGCCACAGCACCACTTCCGGCTTTTTTTTTCTTTTTGCTTATGTGGTGCTGAGGAATCGAACCCAGGGCCTCAGGCATGCAAGGCAAGCGCTCTACCACTGAGCCACCTTCCCAGCCCCATGTTATAGTTATTTGATGTAGGAAAATACTTCACTCTAACACACTGCAAACTTTCTTTTTTTTTTTGTCGGTCGTGGGGCTTGAACTCTGGGCTTGGGCGCTGTCCCTCAGCTCTTCAGCTCAAGGCAAGTGCTCTACCACTTGAGCTACAGCGCCACTTCCCACATTGCAAACTTTCTTGAGTTTATGTTGTGCTAGAAACAGTTTCAGTCTTTATGAGACACAAAAACATAAATACGAACCTTAACTCCTGGCAGCAACCTTACCAATTAAAAACAAAGTTAGGCAAAAAAATGCAAAAAACAGGAATCCCTGAGTGTTACAGGCAATATGTACTTTTTACTTATAGTATTTTTATATTTTTAAAAATTTATTGGTAAGGTGATATGCAGAGGGGGCTACAGTTACATAAGTAAGGTAATGATTACATATCTTGTCTAACTTGTTACTCCTTGTTTTTTCTTCTTCTTTCCCTACTCTCACCAACTCCCCCCATTTTTATATTTTGACAGATAAAAATATTCAACATGAACTTTAGAATCATCTCTAACCATATTTACTGATTTTTACATAAAAAGTAGTTTCCTGTAGAAATCCATCAATGTATTAAAGAATATATGAACAGTTTAAAAGTGTGGTATCAGCTTATCTCCCAAGGCCACTGAGCTGATATTTATCTTGCAATCCTTTAGCCCAGATAATTTGAAAGTCCAGGCTGATGGCAAATACTTTACAACCCTAATCGACAAAGAGTGAACTATGTCCATTGAAAAGTATACTCTTGACAAATGAATTACAGAAAGTACACACACACAGAGAGAGAGAGAGAGAGAGAGAGAGAGAGAGAGAGAGAGAGAGAGAGAGAGAGAAAAGCCTTCCAAGGACTAATCTAGCTTTGACAGTAATGCTGAGTCTAAAATTTTTTATGAACTGGTGAGTTCTCAGAGGTAAAGGGTTAACAAATGAGTCATCATTCTATAATACAGGAGACAGCTCTAGATCTAAAAAGTTTCTGTGATAAATACAATGAAATACCACTCACCTAAATATGTTGAGTATCTAATTTAGAGAGACACTTAAAAATCTTTCATTGCAATGTTCCATATGATCTACTGAGCCTATGTTAACACAACAGTGGATAGATTTTGGTAGACAATAATATGATGAAGTAAAACTGTCATGTCATTTTCTATATATCTGGGAAATCACCTTAACTCTTCCAATATGAATATTCTTTAAAAACTGCAGAAAATTCTATATCATGCACATATTAGAAAAAGCTATTCCAGATATTTTAGGCTTGGTATAGAGAATTCTTTTCCTTATTAATTTATTGTCAAAGCCCATGAACTAACTACAGGAGAACATGCAGCCTTGATATTTTCACTTCTATATTCCAGCAGAGAAACAACCAAGAATAGTCTGTCTGGGTGTTAGCTTTCCTCTACCATTTACTAGTCTTTGCCATTGGAAAAGTTAACTTTTAGGGATCTCAGTTTCCTCAAGGACAAATTGGGGATATGTATTTGTTCTGAAATTTTACTGATTTACATCTGAACTACTACTAGAAAATATTAAGCACATAACAAGAAGAAAAGATTTCAAGAACATGGCAAGGATGTCTTCACTCAATATTGCTTTTCTTATTTTATATATGAAGTCCTTCTTAATATAGTTAAATAAGAAGAATTATACAAATTAGTAGGAAGAAAGAAAAGCATTTGCTTGGCAAATATAATGATGATCATCTACATAGAAAATCCAAAGAATTACAAAAAAAATCTTGGTACTAGTAACAAAGTATAACAAAGTTTCAGTATCCAAGGTTAAATATACAAAATGAAACAAAATAATTCTTAGAATTCAACAATAAACCTGAAGAATTAACCTGAGTAGGCCAAAAACATTCTCATCAAAGAAAATATATTGATGACAAATTAGCTTATGGAAATATATTCTATGTCATATGTCACCAGAGAAATGCAAATTAAAAGAACAATGAGTTATCACTATACACATAGTAGACTGGCCAAAATCCAGAACACTTCCAGAACCCAATGCCAGAAAGTTTTATTCAGAGCTACAAGAACTTTCTTTAGGGCTGGGAAGGTGGCTCAGTGGTAGAGTGCTTGCCTTGCATGCTTGAGGCCCTGGGTTGATTCCTTAGCACCACATAAGCAAAAAGCAGGAAGTGGCACTGTGGCTCAAGTGGTAGAGCACTAGCCTTCGGCTGAAGAGCTGAGGGACAGCGCCCAGGCCCAGAGTTCAGGCCCCACGACCGGACCCCAAAAAAAATAAAATAAAGAATACTTTTAGAAAGGAGAATAAGGGCTGGGAAGGTAGCTCAGCGGTAGAGTGCATGCCTTGCAAGCATGAGGCCCTGGGTTCGATTCCTCAGCACCACATAAACAGAAAAAGCCGG
>NW_012267265.1:3256580-3285095 GCF_000151885.1 Dipodomys ordii | reverse complement strand
GGGGGGGGGAGGAGGAGGTGGGGAGGAGGAGGAGGAAGAGGAAAAGAAGAGGAAGAGGAGGAAGAAGAAGAAGAGGAAGAGGAAGAAGAAGAGAATAAGATACCCTAATAAGACTTGAGAGAAACCTTGAAGTCTTTTACAAATACATTATCCTCCTTTGATGAAGCATTATTATTTCAGTCAATCATTCTAGAAATATTTATTGAGTACCAGGAATTGTGTTAAAGGTAAAAGCAAAATATTTCCTCTCAAAAAACAATGTTTCAATAGAGCCAGCAGGAATTTTTTTCAACAGATAATTTTTACCATGTTTTCATAAAATTCAATGTGTATGGAAAGATTGTAAGGGTCATGTTGATTATGCTGTCCCAGTTTTCAAATTTCTAAAGGAAATTAAAAAGACCAATTAGATTAAATTTGAAATAATTAATTAATTGATTAGTTGCTCAATTTGTGTTTATACATCATAAATTTTCTTTGACATAGTCGACTGGCTTTACATTACTTTTTCAATTTTAATATGCTCTCGGTTGTAGATACAGCATTAATTGGATGCTTGTTGGAATGAGAGAAAAGAAAAAGGCATAACGTTAAAAATAAATTGTAATAAGATTGAAGGACATATGTCTAGACATATATATGTGTGTAATGGCAATCCTATTACAATTGACTTTATAGATACATTATGTTGACATACATAGATGTATGTTTAGACATATAGAGATAGAATAATGAAACCTATCAAAAGCTTTTTTAAAATGAGATGGGGGGAAGGAAAGGGAGGAATGGGAATAGAGGAGGTTAATTTCATTCAAATGCACTGTTTGTATGTATGGAAATAACACAATGAAACCCCTTCATATTGCAAATGGATGTTAACTCAAAAATAATTTTTAGTTAAAAATAAAACAGTACTTAAAAATCAGTTGCAAAAGTTGTTCAGTTTTAGAAATGTTACAATGATAGAATAAATGTGCATCTTAATGAGGTAACTGGTATTTTAAAGGTCATCTTTTTTTTAATTTTATTTAATTTTATTTGTGAACAAACTGTACAGAGGGGTTACAATTGCATGGGCAGGATAATGCGTACATTTCTTACCAAGCATTGCAGCCTCCTCCTTTGTTTACCCTTCACATCCCTTCCCAGCCTCCCCCCTCCCCCCCATCCCAATCCTTCTCCTTCCCCCCCCCCCCCCCCCCCCCCCCCCCCCCAACCCCCCCCCCCCCCCCCCCCCCCCCCCCCCCCCCGCACCGACGTTGTAAAGCTCGTTTTGGACATGACAACTTGTACTTCTCATTGTTGCATCAGATCCACCTGTATCCTTAAACAACTGGTTTTTCCCCATCTCCTCCACAAGTTATACTGACATCAAATATAGTGAAAGCAGGGGTTATACTGTGGGGGAGGGACATACAAAGCAACAAAGAGATAATCTTATAAATGCGTTAGAAACACATGTATGAAAGAAAAAACATTAAAATACATAGCTAAGGGTTCATTTTCCTGACATCACATTTAAAGGTCATCTTTTGAACGGCGTATTTATTTCTACTCAATAAATTTATTTGTGCTGTTCAGATGAGTGCAAAGCACATAAATCTGAATAACCTTGTTCTTGTAAATTACTTTTTCTGGGAAATTCTAGCAAAACAGATGCCTGACTGACTGCTTCAAATAATAAAATAGTCCAACTAAATTGCTTTCAGTATTGGTCAGTTGATTTAAACACCTTCAGGATCATATGGATCTTTTCATATACACTATCATTTCTGAATGTATAGATCATTGTATTCTAGATCATTGTGTTCTGATAGTTTGGTCTCAAAATTTTTTATAATAGAGTTTAGCAAATTATGAATGGAGATGCACAACAAGTTTTCTACTCCGACAGAAAAATGATGGAGCTAATGAATTCAGGATACATTTTAACAGAATTTAAATTAAGACAAAAGATGATGGTCCAAAAACTTGGAAAGGTAAGCTAAGAGATATGATAAGAATTGAGCAAAGTATAAATAGTATATTAGACTTAGTTCATTAGACCTATTCACAATATCCATTCTATATTGTTTTTAACAATTAACACTTAAAAACTGAAATAAATGAAAGAACATACAATAGACCTTTAAAATTATCATTCTTAACTCTCTTAGCATAACTCTGAGTTAGCACAATACTGTAATGAGTTACTGGAATAAGCCATGAAAAATAGAAACTCACGACTCAATATTGAAATGTATAAAATGCTGACTAGACTTCCCAGATGAATATATATGACTATATATATATTTAATATATGTATCAAATGTATATACTGAATGTCATATATTAAATATTTGTTCAGCAAAAGAGAACAGTGAATCAATTCACACACCAATATCTTCAATATTTGCATACCATCGTACAACTACATATTTGTGAAGCACCATATCTACATAGTTGCTTGATAATCATTAAAACGTTGAATGCTGTATCTGTAATGCTCTTTCTTTATTTGTCTTTAATCTTCAAAGACAGATATTTGGCTAGGTTTGATGCTAAAGGTCTGTAATTCCAGTACTTGGGAGGCTGAGGTAGGAAGATTTTGAGTTTGAGGCCAGCCTGAGCAATGTAGCAAGACCTCACTTATAAAGGAAGGGGAAGAGAAGTAGGAAGGAGGAAGAAGAGGAGAAGGAGAGATCTCTGTCATAACAGATAATTGAGCATAAAAAGGGATGTAAAAGTAAACTTTTTTCTGAAGAGTTGAGAAGAGATTTATTTGACCCTATTCAAAGATTGTTAGTTTCAGAGAACTAACACAAAACAAGATAGAAAAAATATTTCATAGAAATGTTTCCTAGAAGTAATAGCTATCGCTTAAAACAACACAACTACTATAAACCATCTTTCTACTAGAAATGTATTGCAACACATTCTAGAGGAACACATGATGAAAATTCAAATCATGCTTGACCTTTACTTGAGTTTTCTTATCCTCTTTGTAGCTTTGGTGAATTCAGAGCTTACAAATCTCAGCTCAATTTGTTGGATTTGGGGGGCGGGAGTTACGCATGCACACACGTGTGTGCTTGATATTGGGGTTTAAACTCTGGAACTCATGTTCACTAGGCAAGCACTCTACCCCTTGAGCCATGCTACTCAGTTCTAACTTGGTGGATTAGGAAGATTTACCAGCCAGTACCCAAACACCAAAGAAATACTGTTAAACATAGATGTCAAAATTAAATGTTGTCAAGGCAATATTCTTCCCTGCCAAATGTCTTATTTTTATGGTGGGTGAAAGAATGAAATGAGCAAACAATATGAACAATTATGGTTTGTTTCTGCTTTATAAAATAAAAATGCAAAATCTTTCAGAAATCACAAAAGAAAACTGAGAACCCACCACAGAAAAAGCTGTTAAAGGGGAAACCTGAATAAGAAACTTGAAGGTATTCATGGAGCACACATTCTTGCATATTAAGCACCTACTAGATTAGTTCTGCTTAGGTTCAACCTCATTGATATATTTTCTTTGAATTATCAGTCTGTTAACTAATGTACAATAGCCATCCACAACTCAACGTTTAGAAGGTAAAATTATTGTTTATTTCTGTTTCAGCAACTATGAGATTAACCAAGAAAGCCTAAACTCAAGTTGACAGATCAAATCACAGTACTGTTGGGCAATTTACAAGTAAATCGCTGAAGATTCCTAGGCCACTGAGTTCAATAAAGGGAATTAAGATTTAGACTCTTAAAAGAACAATCTAAAAATGGTGGTGGATATAGAAAAGCAACCATACAATGTAGCTACCTAGTTTTATGAACTAATAACCTGAAGTAACCTAAAGTGGAAACTATATGAGTAACTAAAACTAAAGGTAAACATTAATGATTTGAATGTAGATGGTGGGTCTCTGACTAATACATTTGGACTCCTGCTGAATGAGAGTCAAGGTTATCATTGCTTCTCTAAACAAATCCTGAAGCCCACAGATAGTAACCTTTGAAATTTTAACAGTGCAGAGTTCCGCTGATTGCTTCACCATACATGCCTCTGATCAGAGAACTTTGAACTGGCCATTTTTGTTTGAAAAACTTGTAGATATTGTATCTCCTTAAGTTAAACAAACCCTTGGACATACACACATGGTGTTTAATGGATGTTATTTCCTAAAATGGAAGGTTTCACTGCTAAGAACTTGAATGGAATAGTACAGACCTGACCCCAGACAAAAAAAAAAAATCCTTATTTCCTCATTTCTGTCACCTACATCTTATATTTTTAAAAAACTCAAAATTTCTGTCAGAAATGATCTTAAGTAATAACTATTTTAAATTAATGTAAAAAACTTATTATATCACAAATACTATAAACTTTATTCTCTTTGCCTTACAATACTTTATTGAAATACAGAGGTGTTCTTAGATGAATTTCTGGTAGGATAACTATTTTCCTATTAAATTTTATTAAAATCTAATATAAGAAAAATCTAATATAAGTATTATTAAAATACATTATTCAATAGCACAGATATTCATGTTGCTTACCCTGCATTGAAAAACTGTTTTAAAAGCATTTTAATCAGCACATCATTTCATTGGGTAAATTTCTATGTGGTAAAAATGCGACCTCTTGATAAATTTAAGCCATATAAACTCTAGAGCAAATGAGTTTAACTCCTTTAATTAAATAAGTGAAATTTATTATACATAAATGTTTTTTATTATACATAAATGTTGACAATAGAGTTCAGAATATTAAAAGTATTACTGGGTTGTGATCATTACTATTTATCTTGGAGTAAAATACTAAACAGAAAATAAAGATCTATTCTAAAGAATATTTTAAGAATATTCAGTTATTTTGTCCTTGATAGAGGACTGAAATTTGTTTGTGCTTGCTTTCATTCTAGATAGTTCTCCTTCAGACTAGGTTAAAAGTAAGAAAGTTTAAAATAAAATATTAACAATACAAAAACTGCCTTATTCAAAAGCCCTAGGGTAGATAATACTGTGGACAGTGACAATTTAATTGAACTATTATTTCAGAGTTTGAAGTATCCAAATGTCTAAATAATTAATAAAGATATAATATAAAATCAGAGCTATAATCTACACATCTACTTAATACAGGCAATTGTGTGACCAGTCTATAATGTGAAATAATCCCGCACAGTATTATTAAATAGCATTTTTCAATAGCACAGATGTTCATGTTGCTTATTCTGCCAGGAAAACAAATGGTTTTAAAGTATTTTAATCTGGGTGCTTTTAGGTGGAGCATGAACTACTCAATTCACCACAGAATCTCATTCTCGGTAGACTAATTCACAAAGCTCTGTCACACCTGCCTCAGTTTAGTAGACAGTAAAGTTGTAATCATATTTTAAACTGCCTTACCTTCTGTCAGAGTCAAGAAAGATTTGGAGAGACCCTCTTAGGAAAACCAAGAAGTCGGTTGGGTTTTTAAGTCTAGAAACATTGATCATTTATAATGCCTTTCAATGTTATAATTAAACTTTTTACTTCTCCATGTTAAAAAAGTCCTGGCCATTTGGAGGCGTTTCAGGAATCCTAGAGCTCTGTAGACCTCACTTCTGCTCTGACAAAGGAGCCCTGGATTTCAGGGTCAAGCTCTGCAGAGGGCAACACAGGATGGAAACGTCATGACGTCAGGCCTTTCCTTCCTGCAAGTCATAAGAACCAACAGTCAGCTTGGTTCTTAACAAGAATTTCCAGCTCACTGAGACTCTTCCTAAGTGAAAAATCTATCCATGAGGCCAGCAGGCACATAGATGCCAGATGATGGCATCTATCTGACAACTATTCCACTCAAAAATTTAAAATAGCGGGGCTGGGAAGGTGGCTCAGTGGTAGAGTGCTTGCCTAGCATACATGAAGCCCTGGGTTCGATTCCTCAATACCACATACACAGAAAAAGCCAAAAGTGGTGCTGTGGCTCAAGCCTTCAGCCAAAGAAGCTCAGGAACAGTGCCCAGGCCCTGAGTTCAAGCCCCAGGACTGGCAAAAAAAAATTTTTTAATAGCCCCCATTTCTGAGAAAATAAAATCCAAACTGTATTCATTTGTTCTGTGTTCGGTACATGAAAGGAAGCAGCCTGGAAATGAAAGCCTTTCAGCATTTGAATCATTTGACGAACTTTGGATGACAAATTGAGCTTGATTTGTCAAGCTTGTTGGTTGGGTTTATTGTTTTGCTTTATTTTCATTTTATTTTGTTTTTGCAAAGTGTTTTGTTTCCTTTCTTTTCTTTTTTTTTGTCAGTCATGGGGCATGAACTCTAGGCCTGGGCAATATCCCTCAGCTCTTCAGCTCAAGGCAAGCGTGCTACCACTTGAGCCACAGCACCACTTCCAGTTTTCTAGTGGTTTATTGGAGATAACAGTCTCACAGACTTTGCTGCCCAGGCTGGTTTTGAACTGGGATCCCCAGACCTGAGCCTCCTGAGTAGTTACTATTACAGGCTTGAGCCACTGACACCCGGCTTATTTCATTTTTTGAGACAGAGTTTTGTAACCTAGTCTGGCCTCAAACTTGCTATGTATCCCAGACTAGTTTTGAACTCACAGTCTTCTCGCCTCCACCATTGGAGTGCTGGAATTAAAGTGGACACCATCATGCCTTACTGCAAGCTCTTTGAAAAAAGCAAAAGGTGAAATGAAAAGTGCCAAAGGGAGAAGGTTATACACAATTGGTGCTTAATGTATGCTCATCAACAAGCAGGAGATACAGGTTTCAATTAGATCAAGGAGGTAGTAGAAAAGATGCAAAATGGGCTTGACAAAGGTTGGAAATCCATCATGTAAAAGGGTGAGCCTTGAGAAAGCTATAGAAAGGTTGCAGATCCAAACATGCTACGACCAAAGAGTAGCTAAGAGGAAATGTTGAACTTAGAGCATGGGCTGGAAGGTAATGGGTGAACAGTAGTGATTTCTAAGTATCTCCTAAAGGAAAGGAAAGTAGAACTTTGGATTGAGAGATCATAATCATTTCTTAAGCGAATATTAGATAATACATGTAGTTAATAAAGGCAGGAAGTGGAAGGCAGAGGCAAATAAACAGATATTGATCTAAAAATATGTACATATTTAACAAGGATCATTTCGTATTTTTTCCTATTTTGCTTCCTTATATGTCATCTTCTCCCTAATCAATGCTTCAGGGAAGATTAAAATTGTCATAGCAGGAGCAAAAGGAGAAAAAAAATGTTAACATCCATCTAACATTGTAGCCTTTCCAAAAGACACAATACTCTGGAGACATTTTTGCTGAGAAAAGTTTTGCTCCTTGTTCATCTACATATGAAAACAAAATTCAATAGTCTTAATCCACAGTGATTTTTTTCTTTCTTCTTCTTTTCTAGACCTTAGAAAAGTCAGAGGGCACTCTGATTGTAAGGAGCACTCCACTCTACCTATAAATAAAACGGAAAGCCTTTCAAAAGAGACAACTTAGCAAAGCAAAAGAGAAATTCAAAAGCAATGAGAGTGGGCTAAATACATCACTGATGGTATCCTGAGATCTGCTCTCCTATGAATGGGAAGTATGAAGATGAAAATTCACATGTAGGGGCTAAAGAAAAAACCAGAAGTGAGTTCTACACTGCTTCTCAACTTGGAATCTGTAGAAAAACTTTCACATTGGTCCTATCCTGCTGGGCCAACAAGGGGAGACCCTTGTCAAGCAGAAATAAACACAACTGCTTAATGGCAAGAGAGTTCTCCAACTATGTATGACACGGTGACATGAAAGTTTAGAATCATGTCTGCATGAATGACTAAGAGGCATATACTCTGAGCTCATATGCCACTGCATGGGTCTGAAGTTGAGGTAGGACACACATGTAGGGTGAATTCATTTTCTATGGTATGTGAGGATAACTAAATGAAGTCTTACCAAAGCTTCATCTTTGGTCCAAAATGTTGAATTGTGGCATTTCCAGCCACACAGTTTGAACCATCCTCACAGGATGATACACTGTGTAGATAACACAACTGCAGAACCCTATAGAATAATGAAATTCAGTACTGGTGAATTCAACTCAGGAATACTGGAGAAAAGTTTTAAACATACACTCAAGAACTTAGTACCTATAGCCATGGTAGATTTGGGAAACCAAGTTCTAATCATCCTTTAGGTTAGCCAGATTGGAAAACAGATGAAGTCCTGGTCATCATTCTGGTGGTCATTCTGTCCTGGGACAACATTGCCTTAGGAAAAGAACTTGGTGTTCTAGGCAGGTTGCAGAGAAAGTGGCCCAAACCATTCGGAGGTAACAGTCCTTTTGGCAACAGTTTATCAGCAAGTCCAATGTCACAGGGAAAAATCATCCAGAACATTCACAACACATCTCATCCCAAAGAAGCCACCCACACATGTTTGTCTACCCTGTACTGTTCGACAAATCTTTACTAATCTTATTGCAGGCTTGTTGACTCTAGCCTTGAAATCCTAACCAGAGAAATCAGAGGTCAACTCTCAGCAAGTTAAAGAGCTTACCAAAACCACCCACGGCAGAAACCAAAGGTGGCATCTCTTCCTTCTGCCTTTTTCACTCTTGTTTCTAAGATTTTCACAGTACTGTGAACAATTTCTCCTCGCTTCCCTCATTTAAATCTATCTCTAGCACTTATTTCCAAAGAGCAAGAGTTATTAACTTTCCTTTTCTCTTATATGCCTCTTTTACTCACTTGCTTTCAGAGATTTCCTCTCTCTGTTGTCTTAAGTATGCTGTTCAAAATTTTTTAAATATCTGGCCATATGAGATGAGAGACCAAATGAAAAATAGCCAGTAGTATTTACCATGTTGAAGTCACCACAATGATCATGATCTATAAACTAAGACTAGAGGTGTGGCTCAACTGGAGGAGTACCAACTCTGAATGAAAAAATCTGACAAGAGTGCAAGGTCCTGAGTTCAAACCCCAGTACTGGCACAAATAAGTAAGTAAATAAATATAAATTTTTAAAACCACATGCATGATTTCACTATTATTCTAGGGCAGTATATGTCGATCGTTCGTGTATCTAAAATTATCAGTGGGTTAAAGAAAGAACTCTTAGTAAAGCATATTCTTTTTGTTGTTGTTTTCTATTTTTGTTGGGAGTGTAGCTTGAACCCAGGACCTGGGCACTGTCCTGAGCTTTTCCACTCAAGGCTAGTACTCTGCCACTTTGAGCCATACCTCCACTTCCGGTTTTTTGAGTGGTTAATTTGAGATAAGAGTCTCACTGGGACCTTTCAACCCAGGCTGTCTTTGAACCTTGATCCTCAGATCTCAGCCTTCTGAGTAGCTAGGATTACAGGCATGAGCCACCAGCACCGGGCTCTCTTCTTTCTCTCTTTCTTTCTCTTTCTTTTGTCCTTTCTTCCTTTCTTTTTCTTTCTTCCTTTCCTTCTTTCTTTCTTCCTTCCTTCCTTTCTTTCTTTGCTGAGGGCAAAACCCATAGTCTGGTACATGCTACATAAGCCTTTACAATTCAATTATATGGCATCCCTGATCTATCTAAGCTTTTGTAAGTATATCCCATAATATCCATGCTATCAAAATTGTCTAAATGATGCATTTCTTAAAACAAATTCCAGTTGTTAAGTTTCATATTTTATGTATGACAAATTATTCAGAGTACTAATCTCCTGTAACAAAGAAACTTCAAAATACAGTGGCTTTAAAAGAGTATAAATTTCTTTCCCTTTAATATTATATCCTGACGTAAGCAGTCTGAGACTACTAGAACAGCTGCACTTTGCCTAATGTTCTTATCTAGAAAGTCACCAACTGGCTAAACCTAGTCCAAAGAAAGACGGGTAATGCAACATTGAGTGTGCCTGCTATAAAATTTGAAGCTTTTAATTAAAGGAGGAAAGGAGAATAAACATTGATAGAGTAATCTCTCCTACAGAGAACTATGATTGGACATGAAGGGAATAATTCTGGAAGACTAATGGTTTCTGGGAAACAGAACTGAATCCCAAAGATCTAGGTTACAGAATGGCTTATCTATTATTTAGACATTAAGGTATATTATCACTACTCTCAAATTTGCCATAAAAATATTACCTTTTTGTTTTCCACTATTGGTCCTCTCTCTACTGGGTAGTAGAAAAAGGAATCAAAATTTGAATTATATTTATTTCACAATAAGATGTCCTTCCATTAAGGACTCAACTTGAGAACTCAGATTTTGTTTTTGTTTTACTTTATTTAAAAGCCTATTCTTGCTGGGCACAGGTGGCTTCTGCTTGTAAACCCTAACTGCTCAGGAGGCTGAGATCTGAGGATCTTGGTTCAAAGGCAAGCAGGCAAATCCATGCAACCCTTAGCTCCAATCAACCACCAAAAAGCTGGAAATGGAGCAGTGGCTCAAGTGGTAGTATACTAGCCTTGAGCAAAACAGCTCAGGGACAGTGTCCAGGCCCTGAGTTCAAGCCCCAGGACCAACTACCACAGCCCTTTTCCACCCCACCCAACCCCCCTCCCCCACACAACTATTCTCAACTCACTCCCATGCCAGTAGCTTTCCTTGAGCTTCAGGAAGATACACAGATGGCAGAAGGAGAGGGCTCATGGGAAGTGAGAAGTTGCACTAGTGCCTGCCTTCAGTGTGTGCTCATCCTGATAGGGATCCTGATAAGGGGCTACAGAAGCTTTGCCATCTGTTTCTAATCAGGTGCAAAACTCTGCCTGTTCACATTGTTTTACCCATTCAACCACACACCAGCCTTCCCTAGAGTGGGCGTATCGGCACACTAAAGTGGTGGAAAAAACCACTCTGTCTTTAGAGTATGGTCACAAGAATATACAGTGCCATGTCTTTAACTGCTCTAACACAGTCTCTTTAGGACTTTAGCCTAAGAGGTAAAGTCAGGATATGTGGCCAGCATTGCTTTCTTGCTTTCTCTCCTTCTCAGTCTCCTGGAGGCATAGTAAGTATATTTAGATTGTCTTCTCTATTCAAATTGCCCTGTGCCTCAACGAAGATACACAGTATCTTTTGCTAAGGATATAATTTCAGTTATGAAATTATGACCTCTATAAATCCTAGTAAGGGGAAAATTGTCAATATTTTTTTTGATATTGCTCTATCTGCAGTATACTTTTTTCTTCTAGACTTTTAAAATAAATTCTACATCTCATATTATTTTTCTTTCTCCTTATATTCCTTTAGTAAGGCTAAATTCTACCAACAACTGACAAAATATATCAGTCAGGTGACTTAGACTAAGGAGAAAGAAAATACTACTCTTTATATTGAAATATTAAGTGGTATTTTATGGTTTCTTGTTTTAGTTTGACAACTTTCACATAAAAGTCTTTTACAGTTAAAACTTTACCATGAGGTGACATTGATCAAGATGCATTGTACTCATAAACTATATGTTGACTTGAAAATCCTTTGTGTAACTACATGAAGATAATAATAACAACCCTTAGCCTTGTTTCAGTGATTGATTTATTATTAATTCACAATAAATCAAAGCATTTGAAATTTCATTTGTTTATTTTTCTCATTTGGACATATAATGCTTATTTTGTTATTGAGTAAAAGGAAATCAGAATGTAAATTATATAGTCACTATAAGTATAATAGCATTTTAAAAATAAGTTTGAAAGGGGCACCAACAAGAACATTTATAGAATTGTACAAGAATTTTCCTCTTGAAGTTTCCCAATATTCTCTAACACTACCATGGCACTTCTAGAGAAAGATATATAGATATAGTTATTGATATTGATATAAATATAGAGTTGTGAGTACTTGAACTTTGGGCCTGGGCGCTGTCCCTCAGCTCTTCAGCTCAAGGCAAGCGCTCTACCACTTGAGCCACAGCGCCCCTTCTGGTTTTCTAGTGGTTTATTGGAGATAAGAGTCTCTTGGACTTTCCTGCCTTGGCTGGCTTTGAACTGTGATCCTCAGATCTCAGCCTCCTGAGTAGCTAGGATTACAGGCGGGAGCGACTGGCACCTGTCTGAGAAAGATAATATTTTTTTAAAACATATTCTACGGATTTTCTTAATATAACTCCCTGATCTCTGGTTTTCATTTCATCTTGTGGTTTTGCCAAATTACAAAGTTTTTCCAATGTTTATCCAGTTACACAATGTATCCTAAAATTTCCAGATGGAACTCTTATGAAAAGTTAAAGCAATCTTGTTCCTATTAAATACATTCCATGAAAAAGTTCAAAAGATAAATTAAACAAATGTATTTTGGCAGGGAGAGCAAATACTTTAGAAAACTTAAATCTCATTTTTCTTTCTAGGGGTATATAAGCAAGTTCTGCCACATTATTCAAATGATGAGAAAATTCCACTGGCTGTAAAAAACAACAACAGTTGAACAGGAAATTACAGAACCTGAGTTCTAATCTCTTTTCTGTTCTAGTTGATGACCTTTTTGTTACCTAACCAAATCAGCTATCATACACAAAACCTAGAGAATATCTGTCTCTCCCACATCATAGACACTACTGTAAGGTAGAGTTAACAACACATTAATATTTTAACATTTTTTGTTTGAAGCAGTGTCTAGTTTCTAAAGAGAACTGAATAGTAATTATGGAAAGTGTATTGCTGGGAGCAATATTAAAGAGGCCTAATTAAACCCCAAATCAGAATTAATTAATTAATGAAAATCAGAATTTAAGAAGAAAGTTGCATGTTCAGAAATAATCGATGTACCGACATGAAATACAGTGAAAGCAGTTGTTATACAATGGGGGAGGGACTTACAAAGTAAAAAAGAAATGATCTTATGAATGTGTCATAAACAATCGCTTGAAAGCAAATACATTTGAATACAAAAAGAAATAATCGATGTAAAGAAGATAAGTTCAAAAATCCCACCAATGATGCAGAAGAAAAGCACAGAAGGTTGCAGAAACATTAGCTCTGATTAAACAAAAATACATTAATTGATAGTGTATTGTATGATACAATAGGCTTTCCTAGATAAGTCCTTTCTTACAGATTTAGAAGATAATTTTCTTTTCTTTTCTTTTTTTCATCAGTCATGGGACTTGAACTCTGGGCCTGAGCACTGTCCCTCAGCTCTTCAGCTCAAGGCAAGTGCTCTACCACTTGAGCCACAGCACCACTTCCTGTTTTCGGAGAGGTTTATTGGAGATAAGAGTCTCTCAGACTTTACTGCCTGGACTAGCTTTGAACCACAATCCTCAGATCTGAGCCTCCTGAGTAACTAGGATTATGGGTGTGAGCCCGGCCTGAGAGTATTATAAGATGTAAAAATTCAAAATAATTTGCAGAATCAAGAAATAACTCACAGAATGGGAGAAAATCTTTGAAAGCTATTTATTGGTTAATATCCAGCATATATAAGAGACTCAAAAAGTTAAAAAAAATAAAAGAACAAATAACCCAACTATAAGGGCAGTAGAATTGAAAAGACAGTTCTCAAAAGAAGTAACACAAATGGCTAATAAATTCACGTCGAAATGGTCAACATCATTAGCAGTAAAGGTAAATCAAAAGGTAAATCAATAACACTGATATTCTTTCCCTATCAGAATGATAATCATCAAGAAAACAAACAACAATAATTCTGGTGAGGATGTGGGGAAAAGGAACACTGTTGTTGGGAAAATAAACTACAGCAATCAGTATGGAAAGTAGTATGAGTGACCTTGTTAAATCACTTTGGAGCATATATCCAAAGGAATGTAAATCAACTTACAAGAAAGATACCTAGGGAGGAGATTATATTTGTGGGTCTGAATTGAACTAATTATCAAATTTTTGTTTGTCATCTAGCATATGGGATTCTGCAAAGAAAGGTACCCAGTTCTGATAGTGGGGCCAAGTCTGTGAGATTTGCTATGGCTGTTATTTGCAGACAATTAAATGGCTAATGCACTTCAACTGATACATATATTATAAAGTAAGAAATGTACAAGTAAACTGGATATAGTGGCTCATATTTATAGTCCCATCTATGCAGGCAGTTGAGATTAAAAGGAGAGCAGTTTGAGGCCAGGCAAGACAAAAAGACTTTATATCAATCTGAAATTTGGGGCATGGTAGTATACATCTGTCATTCCAGCTAAATAAAAAGAATAAAGATGAGGCCCTTGGTCCAGGCAGGCCTGAGCATAAATGTGAGATTGCATTCAAAAAGTAACTAGAGCTACAAGGGTTAGGGATATGACTCAAGGGCCAGGCACAAGGCTCTGACTTCAAATTCCAGTACCACAACCACCAAAAAAATAAAAAACCAAACAAGAAACAATTAATGTCATTAATGGAAAATAAAATAAAATAGCATAGTAATTTTTTTCTTTTACTTCTAGGGATCAGCAATATGTCAAAGTGGGCAGATGGAAAACATTTCAATTTAATATTTGTAAAAGTGCCTTGGGAGAGTGTAAAGGTGAAGATATTACATATCTAAAGAGAGCGTTTTACCTTTGTGCACCATTAAGTAATCCAAATTATTTTTTGTCAGTCTGCCAATATTGCAACCACCTCTGTCTTTCTTGGAGTTTACCCAGGTTTCTTTGTTCCTGTCATGTCCACTCCATAGCCATGGTGATTTTTAACATTAACTTCTTCTACCTTTGGACTTCAGAGCATTAATTAATGATAAACATTTCAATAATATTTCCTATGAGAAGAAAATATTCCACAGTGACTGGATATGGGTACTTATAGTATGATGCAAAACCGTATTTACCCAACATTTGTCATGTGCTAAGCACCAGCTTTTATAGGTTTTATGTCATTTTAACCTTCACAGAAAATAAGAAAATTGAATCCTGGCAAGATTAGGTAACTTACCTACTCAAGGCTAGAGAGTTAGTTAGAAAATAAGCCCAGGATTCAAATCCAGATCTGACTTAACCACCTGCCTCGTAGTATTCATTAGAAAAGCAGATCACTAAGTCTTACACATGTTGAGGGTTTCCAACTCAACATGTAGCACATGCTGAGAATACAGACACTACAATCTTTCCAGGTCTCTCTCGTGTCTGTATGTGTGTGTGCATACATATTCCAATATTTTCTGTTTACTATAATTATCTTATAAAATACAAATAAAAATTGTAATCTCTGATAAAGAAATCGAGATACAGGGAAAAAGCACAAATTGTAAAAACAAAATATTCATGACTAGAGCGCCAATAGAAATGTTGGAGAAAAAAAACAGGTTTCTGCTTTCAGAAATGACAGGCCATGTGACTTAATTCTTACAAATCACCAACAAACAAATAAAACCCAAATACTAGAACAAAGGGAAGTGTGAAATCAGAACAAATCATCTTTCAGAAAGTTTAAAACATTAAAAAAAATAGAATAGTGTAATGAATCTTGAAGGTAACAGGAGCCTGCATCTCACACAGAGGGCACTCCTACAGCTCCTGGCATTTCTGAGGTGTTACTGAAGAGAGTTCCTGGAATATATGAAGAAGTTGCAGGCTGGAGCTCATAGCTGTTTCTGCAGCTGATATGAACAAAATCAAAGCCTATCAAAACCGTATCATTCATTCTGATAGTGCACAATATTGTGTCTTTGTACATTTATTATACCAATATTAATAATGTACAATATTTCTTTTTTTGGTAATACCGGTGCTTGGCTCAGTAGCTTGTACATGCTGGATAGGTGCTAGATCTACCACTTGAGCCATCTCCTTAGCCCAATAATGTACAGTATTTCTAAAAGCAATCTGGAAATACATATCAAGAGTCATAAAAATGTTCATTCCATTTGACATAATACATACTTTGCAATTTACCTGAACAAATCATTCAAATGTGCCCCCAAGATTTATGTTCCCAGAGGTTCATGGCAGTATTGAATTTTGCCTCCGTGCATTAACTCATCTTGGGGAGACAGGATTTCCTTTTTAACCCAGCTTCTTAAGTACATACATAACCAATCATTCTTTCAAATAGCTCAAACCCAACTCCAAACTACTCCTTTTTAACAAACTAATAACATATAATAAAAATAAAATTAAAGACATAAAATAGAAAGGAAGCAAAGAAAACTCAACATCCTATAATGTACAATAGTTATCTTAAATATTAAACAAGAGATCAATACACATGAGGATGAAGAAAAAATAATTAAACATGAACGAGGATCTTGCCAAAGTCCCATTCTTCAGGAAGCCTTCCAAGACAACCTGTACATAGAGTTCCTGTCCTGTCTGTGAACTCTAATTTTCTCCTGTACTTCCCCTCAATTCATGGCTTTTCTAGTTCTTCATAAGATGATGGTTTATTCATTTCTTATTCCCCACCTGATAGCATGATATTTAAGAGACTATGACTTTATATCCCAGCACCTACTCAAAAAGAGATTCATATACCCTATTATGGATCAAGAAAATGTGACGCATCTTACAAGACACTATGTTGAAAACAAAGTTTACAACTTCAGGTGCGGGGCTGGGGAGAGGGAGGAGTTGGGGAGAGGGGGAGGGAAGGGATGATAGGGGATAAACAAAGGAGTGGGTAACAATGCTCAATAGGAAATGTACTCATTACCTTACTCATGTAACTGTAACCCCTCTGTACAGTATCTTTACAATAATAAATATATAAAGAAGAAAAAAAGAGGGGCTGGGAAGGTGGCTCAGTGGTAGAGCGCTTGCCTTGCACGCATGAGGTCCTTGGTTCGATTCCTCAGCACCACGTAAGCAGAAAAAGCCGGAAGTGGGGCTGAGGTTCAAGTGGTAGAGCGCTAGTCTACAGCTGAAGAGCTGAGGGACAGTGCTCAGGCCCAGAGTTCAAGCCCCACGACCGACAAAAAAAAAAAGAAGAAGAAGAAGAAAAGAAAATGTGACACATCTATATGATGGAATTTTACTCATCTATAAGAAAGAATAATATTATGTCATTTTCAGGGAACCAGATGGACCTAGAAAAAATTGAGTAAATTATAAGAAAAGTAAGTCAGGCTCAGAGAAACAAATGACACATTTTTTTCTCAAATGCAGAAGCTAGATCTAAAATACAAACATTCATGATAACGTCTACAGAGTTTTAAGCATATGCACACATGTCCTATTTAGGGGAAGAGTCCAGTGATGTAACTCTTCCGAACAACTGATGGATTGCTTAGCATAGTAAATCACGGGCAATGTAAACATTCTTTTCTGGGTCTAGGGCAATGAGAGCAGGGCACAGGAATGGAAGGAGAAAGGATGAGCAAATGCAGTCATTATATCCAATGTATATTATGTAAAAATGGAACTATATAACTCGAGGGTAGGAATAGGAGAGAATTCCAGGGAAGGATGGAAGAGGTGACACTGATCAAGATGCATTGTACTCATAACAACTTATGGAATTGAAACCTCTTTATACAACTACTTGACAATAAAACTTTAAAAAGAAAAAAAAGGATTCAATAAGTACTAATTGAATAAATCAATGATGGAATAAGCATAAATTCAGTAAATCATGAACAAAATCATCTCCATGTGCTCCTCTATCATATGTTCTGTGCTTCTCCTGTTTCCTTAAACCTACAAGTAAAGATGTCCCCATTTTGCTTGTCCTGACATATTTTGGCTTTCTAAATTTTGCCTGCAAATTTGTGAACAGTTTAGCACGTGTGTGTGTGTGTGTGTGTGCGCACGTGGGCGCGCGCGCCTGCATGCCTACATGCATGGGCATACATACTAGTACACAGGCTTGAATGGAAGTCCTCACACTTTCCCTTGTTTTTTTCACCCATGGTTTTCACTCTACCACTTAAACCATGCTTCCAGTCCATCTGGTTTGCTGATTAAATGTAATGGAGTCTCAAGGACTTTGATATTCCAGGTGGCTTCAAACCTTCATCCTCAGATGTGGGGCCTCTAGGACCTCCATTCTCAGATCTGAGTCTTATCAGGACCCAGACTCTGCACAATTCAGAATATGACCTGAAAAAGGATATTAGGGTCCTACAGTGTGCTATTGTTTTTAATCCAAAGTTATAATAATAACTATCAAGATGAACTTTTAATGCAGTGTTACTGAGCAGAGAGGTGTTAATAGTTTCATTACATGAAAGAATTTATGTTTCTGAAAAGATTTCAAATAAACAATAGTTAGAAAATAGCAGAAAACAAATTATCTGTTTTATAACCAAAAACAAGCTATAATGCAGTAAAAACATTATCATAAAACATAACAAACATAACAAAAAACATAAACATTATAAGCTTACACCTATAATCCTAGCTACTCAAGAGGTTGAAATCTGAGGATCATAGTTCAAAGCCACCCCTGGTAGGAAAGTCCATGAGACTCTTCTCTCCAAATAACTGCCAGAAAACCAAAACTTTGAGTGGTGTGGCTCAAAGTGGTAGAGCTTGAGCCTAAAAGCTCAGTGACAGCACTAAGGCCCTAAGTTCAAGCCCCAAGACTGACAGAAATAAACACATCATCATCATCATCATCATCATCGTCATCATCATCATCATGGTTTTCCCCATAGCATAATTGAATAGTATAATTTTAAAGAATAATAGGCATAAAGCCAGGTGCTGCTGGTTCATGCCTGAATCCTAGCTACTCATGAGGCTCAGATCTGAGGATCATAGTTCAAAGCCAGCCCAGGCAGGAAAGTCCATGAGACTATTATCTCCAATAAACCACTCAGAAAACAGGAAGTGTTGCAGTGGCTCAAGTGGTAGAGCACTTGCCTTGAACTGAAGAGCTCAAGCTCAGCACCCAAGCTCAGATTTCAAGCCCCAAAACTGACCAAAAAAAAAAAAAAAAGAATAGGCATTAAGTATCATTAAATAGTAAATGTCACCACTTATGTTGTCCATTTTTTATCCTATAATCCCAATGCTTCCAACATTACTTTTTGTATTTATTGAATAAATTAATCAGAAGCACTGTAAGCAAAATATAAAATTTGTGAATAAACAAAAATGTTTGGATAGACCAAATTACTGATGTTGTATGAAAATAATAGCCTTTGATAAGGTCTGTTAGGTACTTCACACATGTGAACTTAAATCCTTGCAGTCCTCAAGGTAGGCTTCAAGGAGGAGGTTAAGTCAAAAAGAAGGAGGTGGATCATCCATGAAGATGAAAGGAGACAGAAAGGTCCAGGCAGAACACTATCACACTGGAGCAATCACAGAGACAAAGCCACAGGATGTAATTCAGATACTTCAGATTTCTGTACGCAAGGAGAAGTGGAAATTAAAAACAAAGCAGGATTTCATCCTGAAGAGCAAAAGAAACCATCATTGCTAAATAGAACTTGTCATTATCTAGTATTTCTTTAAAGTGTGTATGGATCAGCAAGATAATTGCCAGACTGCAATAAAGAAAAAGCATGTCTGAGAGTGTCTTCTAAGCCATATTCAGCTCTTATGTTCCCTGGGTCCTGCCATACTACATTTTGTCTTCCCACATTACTGTACAAGATATCATTCTAACAAATGCCTCTTGGGGCTCTATGTGAAATGTTTAGTCGGTCAAGCAGAGCCAAAAGGCATACATTCTAATCACATTATTTTAAAGTTATATGGGTTTTCTAATGTCCTCCCACTGTTTCAGCCCTCATTGGGACAAGAGTACCACCTAGTGTTGAAGCACTGGCTCTTCATAGTCCTCAAAATGCTTCCTTTTCATTTGAACTGCTTGTTGAAAAGCTCTTTGAAGTCTCCTCCCAAGAGTAACAAACATGAAAGAGAGCATTTCTTAACATTTCCCCCCCCCCCCCCCCCCCCAGAGATAACAGAAAAGGAGCTCAGGGCTTTTTTTCAACACAATGACAGTGATAATGCCTAAAATCAGTGGATTGACTGCTTCATCCTGGAAAATGTTTGCAGTCTATGCCCTCTGGACTCGCTAGTATTGGTTTTGTGTTTTTCTAAAATATATGTGTCAAAAAGTACAAGTGAAATCATGATTTATGAACTGAAATTGGTTAGGGGTAAAACTACTTGCTCCTTCTTAAAGTGGTCCTTACCGATAACAAACTCTTACAAAGGATTCCAATGAGGCTGTTTGAAAGTACATTCCTTGATGTTAAAAAAAAAAAAAAGTCTACAAGACTTTGCTGGCAGACCAACAATTTAAACTATTTGAAAGGGTTTATTAGAAAGGAAGCTTTCTCAGGTTGTTGGAGAAGAAATTCTTTGTGCTGATGGATTTCTGATGGAATTTTTTTCCTGCTTCCTCCCAGGCTGCTCCTGGCTGCAATTACACTTTCCCTTTCCCCTCTTCTGGCTTCATAGTTTTCTCGTGTACATTGCGAAATGAACTCTATATATGTGGCTATTTTCTTAGTCAAAATAGAAGCCATATATTTTAAGAATTGAATTTTAAATGAAAACAACTTATATCTATAGTTTTAAAAATATAAAAATAGAAGCCAGTCTTCTGTTATTGACATTTAAGACTCCCAGTGGACTTAGACAATCATTACATAATACAGCTTGACATACTACCCACAATAAGAACTATAATTATTAAGTACTTTGAAGTCTGGAAAAGTGATGATCATTTCAAAACTTACTGCAAAGCCACAAACACTAAGATAACATGATACTGACATAAGGCATCAGTGTAAAACAAAAATTGAGAGCTCAGAAATCAACCCACCCATTTACAATCTAGTGCTTTTTATCAAGAGTACCAAGACCATTCAATAGACTTATCAACAAATTGTGATAGGTTGATAGCCACAGGCAAATAATGAGATTAGACTTTTATATAACAGCAGATAGAAAAAAAATAACTTAAAATGGGCCAAAGACCTAAATGCAATCGCAAAACCTATCCATCCCCTAGAAGAAATCATAGGCATAAACCTTTATGACCATAACTTAGAAAATACTTTCTCAGCTGAAACAAAAGGACCAGTAACAACAAGAAAACACAAGTTTATAAAGAGGATTTCATCAAGATGGAAACTTTTCATGAAAATTCATCTGGGACACCAGTGTTTCATGCCTACAATACTAGCTACAGGAGACGCTAAGATTTGGAAGAATGAGGCTCAAGGCCAGCCAGACAGAAAAGTCCACTAGATACCATCTCCAAAATAAGTAGCAAAAAGCAGGACTGAAGGCATGGCTCAAGGAGTAAGCACCAGCCTAGCAAGCACAAGGCTGTGTTTAAAACCAAGCATAATAAAAAAAATTAATTTACAAAATTAAAAAGAAAGTGAAAAGGAAAACCACAGAATCGTATGGATAGCAAATTGTATTTCTTTTGTATATATGTGCCAGTCATAGGATTTGAATTCAGGGCCTTGGTGCTTTCCCTGAGCTTTGTGCTCAAGGCTAGCACTCTACCACTTGAGCCAGCTTCACTTTTTTTTTTTTTTGGTCGGTAATTGGAGATATGAGGCTCACTGATTTACTGCTCAAGCTGGCTTCAAACCTTAATCCTTAGATCTCAGCCTCCTGAGTAGCTAGGATTACAGGTGTGAGGCACCAGAACCCCAGAAAAGCTTATTTCCAATAACAAACTTGTAGATACACTGGTAAAAGAATTATTATAACTCAATAACAAAATGACAATTTAAAGGTGGACAAGCCATGTGGCTCACGTCTGTAATCCTAGCTACATGGGAGTTTCTTATTGAGAGAATTGTGGTTCCAGGCCAGCGCAGGCAGAAAGTCCAAGATACTCCATCTCCCAAGGAAAACTAGCACCTATGCTCCCTGAAATGATGTGAAGCCTAGAGTAGGCAAACAGTGGCTCAGTCATGTGCCCAGGAAGGAAGCAAGACTCTATCTCAAAGATAGCCAGAAAATGAATAAACAGAAAAGAATAACCAGACTAGAGGTGTGGCTCAAGAGGTAGCACACCAACCTAATACTACCCTAAATTCAAAAGCCAAAAATAATTAGTTAATTAATTAATCACACATGTTACTTTACGTGTCAGCTGGGGTTGACTATCTTATCATGATCTAATCCTTTTATGATATAGGAAGGAGCAATTTCTTTGGGAAACCCTAAAGGGAAGCCCTTAGGTACTTCTGATCAAGAATGGAAAACATCACTTCTGTTTATATTCCACTGGCCGTATCAAGCTGTGGGGCAAAACCTGACATCAACAGAGAGCCTGGAAGAATATTTCCACTGGGAAGGACATCATTGGCTATACAGTTAAGCCTGGCATTATAAAAGGGGCATTATAAATCTTTTACAAGAAGAATAACAAATATGTAAGAACAATAATTGATAATTCTTCCACGTTTACAGATGCGATATCAAAGTAGGAAAGAAGAAAAATTATTTACTTACAGTTTCACAACTAATCAGAGCCAAATCTCTCATACAGAATCACTCTTACTCTCCTCCTATAGCACAATGCACCCTTGCTTTCAAGAAGTTTGTAAATAAAACAAGAAATGAGTGAGCCAAATTAGCTGTGTAAAACACAGCCAGAAGTTACTATTTCCCCAAAAAAAAGAAGTTACTATTTCCAATTGGTGTGTGTATGTGTGTGTGTGTGTGTGTGTGTGTGTGTGTGTGTGCGTGTTGTATGTGTGCATATATACCTGTGCCCGGGCTAATACTGAGGCTGGAAATCAGGGCCTGATATTATCTCTGGGCTTTTTTGCTCACAGTTGGCCCTCTATTACTTAAGCCACACCACCAGCTTTGGCTTTTCACGGGTTAATTGGAGATAATTGTCTCATAGATTTGTCTGCCCAGGCTCTTTGCTCTTCAGACATCAGCTTACTTAAGTAGCTAGAATTATAGACATGAACCACTGGTGCACAAATCAATTGGCAAATTCTAATTTGTGCTACTAATTGATGAATATCAATAACAAGGTACTTAAACAGAAAAGAAAAAAAGAAACATTGTCAATCAAAGTATGATTTGTTGTTTTGAAAATGGCAATGTTAATAAAATGGATTAAACTTTAAAATGTGCTACATCATGTCACACTATAGGTAGCACAGTAGAAGTTGAGCAATATTCTCTCAGTATCTGAAAAGAAGCCACACATATGACTTCAAGGGAGTAAAGTTCCAACATCAGTCTTTTTTTTTCATTTACATCTACTTACTAATGTAAATATAATACCAATCAACATTTACAATGAACTATACTGTTCATTAATTGAAAAGATAGGGAAGCAATGGATATAAGAAGTTGGTTTTTTAAAAAAATCAATGAAAGACTTCTTTACGATTCAGTTGACATGCCCATAATCCCAGTTCTCTGAAAATGGATGCAGGAGGATCCTAACTTTCAGGCCAGCCTGGCTACATAAGATGTGGGAGCTAAAGCTG
Source organism: Dipodomys ordii (assembly GCF_000151885.1). Taxonomy (NCBI): domain Eukaryota; kingdom Metazoa; phylum Chordata; class Mammalia; order Rodentia; family Heteromyidae; genus Dipodomys; species Dipodomys ordii. Next base: position 3,261,849 of record NW_012267265.1, on the reverse strand, counting down.
TACCTTACAGTGAGACACAATCACAAAAAATGAAACTGAACTGGATATAAAAATCATATGGCTATATGAATTTCACAATAAAGATCACTCTATAATGTCTTGTTTATAAATTGTTTGCTAATCATCTTTTATATCAATATCACATATCGCCTGAACTATACGACAATTAATTCTGCCAGGAAAAAATAGCAATGAAATATCTATCTGCATGGGGGAAAATGTCCAGGACTGGGTCCACAAATGATTTGCACAAAGTAGCAAGAGGAATTTAGCAGAAGTAATAGGTACACTTAAGGTAGGCCAGAGCTGAGCCCCAGATGCCATGTGAAATCCTCAGAAGTTCTTGGAACTAAGCTCTGCTTTGGACAGTCTTATCAAAGGAATACAACTCAAGGGAAAGTAAGATTAATCAGACTATAGTGCTCTCTCATTTTGAGATAAACTGAAAGATAAACTTGAGTCTTCTTTTAAGACTGTCAGTTTTTAACTGCTTAAACAGGGATACAGGTTGATCCATTGTAACAATGAGATGTACAAAACCTTATGTTGAAAACGAACTTTACAATTTGGGTGGGGAGTTGGGGGGTGGAGTGTATTTGTGAAAGTGAGAGGGAAGGGATGGTAGGGGAAAAACAAAGGAGGAGGTAACAATGCTTGATGGGAAATGTACTCATAACCCTGCTCATGTAACTGTAACCTCTATGTACAGTATTTTTACAATAAAAAATGTATTTTAAAAAAAGACTGTCAGGGAGCTGGGAAGGTGGCTCAGTGGTAGAGTGCTTGCCTTGCATGCCTGAGGCCCTGGGTTCGATTCCTCAGCACCACATAAGCAAAAAGAAAAAACTGGCCGGAAGTGGCGCTGTGGCTCAAGTGGTAGAGCGCTAGCCTTGAGCTGAAGAGCTGAGGGACAGCGCCCAGGCCCAGAGTTCAGGCTCCACAATCGGACCCCCAAAAAAAAAAAAGACTGTCTGTTTTGTATACATGATTATTGTACCACCATTGTCTTCCTTGATGATCCAGTTCTGTAATAAAGATTTCGCAGTTCCTACTAATTCAAGTATATATATATATATATATATATATATATATGTGTGTGTGTGTGTGTATATACGAATATAGATACATATATACGTATATATATGCACATATTGTGTGTATATATATAGTATATATATACATATATATACATACATATATAGTATATATATACACTATATATATACTATATATACATACTATATATATATCCATACTATATATATATCCATACTATATATATAGTATATATATACACTATATATATACATTATATATATAGTGTATATATATACTATATATATATACACACAATATAGATATACAATATATATACATACTATATATATTGTGTATATATATACATATATATATGTATACATACATATATACATATAATATATATATACACACACTATATACTATATAGTATATATATATACTGTATATAGTATATATATAGTATAATTTTTATATATATATATTGTGTATATATGTATATATACTATATACATGTATATATATACACAATATATATATACAATATATATATATATATACAATATATATATATATATACTCTTAAAAACTATTTCTACCCAGGTGCTAGTGGCTCTTGCCTGTAATCCTAGCTACTCAGGAGGCTGAGAGCTAGGGATGGACATTTGAAGCCAGGTTAGACAGTAAAGTTCATGAGACTCTTATCTCCAATTAATCACAGAAAAAGCTGGAAGTGGTGCTGTGGCTCAAGTGGTAGAGTGCTAGTCTTAAGCAAAAGGAGCTCAGGCACAGCGCATGGGCCCAGAGGTCAAGCCCCGGGACTGGCATAAAACAAAACAAAACATATTTCTGCCAGGCACCAGTGGTTCATGCCTGTAATCCTAGCTATTCAGGAGGATCTGAGGATAGTGTTTCAAAGCCAGCCTGGGCAGAAAAATCCATAAAACTTTCATCATCATCAATTAATCTCAAAAATGCTAGAAGTGGAGCTGAGGTTCAAGTGGTGAACTTTTGGCATTGAGTGAAAAAGCTCAATGACAGCAGCCAAGCACTGAGTTCAAGTCTCAGAACAGCACACACACACACACACCACCACCACCATCAGCAGCAACAACAACAACAACAAAACATATATTTCTTTTTTTTTTTTTTTTGCTGGTTGTGGGGCTTGAACTCTGGGCCTGGGCGCTGTCCCTCAGCTCTTCAGCTCAAGGCTAGAGCTCTACCACTTGAGCCACAGTGCCTCTTCCGGCTTTTTCTGCTTATGTGGTGCTGAGGAATCAAACCCAGGGCCTCATGCACGCAAGGCAAGCACTCTACCACTGAGCCACCTTCCCAGCCCAAAACATATTTTTTTTTTTTTTTTGCTGGTTGTGGGGCTTGAACTCTGGGCCTGGGCGCTGTCCCTCAGCTCTTCAGCTCAAGGCTAGAGCTCTACCACTTGAGCCACAGTGCCTCTTCCGGCTTTTTCTGCTTATGTGGTGCTGAGGAATCAAACCCAGGGCCTCATGCACGCAAGGCAAGCACTCTACCACTGAGCCACCTTCCCAGCCCAAAACATATATTTCTAAATAAATCATTTAACATCATCCTTCAGGAGGCTATAGATCAGTAGTAGAGTACCTGGTTAGCATGTGGGAGGCCTTTGGTTTAATCCCTCACACCCCAAAAAATTCTACAAGAAAAATCTTTTTTGTCTAATATACATTTGTCTTAAACTGAACCTTGGTTAATATATAATTTTATTTACTTTAAAATGAACACTGGAAAAGGACAATATAAAGAGGGAAAATTGCCAGCACCGGTGGCTCCCACCTGTAATCCTAGGTACTCAGGAGGCTGAAATCTGAGGATTGCGGTTCAAAGCCAGCCTAGGCAAGAAAGTCGGTCAGACTCTTATCTCCAATTAACTACCACTGGAAGTGGCACTGTGGCTCAAGTAGTAGAACACTCACCTTGAGCTGAAGAACTCAACCAGACCAACAAGAAAAAAGGAGGAAGAGAAGGAAGAGGAGGAGGAGGAGGAAGAAGAAGAAAAAGAAGGGAAAATTGTATATGAATGCCAGTTATAAGTATGGATTTAAAATCCTAAAGTATTAGCAAACCAACTTTAATGAATGGATATAGAAGTGATTATTTTATTTCAAATCTCAAAATTGGCTCAAACATAAAAAATCAATCTTATGATCATCCATTGATAAATCAAAGAAAAAGCATGATTATTTTAATGAATGAAAAATGCATTAGAAATATTCAGCATATATTATAACTATTTACAAATAGCAAACAAAGACTAGAAGAAAATGTACTTAATAATTTTTATTTACACTTCCACAAACATCACACTTAATGACATAACTAGTAGAAATGTTTAAAAACATTATACACAGATGACTATTGTGGCCTCTGCTTTCCTGTAATATACTGCAACGCTAAAGCAATAAAATCAGAAAAGAAAAATATAAAAGAATTATCAAAACTGAAAGCAATGAAGAATCTGATCCATATTCTTCTCTTTGTCTTCATTTATAATAATAACAAAAACAGAATCAATCACTACAGCCAACACCTGTTCTCTTTTTTGGTTCCATTTGTCCAGTGACATGAGTTTTCCAAAGCAGTTAATTAACAATGTTCATTTTCAACACAATTGGACCTTGTGTGTGTCCCAGAAGAAACATGTAATATCCTTTAACCATTAAGTAATGTTTCTCATGTATGTTTTACAAAGTAGTACCTCTTAGACAGTAATACCTTTCACCCAGTAAAAAAAAAAATTAGAGGTTTTTTTAAGGGAAAAATGTTTTTAAATTTTTATAAACAGGATATTTGGTGCAATTTTAGAAGTACTTCTTATAGTTGTTAATTCTCAAATCTCTGCTCTCTATCAACAAAACATCCCACATCTTGAAGGCTTCAAACGCTGCAGTCTATTAAACAGGGAAATATGCTTATCTCTCAAGCTTTTCCCACCTACTGAGGTGTTTTCAGTAGAACACTATGATAAACCATAAGGCAGGGTGCCAATTGCAAAGTAAAATCAATTTCTTGCAGACAATGCTGAGAGGGATATTATGACTATGAAAAAGAAACTCAAAAATCCCAAAAGAGTACTGTTAGCAAAGTCATGGCAGGCAGAGAAATCCTACTTAAATTCTTTGTAGTTATCTTCTCTCCACCACTTTATAGTATTATAGCAAAGGGACTCCAAAGATAGTCATCAGGATCCCCACTTCTTTGTATCCATACTCTTTTGTTACTTACTAGAGTGTAGCTGGGATCTGTGGTTTGCTTCTAATCAATAGACTATGAGGAGTGTGATGGTAATTCATGGTTATATGGGAAAGGTACACAGCAGTTTCATGATTGTATCACGCTATTAAAAAGTGTCCCTCATTGCAGCCTGAAGCTAGAGACTTCCCTTACAGATAGGATTTGCTGCACAATTTATGGCACTCAATTTAAAAGCAATATGTAAAGCCCTTTATCTACACTCAAACAGCTACAACAGAATATGAAAGCCAGTATGAGTCTTATATGCCACAGCATCAAATATATACCCATAAAGACAACTCTGCTTATAGCTTTTATGCAAAGGTGGTAATGTGAAAGAAGACATATCAAGGAACTGTGGGAGGTTTCCAAACAGGAGTGGGCAAAAATGAAGTCCCTAAGTCAGACAACAAACCATGTGATTAGGCCTAGAATTAGATTCCTCCCTAACGGAATTTCCACATAGGAATTTTTTGTTGTTGTGAAAATGCTGTACAGAGGAGTTACAATTACTTGGGCAAGATAATGAGTACATTTCTTATCAAGCACTGGCCTCCTCCTTTGTTTCCCCTTCCCATTCCCCCACCCCCACCCAAAGTTGTAAAGTTCATTTTTTGACATAACGACTTGTATATCTCATTGTTGTAATGGGTCCACCTGTATCCCTATTTAAACGTTGTTTTTGCCCTTCCCCTCCACAAATTATACCAACATCAAATACAGTGAAAGCAGGGGTTATACTGTGGGGGAAGGACATACAAAGCAGCAAAGAAATCATCTTATAAATATGTTAGAAACAATTGCATGAAAGAAAAAACATTTAAATACTTATTTTGGGGCTCATTTCACTTAACATCAATTTATCTAACCTTTTCTGCTTGTCTCAGACATATACCAGTTATTGCAAATAAGGGAAACTATGGGACCTATGTTTCTTTGGGCCTGGCTTACTTCGCTT
>NW_012267265.1:3230826-3251175 GCF_000151885.1 Dipodomys ordii | reverse complement strand
CGTGGGGCCTGAACTCTGGGCCTGGGCACTGTCCCTCAGCTCTTCAGCTCAAGGCTAGCGCTCTACCACTTGAGCCACAGCACCACTTCTGGCTTTTTTTCATTTTGCTTATGTGGTACTGAGGAATCGAACCCAGGTCCTCCTGCATGCAAGTTGCTCTACCACTGAGCCATCTTCCCAGCCCCTTGTGTTCCTTTCCTAAGAATATCCTCCTTTGATCTCACTGGGTATAAATGCCTAGAAACCTAGAGATCTATAAAATTTATCACATCCCAGTGTATATTTTTGAAGAAATGTTCAATATCTCTTGTCATAAAGGAAATGCAAATCAAAACAACATTGATATGCCATCTCACCCCCGTCAGAATGGCCATTATCAAGAAAAATACCAGTTAACAAATTCTAGTGGTTTGTGGCCAAAAGGCAACTCAACTGTTGGTAGGAATGTAAACTTGTTCAACCACTCTGGAAAGAAGTTTCTCAAAAGACTAAACTGAGGTACCCTATGTCCCAGAAATTCCACTCCTGGGCCTTTTTGCAATAAAACATAAACAAGGCCACACAAAAGCTACCAGTACAACCATGTTCACTGCAGCATTACTTATCATAGCCAAGATATGAAATCCACCCAGATGCCCCTCAATAGATGTATGGATCAAGAAAATTTATGCATATATACACATACATTCTATTGCCTGTGTGAGTATATTTATATTGTGTGTATACACACACACAATAAAATCGTTATCCATCATAAAGAATGATATTGTACCATTTGTAAGGAAATGAAAGACTTGAAAAAAATAATATTAAGTAAAATAAGCCAGACCCAGAGAACAGGTTGCACCATTTCCCTCATTTGTGGTAGCTAGAATGTGCATATAAATCTACAAGTAAACACACTGGATGGTAGACTGACTTTTTAAAAATTCTTTTGACAAAAATGTCTCTTCTCATCCAGGTACCAGTGGCTCACATCTGTAATCCCAGCTATTCAGGAGGCTACAATATGAGCAGGAAAAGTTCTTGAGACTCTTATTTCCAGTTAACAACCAGAAAACCTAAAATGGACTCAAAGTGATACAGCATTATCTTTGAATAGAAATGCTCAGGGACAATGCCCAGGCGCTAAGTTCCAGCCCCAGAACCAACCAAAAAAAGGTCTCTTCTGATTTGTACAGATGTGAGGACAAAATGTTAGATGGACAATAGAGCTAGTAACAATCTTCACAGTATCCATAGTAGAGAAAAGTCAATCTTGAGAGGGAGGAAGCTTGCCACAAGACTATCATAAACACCCTTCTTCAAGGTTTTAATTTTAAAAAACCTTCAGATATATTCTAAGCTGCAGAATATTATGGACAGATAGATATACACAGTGTTTAAAATGGCTCTATCCAGGAGCTGGTGGCTTATGTCTACAATTCTAGCTCCTTGGGAGGCTAAGATTTCAGAATCATGGTTCAAAGCCAACCTAGTCTAGAAAGTACATGAGACTCTTATCTCCAATTAACTACAAAATAAAAGGCTAGAAGTGGAGCTGATAGCCTTGAAGGAAAAAATATCTCAGCAATAACATCCAGGTTTTGAGTTCCAGCCCCAGAACCAATCCAAATTAAAAAATAATCAAGTTATTGCCATCTCTTAGTGTGTAAACTTCCCCTTCTATATGAATTGGATCTAGAAACTCACTTCTAACCAATATGATACAGTAAAAGAGATAGGAGTCATTTCTAAAATTACAAGTGAGAATAGTGGTTTCCATCTTGAACATTTTCTTCCTGATTATTTGCTGGCATGTAATTCAGTTACTGTACTGTGAACTGTATCACCTGGCAAGAAACATCACAGGTTGCTGGCAGAGCTTAATCAATCAGCAAATGAAGATGCCCCAAGTCCAAAAGCACATGAATAATTGGATCTTATCAATCCTGATGCAGATGGTTCATGCCTATAATCCTAGCTACTCAGGAGGCTGAGATCTGAGGATCAAGACTCAAAGCCAGCTTGGGCAGACAAATCCACAAGAATCCCACTTCAAATTAACTAGCAAAGATGATGGAAAGTGGTTCAAGTAGTAAAGTACCATCCAAAGCATGAAGTTCTACTGCATGAGTGCACCAACACACACACACACACACACACACACACACACACATTTAATTCTGTCAATAACTACAAGAAGCAAATAGTCTTTCAAGTAGAAGCTTCAGATAAGGCCCAAGTCTCAGCCAACACTTCATTTCAACCTCATGAAGGACTTTGAGGATGAGGTACTCTTAGACATGATCTGGATCCTTGACTACAGAAATACAAAAATAATAATGCTTGCTATTTTCAGCAATACTACATAATAGTTAATAATTTAAGTAACAAGTAATTGTTATCATTTGTAGTAGCAATAGATATTATTTAATATTTGTAACAACAGTAGATAATTAACAATAATTGTAAATTATAAATCTGCAGCCTATGGACCAGGTCTAGTCTGAGGAAGGATATTGTATGGCCTTAGAGTTAAGAATGGTTTCATACTTTAAGGAATAGTATTTTCCCATTCATTTATATAATATATGATTATGTTCATGTGTTGTTTGTTTTCTCAATACAGAGAATCAAGCTCAGATCCTAGGCAAGTACTCTGCCATTGAGTTGTAGTGAAAGAAAAAAAAATTTTCTGGTCCTGAGGCTTTTGTTCAAGGCTAGTGCTCTACCATTTGAGCCACAGCACTACTTTTGGCTTTTTCTTAGTAGGTTATTGGAGATGAGCCTCATAGACTTTCTTTCCCTAGCTGGCTTTGAGCCAGGATCTTCAGATCTCAGCCTCCTAGGTAGCTAGGATTATAGACATGAGCCACCAGTGCCAGTTGAAAGAAAAAAATGTTAAAAACTAGGTTACAAAATCCCCTTACCCACAAAATATATTCACTACTTTTCTTTTTACAGAAAAAGTTTACTAACTTCTGCAATAAATAATATAGCCATGACAGAATCAAGAATCAAACAATCACCTTAACTGATTAGGATAAAAAAGTAAAGTTTCTTAGATCAAGTTGATAAATGTCAATTAAAAATTCTACCTTTAAGATCAAAATTCTAACCTCAGAAATTAAGATAATAATTGTGTGAAAAGAATGGTCAGCTTTTAGTTGATCTCAGATAAATATAATGTGAGTGGTTAAAATAAAGTTAATGTAACTATACATTATAATCATAGTTTGTATATTTATTACAAAGTAATTCATCAGAGATCACTTTGATTAGTTGACTTTCAATGTTCAATATGTTTCCACTTGTCCAAAAATTGGAGAGGATCAAGAGTAGAAAACACTCATTGTGGCACGAGGCCCACTTACATAGCTATCACACCTTCATTTTGAATGTACAGCTTTTGGTTATGTTGCATTGGTTGCACATAGATTATCTGCCAACTAGAATTAAAACACTTCCAAAATTAGTATTTATGTTTATTTTATCATTTAATTATTATCCAACACTGTATTTAATTAATTGGCATTAAGTATCATTACAAAACTCCATATGAATATGATATAGAAATAGTCTTTATTTTCCTGGTTTTTATGAAGTAAACAATTGTCAGCAAAGAAAAATAAATATGACTAGCATGCCTGCCTCTATAGTACTCAGTTTCCTTTCCCTGTTTCTGTGGTACTGTACCCATGTAGCCATGTCTATTTTAAAGTGTTGCTTTCGTGACAGACCCAATGTTATGCTTTAGCTTGCCCATATAAAATCACATAAAAATACTTTTGCCCTTGCTGCAAGGATTCCTGGTATGATCTCCATATGTAAACCAAGATTGTGTAAGTGAAAGAGGATGTCCCCCTTTTGAAAGTCAATTAATCAGTTCCATCTACAAGGTGTCATTCACTTTGGTAAATTCCCCGCTGCTCCTGCATCCTTATACAGCAAAGTACCATTTGGTCTCTGTGCCAGGACTGACCTCATTAGGGTAGCCCACAAACAAAATGATTCCCTAATACAATTTGAGGGCTTCGCCCTATAACAGCTTCCACTAAGATAAGGGTGTTGCCAGTGAGTCAGTGTTGAATAGGCATGTCTGTCTTCAAGTTTTCTTCTTATTTATTTATTTCTTTATCTAGCTATCTATTTATGTACTGGCAGTATTAGGGTTTGAACTCAGCGCCTTAGTCTATCAATGAGATCATGCTTGTAGTCCTGCTTTACTTTTTCATTTTTAAAAATAAGGTCTTGTGTTTATTCTCAGGCTTTCCTGGACAGTAAGCTTCCTATTTATGCTTCCCATGTAGCTGTGATGACAGGTATGTATGATTATGCCCAGTCCATTGGTTGAGATATGGTCCTGTGACCTTTATTCCTGGACTAGCATTGAACTACAATCCTCTTGATTTCTGCTTCCCAAATAGCTAGGACATGAGCTACTTTGTCCAGCTTGACACACTGTTTCATTAAAAGTGTCAGTAAGTTCATTTGGGTTACAGTTATACAATTTGGACCTGAGAGCCATTTTCTTGCTTTTCCCATGATGCAGTATGCTTTGATGTTGTTGCCTCCCTCTTGGAAAAAAAAGGTTACATTATGCCATATATTATATTATATATGTTACATTAATATAACATATAGTCATGATCATAGTCTGTTAATACAGACTCATACTATATTAAGTATAATCATAACATAATCATATGTTACATCATATCACATATCTTAAAACACACTATGTATTATAGAATACAGTACATTTAATTTTACTTAAGTTAGTAAGCACCTCACTTTTGTGTTGTGATTCTTAAATAGCCCCTATAAGTAGCAGTATAGTATTCCATTCCACAGTATTCCACTGACTTCTTGCACAATTCATTGCAGTAATTCTCTTTGATCATTGGTCATTTATATTTTCCTCTCCCACCTTATGAAATCATAATACATATAAATTTTTCTCCTTTGGTAGTTTTCACAAGAATAAACTATGTGTGTTAGAAAGTGAAATGGAGAATATATTGTGCAACTTTTTCTAGTTATTGCCTAATAATTACAAACAGTTGGAGCAATTTATACTGACAGCAGCAAAGACAATTTCAACATGATCTTATCATTAGTCTTCTTTTTCTGAAATATGTGTGGTATATTAATGGGAATAAAATTTCTCTCTCTCTTCCTCTCTCCCTCTCTCTCTCTTTCTTTTTCTCTGTTAAGCCAGGTACTGGTGGCTCCCACCTGTAATCTTAGCCACTCAAGAGGCTGAGATCTAAGGATCAAGGTTCAAAGCCAGCCCAGGCAGGAAAGTCCTTGAGACTCTTATCTCCAGTTAGCCACAGAAAATCCGAAAGTGACAGAGCACCAGCCTTGGCTGAAAAACCTAAGGGACAGTACCCAGGACCTAGATTCAAGCTCTCATAGAGGGACAACAAAATCAAGAAAAAAGAAAGAATTAAAGGCAGGCACATAAACAGACATGTGCAGTGGTCACAGCAGTATTGCACACTATAGGCACAAAGTAGAGCAGCTCATGTACCCTGGAAAAGAAATGAATGCATGAAGACAATGCACATCCAAGTCAATTTTATAGAGCTTTAAAAGAAAAGAGGGAAATTTCAACACATAATGCCCCAAGGAAAAACCTGAAGACACCATGATGAATGAAATGTCATGCATACACATAAGCAGTGTGTAACTCTGCTTACATGAAGTACCTCCAAGTGCACAAAAAGAAAGTAAAGTTGTGTTCCAGGAGTTGGGATGAGGTGAAATGAGGAGTTTAACTGTCACAGAGATTTCATCGTGTAAGACAAAAAGAGCTCAGATGGTGGTGAAGGCTGCATAAGAAAGAGAATGTCCTGAATGCCACCAAACTGGGTACTTAAACACAGTTAAGATGCTAAGTTATGTTACATTTATTTTACTATAATTAAAAACAAGATTAGGACACAAGTGGTTTTTTCTTTCTTGCTATTGTTTCCAACGTATTTATAAGGTACCACATGATTTCTTTGTTGCTTTGTATGTCCCTCCCCCATGGTATAACCCGTTTTCACTGTATTTGATGTCGGTATAATTTGTGCAGGGGAAGGGAAAAAACAAATCTTTTAAATAGGGATACAGGTGGACCCATTGCAACAATGAGATGTACAAGATGCTATGTCGAAAAATGAACTTAACAAAGGAGGAGACAACAATGCTCTATAGGAAATGTCCTCATTACCTTACTCATGTGATTGTAACCCCTCTGTATAGTTTTTTCACAATAAAAAACTTATTTAAAAAAAAAAGTTGTTGCTAGGCGCTGGTGACTCACCTCTGTAATCCTAGCTACTCAAGAGGCTGAGATCTAAGGATTGCAGTTCAAAGCCAGCCTGGGCAGGAAAGTCTGTGAGACTCTTATCTCCAATAAACCACCAGAAAACTGGAAGTGGTGTTGTGGCTCAATTGGTAGAGCACTACCCTTGAGCAGAAGAGCTGAGAGACAGTGCCCAGGCCCAGAGTTCAAGCCCCACAACCGACAAAAAAAAAGTTACAAAAAATTATTCGGATTATTTCCAACTGTATTTTTAATTGCTAGTAAACCAAACATTGTCTATTTTACTATTAATTTTTTCATTGAGAAAGTCAAATTATATTCTTCATCCATTTTTTGAAAACTTGATATTATACCTAGCACTTTATGTAAACTTTGTGTGTATCCTATGTGTGTATGCCATAGTACTAGGGCTCAGACCCAGCCTGGGCTCTGTTCTTTAGGGTATTTTTGTTTTTTGTGTTACTCAAGACTGGTGCTTTACCACTTGAGCCACAACTCCATGACTGGCTTTTTGTAGTTAATTGGAGATGAGAGTCTCACAAACTTTCCTGCCCAACCTGGTTTTGAAACATGATCCTCATATCTCATCCTCCTGAGTATCTAGAATTACAGGCATGAGCTACTGGCACCCAACTTATACGAACTCTCATGATACAAGTTTTTTTCTGTTGACATAAGGCTCACTTTCCCAATTAACTATCTTAGTGTAAATATTCAGATATGTTTCTATGTTTTATAAGCCTCTAAAACTTATATACAGACTATATTTAATTTAGTTGTCACTTTTTGAATAAAATCTTCCTAGTTCACTTCCTCTGATTTAAATATGCTTTAAAATGTTTGGTTTTAGCTGGGTGTCAGCAGTTCACAACTGTAATCAGGAAGTAATCAGGAGGCTGAGATATAAGGATTGCAGTTTGAAGCCAGCCTGGGCAGGCTGTGAAACTTTCATCTCCAATTAGCTACCAAAAAAAAAAAAAAAAGCCAGAGTGGTGCTGTGGCTCAACTGGTAGAATACTAACCTTGAGCCAAAAATCTCAGGGACAGTGCCCAACTCTTTTTTTGTTTTTTTTTTTTTGGTCTGTCGTGGGGCTTGAACTCTGGGCTTGGGCACTGTCCCTCAGCTCTTCAGCTCAAGGCAAGTGCTCTATCATTTTAGCCAAAGGGCCACTTCCAGTTTTCTGGTGATTTATTGGAGATAAGAGTTTCATGGACTTTCCTGCCCAGACTGGCTTTGAAACATGATCCTCAGATCTTGGCCTCCTGATTATCTAGGGTTACAGGCATGAGCCACCAGCACCTGGCCCAAGTCTTGAGTTCAAGATCAAGCACCAAAAATAAAAATAATAAAAATAAACAAATATTTTATTTTTCATATTAAAGTAAGTCATTACAGCCTACATCTTACCTCTTCACTATTGCTTAAGAAATATATCCACCATCCTCAACACTGAATCACACCCTACCACTTCCATATACTCATGCATTGAGCTGTATGAGCTCCATGGTTTGTTCAAGTGCTCACCAATACTTAAAATGCTCAAAATACTGGTAAAGACTCATATTCAAAACTGTTCTGTATTGGTGCATATCGGAAATCTCAGCTATAAGGAGGCAGAGGTTGGGAGGATCAGAGTTCAAGCCCAACCTAAGAAAAAGTAAGACCTCCTGTGTATGGTGGTATGTATCTATTGTTCCAGCGTAGGAGTCATATCATGATCTGAAGCTAGCCCTTGGCCAAAACAGGAGACACTACCTAAAACCAAAGCAAAAATGGCTAGGACCTTGACTTAAAAGGCCTTGGGTTCAAACCTCAGTATTATAACTCTACAAAAGTAATGACAAACTTACTATTTCTGTGTTTTGTTTTACTACATATGGCTTGGCTCTTCCAATCAAGGCATTACAAGACTCAAGGGGTTTTGTTTGTTTGCTTGTTTGGAGTTTTTTGTTTTTTGTGTTGGTCGTGGGGCTTGAACTCTGGGCCTAGGTGCTATCCCTCAGCTCATCAACTCAAGGCAAGTGCCACAATGCCACTTCCAGTTTTCTGGTGGTTAATTGGAGAAAAGAGTCCCATAGACTTTTCTAGTCTGGGCTGGCTTTGAACCGTGATCCTCAGATCTCAGCCTCCTTGAGTAGCTAGATTACAGGCTTGAGCCACCAGCACCCAGCTCGTTTTTTTTTGTTAGTGGTGGTGGTGGGTTGTTGTTTTTTTTTTTTTTTTTACAAAGATAGACAATTACTCTTTAGTTGTTCTAGAGAGTAATTGGCTATCTTTTAAAAATACTAAGCATAATAACACCTCCACCCACCAGACAAGATTCATGTATTCTAGCATAGTTCGGTGCTTTTATATGTCACATTTTGATTACTTGAATTCTTTTTCATGTTTATCTGCATCTCAGTATCTAATGGTTTCCCCAAAAGTAATAATTCTGTATATTAAAGTATATTGAAGATGATACGCCTGGGTTGGAAGTGTGACTCAGTTGATAGAGCTCCAGCCAATGAGCGAAAGCATCGGATACCAAGTCCAAGTTCCGATTTGGGAACTAAAAAAAAAAAAAAACAAGAAGAAAAGAAATAAAGATAATATTCCTAAAAGGATAGGAAATTCTCTGTTAGTTATATCAACTATCAATTATAAAGTTGAAAAGCATAGTGAGTAACAGAGGGAAGAAAGAAGGAACCAGGGAGAATGAAAATAAATACAAGTTCTCCCATTGCAACAACGAGAAGTACAAGTTGTTATGTTGAAAAACTTTACAACTTTTGGAGGGGGGAGGGGGGGGCGGATGGGAAGGGATGGGAAGGGGAAACAAAGGAGAAGGCAACAATGCTTGATAAGAAATGTACTCATTATCTTGCCCATGTAATTGTAACTCCTCTGTACAGCATTTTCACAATTAAAAAAAAAGAAAATACAAGTTCTTATACTATGATTCATAGGAACATAAATTGTACTTATTAAATTCATCCTGTTTTCACTTCCAAGATACTACCATTCTTGACAATAAATTCTTTGCTGCATTCCAATCAAGCTTAGACATACTACAATGTAAGGTATGCTTTAGTACACCCTCTAATCCTTATATTCCTAAATTCTAAAAGCAAAAATGTAAAGATTTAAATATATGCTGCCCAGGGCTACAGAGAAAGTCTTTTCAATTATGTAAAGGCAAGTCTTTTCCTGTTAGTCTAGAATCTTTTGTGTCACTAAAACTCTTAAATTGTCACAATAATCACCAGGGGCATAGTTCATGCACACAAAAAAGGGAAGTGGGAAAATAAATTGCAGAGCAGAAGTTCCCAGTTAGCAACTCTGAAAATAAAAAAGATACACTGGGAAGTGATCAGCTACATTTGTAAGAGGGAGCTATTAGTACAATGTCTCTCTCTTCAGAGTGGACAATGGGCACAGACTGGGAGGTGGGAAAAAAAGAACTGGAAGGTTTTTATACTTTGCTGGGCGTGATGTATTTACATATTCCCTGGTATGCACCCAGAGCAGTCAAATCACTTTGGACCACAATAATTTGTAAGTCTTTACCACCCTCCACACACAAACTTGAAGGTGAAATTTCACACTTAGAGATTAATAATAGTTTTCCAGTTTTGATAGTTGAGTTAATTGATGGTTTTGTTATTCCAAAAGGTAGCATTTGTCTTGTGAACACAGAACCAATAGAAAACATGAAAAGTTATAGATTGTCCTTGATGGTTTTAGAATTTGGGATTTAATATTAACTCTAAAACATAAATGAAGAAAAACTTACTAAGAGGGATCTGTCAATATATACATAGACTTATGTGAGATTTATAACTAAAAATTCTCAGACATGATTTGCCCTAAAATATCGTAAAAGTAAGTGGCTTTGAAATCATCTATCTTTGTTAAGATATAAGGTGTCAATAGACATGCTTTATGCCTTAAAATTACCTGAAAAATGTGTGTTTTCTGACTAATCTTAAACTCACTACATGGTCTAGGTTGGCCTCAAACTCAAAAATCTTCTTGCTTTGGTCTTTTGAGTGGTGGGATTAGGTAAAGTCATTAGGAGAGAGACCCCACAATCAAATCCTACACATATACACACATGCACTGCCTATTTCTCATGCAATTCCCTGCACTGCCTGAGATGGCCAGCAAGAAGATACATTTCCTCAAACTTGCACCTCCACACCAGTGAACCAAAACAGACCTTCTTTTTTGTATGTGTGCCAGTCAGGCTTGAATTCAGGGTTTGGTGCTGTCCCTGAGCTATTTTGTGCTCAAGGCTAGCTAGCCCTTACCACTTGGATCCACTGCTCTGTTTCTGGCTTTTTGGTAGTTAGAGATAAGTCTCACAGACTTTCTTCTTTAAACCACAACCTCAGATCTCAGCTTCATGAGTAGCAAGGATTATAGGCATAAGCTACCAGTCCCTGACTAGACCTTTCTTTATGACTTGTCTGGTCTATGGCATTGTGTTATTGGCAGCAGAAAATATACTGACATATACATCAACTAACTTCAAGTTGAAGGTTGATATAGAAAGTACTGATCAAGAATTGTGCAAACTGTCATCAATCTAATCTTTTAGAAGTATTTTCAAAAATGAGTTCATACTCCTAACCATCTCCAACCTAAACTTCTAAGAATCCTAGTGTCTCTATCTCCAGGCCTAATTTTGTTACTCTATTCTCAGTAAACTCAAGTGTTCTTCTTCTATCCCAGTTGGACTTTATTCATTCAGTTAAAATTTGTTGAATGTTTACTTTGTGCCAAATATCACATTGGTGTGATAGCACAGGCCCCAGAATCAAGCAGATTATGTTAAAATATGGTTGACCACTTGCTGTGAGAGAACACTTCCATTTGTTTCTGTCTCTTTATCTGTTAAAAAGAGAAAGTATAGTACTATACGCTTATTGAAAAGAGCAAAGGAAATAATAACCTACTAAGTACATAGAACCTTCTTGGCACATAGTTAACCCTCAAAAAACATTAGATGATGTTATTAGAAAGCTGACGATTTAACAAAAACAAGACAGCAGTAACTGCCATGCGAGAGGAAGTACAGGGTATTATTATGGGGGCTAATAAGGTAACTATATTATCACAAAAGATTTCCCTGGAGAAGAGGCATTAAAATTGAGCAGAAAAAAACAAGTAGTAATCACCTTTGGTACGAGAAAGGATGGGTCAAGGCAAAAAGAAGTATACATGGAAAGGCACAGGAATCTTTTACTGTGGTACACAGAGAAGCTGAAATAAATTCAGTAGAGCTGAGGAATGAAAGACACAGCCAGAAAAGCAGAGTAGGATCTCAATCAAGAGCAACTTGAGGATTTTAAGAAGAATGTCATCTGGCCATATCTGGATTTCAAAGTATATGGCTGCAGAAGAAAGTAGATTGAGAATAGAAATAGCTCATGAGCCTTACAGTCATTACATGTTCTATTCTCCTTCAAAGACCACATAAATATCACATTTTTGTGTAAAAAAAAACTTTATTGCTCAAGCTAATAATACTTCTATTTTACTCTGACAATACTCCTATAAACCCATAATTTCTCCATATGTCTAGTACCTGAGACAAGAAAAATGGGAAAGAGAATTAATCATCTACATTTTTCAAGTATAACACCAAGAAAGACTCTCATAAAGTATAAATGAAAGATTTCTGAAAAAGTAGATTGTGACATGGAGCTTAGTGTTTCATGGAAGTAAGGAATACACATGAAGTTGACATTCAGGAGCGGGAAAGAATCCAACACTGGGGAGAGTAAGGCCAAGCACATCATGAAACATCCCCCAGCCAGCCTCACTGGAGGCTTTAGAACTAGAATGTTTTCCCTCAATTAGCCATTGGGTATGGTTCTTCACATGCAAATAAGCAATCTCTAAATATGCTGGCAGGTAAATGTGATCAGCGCATATGCCCATCAACAGATCATTACAAAGTCCTTCAATGAGGAGGAAATGAAGTGATTATCACAGTGTACACCTTGCTAGGGTGAGATAGCTTAGATATCCAAAAACCCCAGCCAAGTTCATCACAACACTTATTAAACTTTACCTATAACCACCTATTCATATCTCCTAGTAAGCATGATCTCCTTTGCAGGAGAAAAATGCATTTTTCAACATTCATAGACAAGTGGGAAAAGATAGTTTAAAAAAAAAAAAGGAAGACGAAGAAGAGAAAGATTCCAAATTAATGAGAACCTTTTTCCTTTTCTTTTTTTTTGTCAATACTGAAGTTTTGATCTCAGGGCCCTGCCCTTGCTAGCCTAATGTCACTAAGCCATGTCTCCAGCCCTGTTTCTCACGTGGTCATTTTTAGAATAGGGTCTATCCTCCCACCCTAGAACATAGATGAAATCTACTGGCACATGCCACCATGTCTAGCTTTGCTCTGTGGAGGTGGAGTATTGCGGACATTTATGTCCAAGCTGGACCCATAACATGATCCTCCCATTTTTAGCCTTCCAAATACTTAGGATTACAGGTGTGAGCTATTGTGTCCAGTTACTTTATACCATGTGAGGGAATATATCCAAGCACATAAATTAGACATGTATCTGCTATTACAGAGCTAGTATAACTAACTACAGTTGTAAACTCATGGAGTGCTTAGCCTCTCAACACATTGGTCTAGCATTCTGCTGTGTTATGGATCTACTTTACCTGATTTTTCCACTCTTAAGGCACCTATAAAGACTATTTAAGCCAAGTGAGGTGTCTCATAAATATAATGCTGGCTACTTAGGAGGCTGAGGGCTGAAGGACAGTGGTTTGAAGCCAACCTAGATAGAAGAGAGACTTCAGGATTCTATCTCTAAAAATAACTAGCATAAAGTTGACTTAGAGGTATGGCTCAAGTAGTAAAGCACCAGCTGACCAAGTAGGCCAAGCAAATCCCAGTACTGACCCCAAAACTATTTAGAATATTTAGCCTCTTAGTCTATTTAAAACAAGAAAATATTTACTGTGAATCATCAGTTAGCTCCATGATCTATTTTGTAACTGTGACTCAAGATTTTTAAGAAAGGAATGTACTCTATTCTTAGAAGTTTATTATGGTTTTAGAATTACATTGGTTTGCAATTATCTCTCAACCTGCATTGCTCCTTTACTAGGACAAACTCTTAAATTCTACAATGGACTACTGCAACTGAAAAGCTGCAGTATGATACCATCCATCTTCCACACATTAAACCAACTCAAAGAGAACAAAAAGGTCAAATCCATTTTCTTAAAACATTTATCAGGGATTAAAAAAAAAACATTTATCAGGGAAATGCCCTTCCAGATATACGTGAGAAAATTCAAATATTTGTTGGTTCTCTGTTGGCACTGTCACATGCAGGTGGTCTATAAATTCCCCATAATTCCGATACATCAAAGATTTAGATTATTAAGGCTGCCTGGGTTTTGTCACCTTAGCACTACTATATCATCTTTACTTTTGAGGAAACCCTAACAAATGTATCTTTGAGAACTTTTGAGTTGAATGCCTGTATTGGGTTATGTTGTACAAATTTAGATAATGCTGGAAACTAAATTCCTCACAGTTCTCTCACTCTGTGGTACCAGGTTGGAGATGGCAAAAGAAGAACTGCACAAAATTTGGAGGGCAAAAGTGAAGTAAAAGTCAATGTGATCAGACACGGTGACAAACAGTACAGAATGATAGCAGAAGTTGGCCTGTCCTCCCTTTTCTCCCCTACTTACACTCATCATCCCAGCCAATAACTTTACCGGCCAATGATAATCCTAGACCTTCCTCCTTCCACTAGATCCTTGACTGTGGACTCACTGTATCAGTCAATCTTTTGTCACTGCACCAACTGACTGAGATACACATGTGAAGGAGGGATTTATTTTAGCTCCTGGTTTCAGAGAACTCAGTTCATGGTTACTTGATTCTGGTGTTCTGCTCCTGTACATGGTAAGGCAGAATATTAATATGTGTAACTTGTGGTTGAGCCAAGGAGCTTGCCAACATGGAGGACAGAGAAGGTGGGAAGGAAACAAAATGTATCTGTCAAAGGCAAGCCTCCAGAGTGACCTACTTTCTTTGCACTAAGACATTCCTGAAGGTCTTACCACTTCCCCAAAGCACCAACAGGTGGGGAGCAAGCTCTTACACCTGCGATTTTTGAGGAGTATTCCAGATCCAAACAAATAACACCCTTGGACGTAGTAACTATACGAAGATAATAACCTTCCAGAAGTTTCCACAGATCTCAGCACAAGCTTCCCTGTTGCTACTGTTGCACTTACAGTCTCAAGTATTTGGTTACTTGTCTCTCCCTGAAAATTGTGACTTGTCCATCAGACAAGTATTAATGATTTTTCAGAATCTCCAAATCATCTTCATTTCCATAGGTTCTACCACATTTAGTAAATCTCTTATTCTGATCATTTTTATAGTGGCTCTGTTTTCCTGACCAGAATATCTTCTCCAGGTGAATAAATTAGAGAAGCCAAATGTCACTGGTCTACACATGATCTTGATTTCTTCACTTCAACTTTATTTATACTATTCCATCCATGTCTTTTGCTCATGAAAAAGAGAAGTTGTCATGCATTCTATGGAAGAATCCTTGTCATGACTATGCTTCATATCAAGGTGGACTTTGACAGTGCACTTAGTTCTAAAGAAAATTGTCTATAGTAAATAATTGATTACAGGATATGAAACTGAATGTGTTTACTATAAACATTGTCTCTAAATCTTGGATATATTAACTTGAGATGACTTAGAACTCTCCCATGATCTAGTAAGAGAGCACATTTCACATAATTTGTTGTATACTTCTGGGGAGTCAAATTCCACATCATCTATACAGAAGTACATGTAAGGCAAAAGGAATCTTTAAATTTATTGATGGGCAAGGTTATTAATGCCTGCAAGTCTTTTTTTTCAAAGAAGAAGGTGAAAGTGAAAACCTTCATTATGGAGCACTAATAGGAAAACACTTGAGATGGGTAACATTTGAAGGACCACCAGAATTGTGTGAAGAATTCAAGTGTTGCTCCACTCAAAATTAAGCCAACACAAATTGGCTCAGTTTCTATCAGAAGACTTACCTGGCTGGATGCTGAGATCCTTTCAAAACCCTGTGAGAAAAGCTGTTTTTCTTATTTGTTTGTTTGTTTTTCTGTCAAAGTGCTTCCTTTCCTTTCTGTCAATCTTGTGAGAGTTGTTTTTCTGAACAGTTCTTGCTTTGGCCAGGTAGCATGGCCCTGGTTGATTTATAGTTACGTCTTTATCCTGCTACAAGGTCACTAAATTTAGGTGCATCCAGTTCCTGTTCATTAAGCCACATCCTTTTGCAGATTGTGAGCCTGAGCTCAACCAATTGGAGTAGAGGGGCAGGACCTTCAGGGTTAGGGATAAAAAGGGATGATCGCCTGCCTCCTCCTTGTGCTTGCAGTCTGCCAGATTCTTCATAGCCTTCCGTGGAAGTAAACTTTGCCTTGCCATGTCCCTTTCAAGCTGGAGTCCTTATTCCTACACGCCAACATCACAAGGCTTATCAAACAACCCTGCATGTCTGGCAACATCCTAGGATGCCTGGCAATAATTTCATTTGAGTGATTCAAGGATTGTTACATATGTAAATTAATAATTATAATTCAAAAGGACTGGTGACTTAGCTAAAGTAGTTGAGGAAGAGGTGTAGGGCCTTGAGTTAAGTGGAGAGAGGAGGAAGAGAAGGGAGGGAGAGAGAAGAGAAAGAAGCACTAGTAGCTACATAACAAATAAGCCATATGACTTTCACTCACCTACCAACAGAGAAATAGATCTGATTAACAAAAATGTAGATTTCATTTTCACTGCTTTCCTTTATGCCTGATACTTAACTACTTTTTCCACAGGTCAATTTCTGGGAAAGAGGCAAAAACAACCTAAAGGAATTACAAACATTGCCTGATATAAAGTTCTTAAGTTTTCTGTCTTCTTCTTTTTTATTTTCCTTTGCCAGTCCTGGAGTTTGAACTCAGGGCCTGGGTTCTGTCCCTGAGCCTTGGTGCTCAGAGCTAGTGCTCTACCACTTGGGCCACCAGCATCACTTCCAGCTTTTTCTGTTTATGTAGTACTGCAGATTTGAACCCAGGGCTTCATGCATGCTAGGCAAGCACTCTACTACTAAGCCATCTTCCCAGCCCCATCATCCATCATTACCCAGGCCCTGCAGCAGATGGGCCTTCAATTTCCATGTGTGGCATTATCTAAATCTCTCATGCAGGTTGTCATTTGTTTAAGCCTAACTACCCCAGTAAATCCACTCATTAACTCAACCCCTCATACACACACTCATTGTCTGCATCCCGCAAAGAAATTTCCTATGTCTTTCACTGCTTCCTTCGTATGACAAATTATATGGTCATCCAAGCTCTACCTTCCTATTATCATTCTCTTTCAATTCCTTCCTGCAGATCAGTACCCTCTTATTCCCTGTACTTGTCTAAACATTCCCCTATATCCTTGAAACTGCTCTGAGCATCTTTCATCTGAAGACACCACTCCCCTTAGCTCCTTTTAAGCATAGGCGTATTGACAGGTAAAGAAGGAAGTACTTATCAGATGGCTTTCATTTTCCTAGTAAGAGATGAGGTCATCTTCCAGAATCTTCCAGAAGTGATCAAGTAGATGAAATGTCAAATACTTGAGGAAAGTATTATCATATATTTCTAATTCATCAATAAGCCTTATCAACTCATATTACAAAATTCATCTTAATTCCAACCTCTCCTAGCTACTTTACCTATTAAGCTAGTGGTCTACACCTGCAAAGAATCTTTCCTGTAAAATCAGATGATTACTGGTCTTTATTTATCCTTTTGACCTCTTCTGTAAAATGAAATAGAACAGTCCTTTGAAAACAAATCATAGTGCTCTTCTGCTTAATAAACCTCAGTGCATTCCCCCTTTAAAAAAAATAAAGACAGAAATCTTTATAATAGCCCTCTATGACTAGCACTTACCTGTTTCTAATGTGGCAAGATATTAACTATAGCTTTCTGAAACGTCTTTTTTTAATCTCCTCGAAGCTAACATGACTCAAACATTGTAACAGTAAAGACCATGCCTGATCAAGTTTGTAGTGTGTACAAAATACATGTATAATAGATAAAGCGACATAGCAAGTGCATGTTAAATAAAGGAAAAGTTTAACCTGATGGCCTTCAATAAAAAGGGAGACAATAGACAGCAGACTCTGACTACTCTCACAATAGTATGTGCCACCATTACCAATTTCTAGTGTATACATTATCAAGTTCCTTGATGCACAAAATGGAAGGCTTCCACATTCAGATTTACCCTCCATACATCTCAAATACATTGAAATGCTCCTTGTGCACATGTCCCTAGGACTCTAGTTAGAACCCAGTGCCCTTTTAATTCACTCCAACTGCCAAAAAGAAGGAGCCAAAATACACAATAGAGGGTTATCTGGACTTTGACATTATTATACCTACTCCTGGCACTGCAACTAGTTAGGAGAGCGTTAGTGTGAAACCATGTGAATAACCACTGCTGTGATTCTCTCTTGTAAGGTCCACTGGTTTGGTTGAGGCAGTAATCCATGACCAGAAATGGGGGTAAGGTCCTTAAAGAAGAATAACATAAAATGTTTTGAAGTAGGAATTCTCATTTGTATGGTCTTGGGGTTTTTTTTGCAAGCCAAGAGTTGGAAATAGAAAACAAGACATCCAAGTCTAGTACAAAGGACAAGAGCAGAACTATAAGTTGGAAATGGAGCTAGAATGGGAAGCCAGATGGACTATGGAGTGAATGGGTGCAAATTTGGAAACAGGGAGGCATGTACACAATAATTATAATAAACAGATCAGGACATGCAAATGTCTGGGGTCATAGCCAGGTTTGGAGTTGGAATAGAAGCTCCTCCCAGTAAGAATTACTACCATCAAGCAAGTCCTGGGAAAGCTCTCCATTCTTTGATAGGACAAGCCTGGGGAACCTAAGGAAATCTTCCCTAGCCAGTTCTCTATAACTTGATCTCCAACATATATTCTCCATATAACTTCATGTTGCAATCACTCCTTTCTCACATTTAGAGGGCTAAACTTTCAAGATTCATTGTTTTCTTGCTTCGCTTTGGCTCTGCACTTTTGTGTTGACATAACCCATGACTTCTTATTTATGGAGAACCTATAGAGAACTCTTATTAGACTCTAGCGATCTGAAGAGAAGATCACATGAGTGATCAGGTAAGGACTGATCAGACTATGCATGTAAGAAAATTACCAACAGACTGGGGATTGGGAAGAATCACATCAAACGATTAGAGGAAACATTATTTGTACTTCCATAATAACTGACATAAAATACAATGAACTCAAGAAACTAACCCCTCCCAAAGCTAATAAATCGATCACTAAATGGGCAAAGCGGCTAAGGAGCAACTTCTCAGAAGAAGAGGTAAGAATGGCTAAGAAGCACATGAGGAAATGCTCATTTTACCTGGACATTAAGGAAATGCAAGTCAAAACAACCATGAGATATCATCTCACACCATTTAGAATGGCCAACATTATGAATTCTAACAACAGCAAATGTTGGTGTGGATGTAGAGAAAAAGGGACCCTATTGTCCTGTTGGTGGGAACCACTCTGGGCAGCAGTCTGGAGATTCCTCAAAAAACAAAACATAGATCTTTCCTACAACCCATCTCAGAATATCACAAGCCAGTATACCATAAAGACACTTGTACATCCATGTTCATTGCTGCACTAGTCACAATAGCCAAATTGTGAAAATAACCCAGATGCCTTCAATAGATGAGTGAATCCAAAACACAATGGAAATTTATACAGGCATTATTGTGTTTTTTTTTTCAGGGAAATGGACAGACGTAGAAAAAATCATGTTAAGTGAGGTAAGCCAAGCTCAGAGAGACAAACAGCTCATGTTTTCTCTCATATGTAGGAGTTAGATCTAAAATACACTGGGATATGATAACTTACACAGGATTCTAAACACACACACACACACACAGAGTGAGACAAAAGAGAACATTCTTAGGCGTAGGTGCAATGTCTTTGTGCCTCTTTATATTTACATAAAATAGTACATGGATAGAAATGTTGTTTTTGCTTCCTTTTCTTTCTGTGTGGTTTATTAGTGTGTCTATCTTTTTCAGTTGGGAGGGGACAAACTTGTGTGAAAAGGTAAAAAAATGCAGCAGAGGAGCTCACTGGACAATGGTGAAAGTGAACTATACAACTCACAGGTAGAGATAGGAGGGAGGACTGGGAGAAAGTGAGGGAAGGGATGACATGGTATGAAAGGAAATGTATTCATTACACCACTTATTTGTTATCTCTTTGTACATAACCTTTATAATAATAAATTTTTTAATGTAAGATACCCAAAAAAACCCAGAATTGAGATAAAGTCTGATCTTAGCAGTCAACCTAGAATTGTTTATCCAGTGAAAATATCCCTCAGAAACAAAGGTTAAAGCTGGGTGTCAATAGCTCAGGTTTTAATATCAGCTACTGCAATCCCAGGCAGAGATTTCACTACTGAGGCTCAAAGCAAGATGGGGCAGGAAAGGCCATGAGACTCTTTTATCTGCAACTAACTGCCAAAAGGCCAGAAGTGGCCCTCTGGTTCCAGTGTCTTTCAGCTAAAAATGCTCAGGGACATTGCCCAGGCCCTGAGTTTAACCCCTAAGTCAGGTACCACACATGCATGCGCACGCACACGTGCACACACAGAAAATACTTTTTTCAGACACAAAGAAAGCTGACTTGCACTACAAGAAACAGTCTTTTGAGCAAAGTAATAATAATGCCAAGTAGAAACTTGAAATATGTATAAAAAATGGAGACCACCATAATATAGTAGCCAGGTAGGAAAATATATTTTTTAATGTAAATGACTTTTAAAGATACTAGATTTGAGCCGGGCGCTGGTGGCTCACATCTGTAATCCTAGCTACTCAGGAGGCTGAGATCTGAGGATCGTGGTTCAAAGCCAGCCCGGGCAAGAGAGACCATGAGACTCCTATCTCCAATAAAC
>NW_012267265.1:3212722-3225296 GCF_000151885.1 Dipodomys ordii | reverse complement strand
GAAATGTACGCATTATCCTGCCCATGTAATTGTAACCCCTCTGTACAGTATGTTCACAAATAAAAAATAAATAAATAAATAAAAAATAAAATAAAAAAAATAAGCTCATCTCTACCACTTGAGCCACAACGCCACTTCCGGCTTTTTTCTTTTTGCTTATGTGGTGCTGAGGAATCAAACCCAGGGCCTCATTCATGCAAGGCAAGCGCTCTACCACTGAGCCACCTTCCCAGCTCACTGCTTGCCTTTTAAAATTCATTGTTATATAGGAAGACAAGTAAGTTTACTTGTAATTTACTCTATTTTTTAGGCTAAGTTACATAATATAAAATATTTGCATATTTGAGTTTCTAGAAAGTATATGGGTAAATTCTTCTGCTTATTTCAAGGGTGTATTATGCTAACTACTGCTTATATATACTCACACTTATGTATGTTTGTAAAAGCTGTGCCCAGTCCCCTACGTAATGTACAGCATATAGTTCATATCTCACAAAATTTGTGGCATTAATAATAAAGATAACTAATAAAAGAATGAAGGAAATATTTTCTTGGCACTCACTAGTTTCTGATATCACCAGATCACTCCCCAAGTTTCCAGTAGACCTGATTTGTCTTTAGAAAGATACAAGCCAAGAATTAGTTCAACTTTTAATGTTATTAAATGTTAACCTACTAACTTGCTCTGAATCTGAACCCTGAAAATGTTGCTTTTGAGGTTTAATTTTAATGTTACAAAATTTAGAAACTCATAAATCCTTGTATAGAAGCCCATGCAATAATCATTTTGTTCTCCAGACAAACACCAAACAAACTGTTAAACCAACAAGCATAAAATAGAACATAAGATTTAACTGTAGGTCATTTATTTATTCAATAATCAAGACAATACATATGGTTTTGTTGTAAGTTATCCTTGGTATATTTTATTATCAGATTAGCTTTCTCTGTTACACAGAAATCTAAATTTTTCTATCTCTTTATTCCAGTCCTGTGGCTTGAAATCAGGGACTGGAGGTCTATCCCTGAGCCTTTGTTAGCACTCTACCACTTGATCCACAGCACCACTTCTGGCTTGATCTGTGTATGTGGTACTGAGGAATCAAACTCAGGGCTTTATGCATGCTAAGCAAACACTCTACCACTAAGCCACATTCCCAGCCCTATTCCATTCTTATTCAACCACTTATGCATGTAGGAAAACAATATTGTTTTTTTTTGGGGGGGGGGATGTTGTTATTGTTTGTGGGGCTTGAATTCTGGGCTTAGGTACTGTCCCTGAGCTCTTCAGGTCAAGGGCAGCGTTCTACTACTTGAGTCACAGAGCCATTTCCAATTTTCTAGTGGTTAATTGGAGATAAGAATCTCATGGACTTTCTTGCTCGCGCTAGCTTTGAAATGCGATCCTGATATCTCATCCTCCTGAGTAGCTAGGATTACAGGCATAAGCCACCAGCACCTGGCTTACAATATTGATTTAATTGTGATCGAAATAAAATTTTCAGTGAAAGAAAATTTATCACAAAAGAGGTATTTATTATCCAAATAATACTTAATTGATCTTGAACTATTTATGCAGAAATTCTGATCTACTAAATTATTTAATAGTTAGTATCTACTTGTATTACATACATTGGCATCTCCACAGCCCTGAAGCTTGACTCCTTTTACCTGGCTTTGTTACTAATATAATGGAGTAAGAAAATTACTAATTTTATAAATTTGCGATCAGAGGGTAACACTAATCACATAATCATATCATATAAATGTGAACAAAACAAAGAGAATGAGTTTATTTAAGGAAAAGGAGACTACCGTCATTGGATGAATAAACTTTAGAGAGAGCTGATTCCATAACATTTCCATTCACTTTCTATGTTTCAGTTCATTTCACATAGTCAGTCACACACACACACACACACACACACACATTTTACTTTTTTCAAGACTAGGAACCCAACCCAAATCAAAGCACTCTACCACTGTGTCACCATCCCAGCCTGCTACTACTTTTTTTTTTTTTTAAGAGCTATTGTACATACTTACCTTTAGTTAAGAATATTCTCTTGGCCAGGCACCAGTGGCTCACACCTGTCATCCTGGCTACTCAGGAGGATGAGATCCGAGGATGGCAGTTAAAGGCAGCCCTGACATGAATGTCCATGAGATTCTCATCTTCAATTAACTACCAAAAAGACAGAAACAGAGATGTGGCTCAAACCCTGAGTGAAAAAGCTAAGGAACAGCACCCAGGCCCTCATTTTGAGTCCTAGAACCAGCACAGGGAAAAAAAAAATCTCTATTTTTCCCCCAACTACTTCCTACTATAGATCACTGTTAAAAACAAAGGCCTATTGTTGATGTATTTTGCAATCTATTATCTTAGTAAAGTGTGATTGTTTTCCCTCTGTCCTTACCTCAAGGAAGTCCTACTCCTCCAAACAGAATCAAAGTTTCTAGTTCAAGTTTGTAGCAGCAATTTAATGTGTGTGCCTCTCACAGTAGACTCAATTATTAGCTTCAAGCTGTGAGGAATTAAGTGCCTTTCTAGCCATTTTCTCACCTAACACAGGGCCTAGTAGGTATGGCACAAATATTAGGTGAATGACTGAAAAATCTATTGTTAGTGAAATGAGTTCCCTTCCCATAGCTTAGTACATTCCTTCCCCTCTTCATAACATGCTCCCTTCCTAGGCAACACTAGGCCCATTTAGTAAAGGCAGTAAATAATCACTTCTCTGGGGCAGCTACCACCTTATAAGGCAACAAGAGCCCCTTAGAGTGACCTTCAGGTCTGGGCAGCTGCAGGACCCCTTATCTACTATTTGGACAGCAGCCATAAACCCTAGTCTGCCATGATGAAGCCCCTGGCCCACACGTCCACACCAGGGTCTCCCCATCCTAGCCCCTTCTAGCCCCTCCTAAACCTCCTAGGTTATATAGGTCACCTCAGACAATAGCCGGTACTTCTTCTCACTTCTCCCTTATGAGAAGGGGTCTTGCCGGCCCCTTTCCCAGCAATAAACCTTTCTCTGTTCTCTGTTCCTGGATTCTGCATGGTATTCTGGCAAAGCCCAAATAATCTAACATCTATCCTTTCATTATAAGAATGGTTAGTTTCAATTCAAATACCAATTTTTTTAATTCACAAAATAACAATAGCAACAACAATAAAAAGTACAATGACATTAATGTATGAATAAGACAGTATGGGGAATGAAAAATAAAGCATGCTCTCTATAAAGACTATCAAGATTCTAACAACTTTAAAACATTATGCCAAAATTGTCTGTTCATATGATAGATTTGGCTACTGGACATTTATCTTATACTGGATTGACAAGTAGCTCAAAATACTTAAGTGCTTGCCTAGAAAGTGCAAGATCCTGAATTCAATTCCCAGTTCTAGAAAAAGAAGATCAAGATTCATTATAAATATTAGCATCAAAGATATTTAATGTCCTGAGATAAAGGATAAAAATACATATACATGCATTATATACTGTATATGTGTGTGTGTGTATATATATACATATATATGTATATATATACATATATATGTATATATATATATACATATGTATATATATATATATATGTACACTTTTTTGTGTGCCAGTCCAATCAGGGCCTGAGCCTAGTTCCTAAGTTTTTTGTTTCTTTTCTCTCGAGACTAGCACTCCATCTACCACTTGAGCCACAGCTCCACTTCAGGCTTTTGGAACTTTCTTGCCCTGGATTGGCTTTAAACTATGATTCTAAGATGTCACTTTCCTAAGCTGCTAAGATTACAGATGTGAGCAACTGGCGCCTGGCTGGTTTTTGTTTTGCTTTGTTTTTTTAAGTACAATAAACCAAGGGAAGTAATGAATGCCTGTAATCTCAACACATGCCAAAAAAAAATGAATTCAAGGCCTGGGCTCTATAGTACAATACCTTCTCTCAAAAGCACACAAAAAAAAGCCAGAAAAATAACAAAAGAGAAAAGCATTATAAATAGAGCAGAAGTATTCTCATCCTCTTTAAGAATATACGAGAAAACACTTTGTAAAGGTTGTACGGTTTGTCAATAGTAGCTCTTTCTCATTCATGGAATGATATGTTCTTGTATGCGTGCCTTTTGTATTTTCTTAATGTTTTACAAAGAACACATTGTTGTCTTATTCAGAAACAAATCATTTTCATAAGGGAGAGCACTAAGTTAGGTGGCAATGTGGAGGGAAAACAAAGTAGAGTAGTATCAGAAGCAGAGAGACTGACTACTACAATGGTAAAAGCAGGTAAAAAAAATGGTAGAATGCAAATTAAGGCTGTGGCTTTGAGAACAAAATAATTAAAATATAAGAATAGGAAGTAAATAAGATTTAGTTATCTTGAGTCTGTGTAGGTTGTAGATACAGGTGGAGGAAACATGGGCTTACACATGATAATTGCTATTGATCGTGCTAGACCTCTACCAATCAGAAATATAGGTTATAGAATCATTATACTGAAACATGGCTATTAAAACTGGACCTAAATGAGATTCCTTAGGAGTATGCAAAAATGAAAATAAGGCAAAATCTTGAATTGTTTACTCCTGAAGCTTAAAGTCCAGGTAGTATGAAGGCATATTAAATACTTGAGACTTGGTGCCAGTGGTTCACATCTATAATCCTAGCTACTTGGGAGGATGAAATGTGGATTGCCCTTAGAAACCAGCCATCCTAGGTAGGAAAGTCCAAGAGACTCTTTATCTCCAATAAACTACTGAAAATAAAAAATAAATCCCTAGGTGGAGCTGTACCTCACGTCAGAGCCTAGCCTTGAGCAAAAAACTTAGGGATAGCGTCCAGGTCCTGAGTTCAAGCCCCAGAAGTGGTACAAAAACAAAAAAGACCTTAGTAGGCATGATTGGACATACTAACCAGGTTAACCGGGTTTATTATGTAAACTACAAGATGTTAGTTTCCCGTATGAATTTGGCAATGACACAACTTGCTTCTGGTTTTGCTTTCAGTTACTTCCAGGTCTTTAATACTTGGAAAGGCAGTGACTCCTCTGAATGTTATCTGTCAAGAATGTCTGATTAGACTCTGTCCTCCAACTTTTTAACAAAGCTGTACACAAGTACCTACATGTTGTACTTGTCAAGCATTGTTAGGAATTAGAGGTATAAATCTGCCTAATCCAGGGGATCAATTGACAGGCCAGTGTGTGTGTGTGTGTGTGTGTGTGTGCACGCGCGTGTGTGTGGCCAGTGTGTGTGTGTGTGTGTGGCCAGTGTGTGTGTGTGTGTGGTGTGTGTGTGTCGGTCCTGGGGCTTGAACTCAGGGACCTGGGCACTGTCTCTGAGCTTTTTATGCTCAAGGTTAGCACTCTTAACACTTGAGCCACAGCTTCACTTCAGCTGTTTTAGTAGTTAATTAGATTCTCATGGTTTTTCCTGCCCAGGTTGGCTTTAAACCGAGATCCTCAAATTTCAGCCAACAAGTAGGTAGGAGTATAGGAGTGAGCACCTGGATTTGTTTTTCGTTTGTGATAAAAGTGAACAACATAGCAACCTTATGCTTAATACAATTAAGTGGTATTTTGGCCCCATTTATATCCTTGATTTTAATTGCTAATTGTTAGAAAGCAAAAAGGCAGAGAGGAAGTATTTTATTAGGACTCCCTTGGAAATAACTGATGTTGAATATCAGAAAAGTCAGGTGAGGTAGGATTGAACAACAAATCTAGGAATGAAGAAGTAATCATAAGCCATTATATAACTTTAATATACATTTATCTGATTTGGGGAAAGGAAGGGGAATAACAAAATGATGAAACAAGGACAAAGGATGACCCATTGTAACAACAATACTCACAAGACACTTTACAACTTGGCGGCAGGGAGTTGGGGAGGAAAGGGATAGTGGGGAAAAAAGGAGTGGGGAATGTTCAACAAGAAATGTACTCATTACCTTACTCATGTAACTGTAAACCCCTCTGTACAGCATCTTTACAACATTTTTTAAAGCACATTTCAAATGGGAAAAAGTTCAAATAGTCTCTCCACGGAAAGTATTTAGCTCAATGTCTCCATGGCAGTGTTATAGTTTAGTTTGGACATAGTTTGAGTATGTCCTCCAAATGTTTCCTGTATGAGAAGCCTAGTACTCAGAAGGATGGTGTGGACCTGTTAAGATTCAGGGCCTGTTAGCTTCTCAACCTCTAGAGACAGCCATTCAGTTGTCCAGGGAAATATGAGTTTCCAATTTCTAATACATAAAGCAAGCTTTCTCATTAGCACCAAGGAATTTGCATCTCTGCACCCCACCTAGACTCACCAGCTTCACATTTCCGGGTGTTTCATTTGATACAACTTTATGTACTATTAACGAGGGATAAAACAAATCTTGCCATTTTGAGATTTCATACCGTCCCAAGTTTGTAGTTTTGAATTTCATATCATTTGAGATCACTTGGGAAATTCAGTGTTTGAGTATTATTACAGCTATTCTCCCTGATAATATCTGGTTGAAAGAGCTAAAATGTCATTTTTATGGCATAGCTGGAGTGACATCTGATCTATTTGATGGCTAAACTTGTTGCTGAATGGTCTACTGTTGATGCATTTTGCAAACTATTCTCTCAAAGTGACTTACTTCAGAGCTTGTGTCAACTGTCTTCTTAATAATATCCTTTATTTAAAGGGTGTATAACACAATTTCTCCCATAGCTTTCTGTTGTCCTCTACTGTGCTATGCCCCTGGCAAACAATTGGGTCATATTATGAACTAAATGTACAAACCTATTCTATGGGAGTAGTTGACAATGTGAGTAGGCCCGGTCTGCTTGAATATATTACCTTTCCATTTCTATATGACTATAGTTGCCAATGTTATACAAACATGCAGGACACAAGCAACAAGTTTCTTGTCTCTGAAATCACACATCTTCCTGAAAGTATCTATTTCTTAACTTTTATGGTTTCAACTCTCAGAGACAAAACTCAGGCTTTTGTTGTGTGATACTGGGTTTGAACTCACAGCCTTGTGAGTGCATTCTACCACTTGAACTATACCTCCAGCCCTGTTTTTTGCTCATACTTTAAATAAGGAGTGAACTGAGCATCCATCCTTTTAGGCTTCTGGTTGTAGTTGGAATCACAGACATATGCTACCATGTTCAGCTTCCCTTCATTAAGATGGAGTCTCAGAATTTTCTGCCTGGATTGCTGTGTAACAATCTCCTATTCTCAACTTCCCACATAGCTTGCAAAGATAGGTGCACATCACAGTACCCAGCTATGTACTAAGAAGTCTTGTGAACTTTCCTGCCCTGGATCAGACCATGATCTCAGCCTCTCAAGTAGCTAGGATTACAGGAGTGAGGCACTGGCTCCCAGCTTCTCTTTCTTTTTGTAGTATCACTATTTTTCTGTAAGGTTTAAGTCTTATACTCTATATAACCAAAAAGTAGAGGTAGCTGATTTTTGCTTGATTTCAGTTGGGTACTTGTTTTATCAATATTTTTAGCCCAAAAAATTGGTGAGGTTCCTTCAAATGAACTGTATTATTACCTTGCCTATTTCTGAGCTCATCAGTATGATTGAAGAATAGAATATATTCAAAATCATGAGTCCAGTCAGTTAAGTCAGGATTAAGCAATGTGATGAACACTTCTGAAGAAAAGGGCAGGTCTGTATTAGCCAAGACAAACTTCAGTGATTTACCACAATAAGCAGCTAATCTCCATGTGAAGACTCAAGTCATTCTTCTCCCTTGTGGCTTTACAATCGTGAACACATAGTTCCAATGTGAGTGTGTTTAGCTGCCTCAAAGTTGGTGAGATTTTGGAAAATTGTTCATGTGGTATTTTCATGAGCCAGCACTGGAATAGAAGTACATTCTCCTACTCATATTCTGCTAGTTAGAATTTAACTGGTACAACTAACCTGTGTACATGTTTGGAAGAGAGGCTGGAAAATACAATATAATTGTGTCTTCAGAATAATCTATCATCTGCAAGACACTCCTGACCACCAAAAACAATTTTATCTCTTTCTTTCATAATAGAACATATACTCCACGGGGAAAAAAAATCTAAAATTCTAACTAGTTACTAGGTCAGGTTCAAATAATGTGTAATACTCTTTACTAAGTTCAGATGTGACCTATGAATTAAAATAAACTATGATCCTTACTACCACCCCAGAATGCTGCATACTCAACACACAGTGGTGGTAGATCAGGAGCAGGAAATTACAATATGTTCTCTCATTTGGAAAAGAGAAATGTGTGAGGTACTGTGTTAACAATGCATAATAATGAAATATTGCATTTTATAATATGTCTCCTCTAAGTAAGTTTTGATGTTAACCCAGTTCTAATCTTTGGGAGAGATTTGCTTATTTTTGTCCATTATTTTGTATGGCCCTTGACACATTACTTTTGCTCATTATTTTTCATGGTCATATCCTATGTAGATACTGAACTGTTAAGCTTAAAAATTTTATTATTATTATCTTTAAGTAGTTGTACAAAGAAGTTTCCATCCCACAAAACAGTATATGAATACAAGGTGTCTGACAACATTGTCACCCATCGCTCCTAACCCATTCCTTCTCACTTTTTTTTAAAAATTGAGATTAGGTGATTACATAAATTTCACATATTTCACAGTATTGTAGAATAGTGATAGTTAAAGTCACAGACACATCTTAACCCTCACAAGGCACATTGTCATTATTATGGTCTATACCGTTTATGAATTCTATGAGCTTTGACAATACAAGTTACTTTTTCCACATCAGATGATGTTTACATTTCTTTCTTTTTGCTTAGTGTAGGCTGTTCCTTCTTTCCCCTCATTCCTCCCTTCCCATCGCTGTCTTTGGGTTGCTTAGTTCTTTTTCTTCTATGTCCAGTGCAG
This sequence comes from Dipodomys ordii, assembly GCF_000151885.1. NCBI lineage: Eukaryota > Metazoa > Chordata > Mammalia > Rodentia > Heteromyidae > Dipodomys > Dipodomys ordii. The sequence goes on along the minus strand of NW_012267265.1, from coordinate 3,216,401 downwards.
CTGGTAACTGCTAAGCTTTTATGGTTTACTTCCTACTTATGTATGGGGTTGAATAGTTGCTCCAGTTTTTTGACACTTGAGCAATATTAGAGTTTTATGGTTTCATTAGTAAACCTCACTCAAAACCTAGTCTTCTGATTTATTTTCTCTATTATTTCCTTTTATCTAGTCTCAATAGACAATCAGCTTTTCAATTATTCCAAGTGAGTTTTACCAATTACTTTGCCTCTGCAAACATGGGTCTCCATCTTCCAAATTAATTTCTCCAGTATCTGTTAAAACATCACTAAGCCAGTGTAAAATATTTTCTTGTCTTAGTAGTAACCAATTTCTGGTACAAATTTTAGGATTAGTTATTGTTCTAACTCCTATAACCTAAACTCTCAAATCTCAATTTTCTTTTTTTCAAGAATTTCAAAAGATTAGTCTAATAGAGGTGCCTCTTTCAAGTAGTGTTTTAGCTACTCATGTTGTTTCTCCTGACTCTGGTATCTCTAGCATAGTTTTCAGTCACTATGCTTGCTGATATCAAGCTAATGGAGAATAGGAGGACTCCATTAAGCCTGAAAATGAACACATATTTTATTGATGAGAACTCAATCACACTGGGCATAATCACATGAGGAAATTAAATTTAACTGTGTGTCCTGGAAGAAAATTAATAATTAGTCTCTGTCACACAGTTCTAAAAGGATAACAAATGCCAAAACAAAAACAGAATGTCACTTCAGAGGCCTTGGTTATTCTAAAAGCTTTGACTTTATCTTACTAGCCCCAACAAAATCATTTCACTATTATTCAAGATCAAGAACTCATTTTCTTTCAAATAATGGGATTACTTTAGAAAGTTTTTGATATTGGGATACATATACAACACTACAAAGGGCTAATTAACCAATTTTAAGTTAAAAATTAAATGAATACAGAATTTTTTTTTCCTTTTTTAAGTCCTGGGGCTTGAATTTAGGGACTGGACACTGTCCCAGAGCTTTTGTGCTCAAGGCTAGTGCTCTACCACTTGAGCCACAGCTCCATTTCTGGCTTCTTTGGTGCTTAATTAGACATGAGAGTCTCACAGACTTTCTTGCCTGGGTTGGCTTTTTTGAACTGAGATTCTCAGATCTCAGCCACCTGAGTAGCTAGGATTATAGCTATGAGCTACTGGCACCCTGCAATTATAATCTGTGTGTGTCTATGTTATCCTGGGGCTTGAACTCAGGGCCTGGCACTTTTGCTCAAGGATAGTGCTCTATCACTTCTGGCTTTTTAAATTTTGGGTAGTTTATTGATGAGTTTCACATTCCTGCTGGTGGAGCTTGAACTCAGGGTCTGGCACTGTCTCTGAACTTCCTTTGCTCAAGGATAGTGCTCTATCACTTCTGGCTTTTTAAATTTTAGGTAGTTTATTGGTGATGAGTCTCACGTTCCTGCTAGGAATGGCTTTGAACTGAAATCTTCAGATCTGAACCTGCTGGGAAGCCACCAGGGCCTAGATTAGGATATGTTTTAAAGAAAACTTGAAGGAATGAAATAGTGAAAGTCAGAGAAGAATAAGCTAAGTAACCAGAATTTGTGAGGGATGAAAACAGAAAAAAAAATAAACAAAAGAGAAACAGGATGATTGCTATTAAATATGAGCGGAATTTCTCATTCCTCCAAAATTGACAAAAAAAAAAATGAGGAAATTTCTAGCATTTGGAAAACTGAATTCATGCTTAATGGCCTCAATGTAGTTAAGTGTAAGTAAATCCATATAATAAAATGGGGCTGATTTAGAGCAAAAGTATTCAGATAGGGAGAGAAGAAATGATATGAAGTGGATGGGAAGGATCCAGCGGAAAGCACAGTATAGAACTTTAAATCTGTGGTGGCTAGATAAATAATTTAGTGTTTTGTTCAACACTGGAACTCGCAGCAAAGGAACCGGCAGAATGATTATAACAATCTGTATGTATATTTACTGTAGCACTTACTATCCAGAGAAGCATCTGGAAACAGTGGCTTTGATTTTTAGGTTACACATAGTAGGCACAGGATGAATTTTTGTGTGAATGAATTGATTTAGTCATTGCCAATTCTGTGATGGTGCTCTGTAGAGTACTGGCAACTGCCCACATTTCATATGGCATGCCACTGCTAAAATGAAGAAAAATGCTAAAAAAAAAATACAAGGCACACTCAGCTAAACTTAGAAGTCTTAAAATGGCAACTATGTCATTGAGACATAGTGTTTTTTTTTAATATTGTGCCAGTACATCTGTCTTTGATGTTTGCTTCGTTTTCCTTGTGCCAATATATGTGTACTCGACCAGCAATGGCTCATTCTGAGTTCAATAAGCTACGTGATCAATCCCAAACGTTCTGCAAAGTTTTTCGGATGTGCAAAATACGATGAAAAGGAACAGCATCCCCACCACACTATTCCCTTGTAGGAGCTACACAAAGAGGAGCGTTTACGAGGCTCGCTCCACAGTGTGTGGGCTGGGAGTGGAACCAGCTAGATCGGGCTCAATGGTCGGCACTGATTTCCACGTTCTCCTAGGAGGTGCGGGCATCCCCCTCATGCACTTTTCTCACACGGCACACGTGTTCAAAGGCAGGATCAGGAGCCCGCCACTAGCCAGGACTCCAGCTTAGGCGAGGAAGGCTCTTTCCTTACACGAAGCCATTTCTGAAAACCCAGAACACCCTCGATTTGGCAAGGGGGGGAAACCAAAAAAAAAAAAAAAATGGCCAGGAATAAAACTACGTACCGGACGTCCAGAACCAGGCCCCACCTCCCGGATCTGGCCGGCCCGGCCTCCCGCTACCACACGGCCTCGGGCCCGCGCTTCCGCCCGGGCTCCCACGCGGCCCCACACTCGCTGCTCGGCCGCGGTCTCGCCAGTCTCCGCCCCACGCACTGCGAGACGGCGCGCTCTCAAGGCCTCGGGAGTCCCGGCCTCCGAAAACAACAACAAAAAAAAAAACACACCTCCCTTTGGACTTTGGGCCACACACACACACACGCGCGCGCGCGCCGCCACCGCTGCCGCTCCGGCGACGACTGATGGCGTCACGCGCGCTTCCGCCCGCGGCTGCGTTCTAGTCACAAGTCAGGAAGGAGGAAGGGAGGGCTGCAAGGCTGTGCGTGGGGGAAGTAGCGAGGGAAGAGAAGAACTCTGGGCGTTCGCGGGCTCTCCGGCCGTCCCCGCCACCCCCCCCCCCCCCGCCCAATCCCAATCCTTCTCCTTTCCTCCTCCCCCCCCCCCCCCCCCCCCCCCCCCTCGGAAGCCACCCAGGCACACTTCCTGTCGACTTTTCTAGTTTCTGAGCTGCTGGGTTTTCCGACCGCCCGTCTCGGTCTACGCCTCACTCCCCCCCCCTCCCCCGCTTGCTCCCGCACGCTCCCTCCCATCCTCCCTTCCTCCCTCCCTCCCTCCCAGCGGCAGGCTCCCCGCCCTTAATATCGCGAGACGAGGTGAGAGCTGGCGGAGCGGCGGCGGCGGCGGCGGCAGTAGAGGTGACCGAGGCGGTGGCGGCGGAGGCGGCACCGAGCGCTGAGTCGGCCTCAGGGAGGCCGAAGTCGCGGTAGAGCGAAGCCCCCACGCCCCTCCCCCGTCCGCGCCCTCCTTCGTTCCCCGGGGATGGAGAAAGCGACGGTTCCGGTGGCGGCGGCGGCGGCGGCTGAGGGAGAAGG
>NW_012267265.1:3201630-3212672 GCF_000151885.1 Dipodomys ordii | reverse complement strand
CGGCCTCGTCTCCTCGTGGGATGGTGCGAGTCTGCGACCTGCTCCTGAAGAAGAAGCCGCCTCAGCAGCAGCAGCAGCAGCAGCAGCAGCACCACAAGGCCAAGCGCAACCGGACTTGCCGACCCCCCAGCAGCAGCGAAAGCAGCAGCGACAGCGACAACAGCGGCGGCGGTGGAGGCGGCGGCGGCGGAGGAGGAGGCGGCGGCGGCGGCGGCGGCGGCACCAGCAGCAACAACAGCGAGGAAGACGACGACGACGACGACGAGGAAGAAGAGGTTTCTGAGGCAAGGGCCTGGTTTCCAAGGAGGGAGGGAGGAAGGGGCTGTGGAGGATAGGGGGGAGGGGGGGCCGAAGGTGGGAGGGAGGGGACGTGCTCTGGGGGGGGGACCCCTCGCTCGGGTCGGTCGGTCTTCCTCGGTGACCAGGCTTCGACTGCCCCCTTTCTTTCCTCGGCCTAAATGGTGAGGTGTGGAGAGGTGGGGGGAGGGTAGCTGACACGTGGGGGTGGGAGGCCTACCGTCCTCGGAGTTGGTGAACTGCACGTTACCCCGGGACGGTTCACATGGTTAAGGATGGGGAGGGCATTGGTGAGATTCCCTGTTTGCACACCTGAGGGGAGAAGGGTGGTCTCCCAAGGGCCAGTAGAGCCACCTTCCGGGGCGGAGGCGGGGCTAAATCGGGAGGAGTAAGATAATAGGTAGACGACTCTCTTGGGGCACAACTAGGCGGGTTCCCCAGTTGTGAGGTGGTGGGGAGCTGTTTTGGAGGAGAGGTAACATGGTAATGGACTCGAAGCTGAGTATCCTGTGTATGTGAGAGACACGTGAGAGAGAGCTGTACTTTTCCATATTCTTCTGCAGGCTTCCCCCCCCCCCCCTTTCCTTTTTAATTCTTGTGATTGCTAAAGTCATCTTCACTTCCTCCAGCTTTCAAGGATTTTGGACGAATCCATCGCAGACCCATATACGTATAAAAATAACTCACTGGATGAAAAATATATTTGATCCTTACATGTACCTACATGTGCATCTTTGATTACTTCCTTAGAAGTAACTAAACTAGGACCTGTCATTTTCCAAATAAAATCAAGAGCAGCAGAGTGTGCTTTGAGCCTAGACTTGGTTGTGGTGAGTTGGGATAAGGAAGGCCTCTTGATTTGTCCTAGTGATCTGGTTTCATAACTGTTTATAATGTTTCCTGGATTCACAGACAGGCGGCGTTGCAGGACCTTATTCATGAAAAAAAGGCCTTTTAACCCAAAAGCTCAGTGAAACATATATTACTGATCACCAATAATTAGCCTTACTGATTATAAACACTTCTATAACTTTCTTATGTAAGTTAAAACATTCTTAATCTGAAGAAAGAAGTTGTAATTTAAAGCTTCAAAAGTTGGATAACAGTTGTAACAAAGAACAACTGAATTATCTAGAAGTATCACTTGCTATATTCTCTCCCATAAACAGAGCTTAGTGAAAAGCTGCTTTTGTGAAGATGACACTGCTTCAGGTTTTGTCAAATACAGAAAATACTTTTTAAAGAGTTTCACTTGTTTACTAACTAGTATATGACCAAATTATTTTTTAACCTTCCTTTAAACAAAGTTAACTAGGTAAAGATACTCCCGACTATTATTTCTGTTGGGCTACTGGATTCTCAGGATACGTTTGTATTAATAGATTTTGTATTGGCTTGAATGTTTCAAATAGTCTAGTGCTTAGGTTGTATTTGCAGTTGTAAAGGGAGGGCTGGGGATGTGGCTCAATAGTAAAGAGTTTAACAGCCTCTTGGATCTGTGTTCAATTCCTGGCACCATTAAAAATAAAAACCTTCATATATTGAAACAATGAAGCAAGACACACGGTGAGATCTTCATCTGTGGTCTATGGTACTTTAAATCATTCCTTTTATATTTCTTAGAAGCTTAGAAATATTTTAGAAATAATTTAGGTCATCTTTATTTTTTTGTGCCTGTACCAAGGCTTGAACTCAGGGTGTGAGTGTTGTCTTTTGAGGCTCTTCCATTTGAACCACAGCTCCACTTACGGCTGTTTTTGTTTTGTTTTCCTTTGGGTTTTTTTGGGGGGGTAATTAGAGATAAGACTCTTGGACTAAGTCTCTCCGATATTCCTTCCTGGCTTTGAACTGGGATTTAGCTAGAATTACAGGCATGAACCACTAGCCATTGGCTACTTTTAATACAAAGACAAGAATTAGAAGAAATTGGTTGTGCCTAATAATTAAAGTAGAAATCAAGTCAAAGTTTTAACAGGCTCTTCAAATCAGTACACTTTATTTGTAATTTATTTTCTTAGAAAGGAGCTAGTGAATTCTAATTTTAAATCCAATATATGGAGGTATGGGAAAAATACCAATGATTAAGGTTTTGAATTTCCAACACAATTATCAAGCTCTGGTTTGGAATAAGGTCATAATATTGAATGTAGCATTTCCTGGAATATTCTAAAGTAAGCACAGATATGGCTTAATAATTTCTTAAATCATGAATAGCTCAAAATTTGTAGGTACATTAATTTTGTAGGTCACGTTTTCCATAGTAAACAGTAGGAATATAGTACATGTTGACTTTTACCAATTAGGAGAGTCCTATTTGGCTTTTAGTGTGCTTTCCTAGTCTTAAGTTTTCTGCACCATGGAGTAAATAATGCATTCTTCATCTGTTACAAAGATGAGTCAGGAGAAATATGTGCAACAATGCAACCATTAAAATCTATACATGTACCTGATGAAGAATGAACAGGCAGGAGTACAATTTGTCTCTGTACATGCCTCCATTATTTGATGAAAGTAAAGAAATAACCTCATGACTACTGTATCCTGAAGGCTAAATAGAGTTGTGCAATGTTTTTCTTAATTACTATTTTCCTGACATGTCAGCAGAAGTTTAACTTTATGGAGTTAGGAAGTCTGTGGTTAAAATCATAGTATATGTAAGAGTTTCCCCCCCCCCCAATTTATTGTGATAGCCTACACAATTTAAAAATGAAAATGACAGGCTCCTTGAGCCAAAACCTTTCCAGTAAAAATTATTAAAAGGGGTTAAAAAGGAATATGAAAGGTTATGCTTAAACTGAAAAACTGAGGGATGATAAGAATATGTTGTTTTTTTAACAAATGCTAGATGAATATTATTTATATGCTGAAAGAAGAAATATGCAGGCCAGGCAGGAAAGTTCAGAAGAATCTTATCTCCAATAAACTACCAAAAAAGTCAAAAGTGGAGCCTGTGGCTCAAGTGGTAGAGTAGCAGCTTTGAGAAAAAAGCTCAAGGACAGCCCAGGCCCTGAGTTCAAGCCCCAGGACTGGCCCTCTTCCCCCTCCCCCCAAAAAAGTAGATTTTTGAGAATTGGATTTCCCCCCAAAATGTTAAAGAATAGAATGCTTTAGATAATTTTTATAACTTCACATATACATGGAAGGAAAAGTCAGATCAAGAGCTTTCCATATTCCTATTTCCTTATATTTGACCCCAAACATAAGATCTAAAGTTGAACATGAAAATTTTTATTTTATTTTATTTTTTTTTGCCAGTCCTGGGGCTTGAACTCAGGGCCTGGGCACTGTCCTTGAGGCTTTCTGTGCTCAAGGCATGCGCTCTACCACTTGAGCCACAGTTCCACTTCCACTTCTGTTTATGTGGTATTGAGGAATTGAATTCAGGGCTTCATGCATGCTGGTCAAGTACTCTACCACTAAGTCACGTTCCCAGTCCCCCCAAAATGAATGATTTTATTGTGCTGAGTGACTGACCAGTAAAGAAAATATTAAAAACATTATACATATCTTTTGAAATTAGTGTGAAAACTTAAATTTCTTATTCAAATATTACAAGAAGTTCAGATCACAAGCTTTACATTTTATTTTAGAAATCACATTGTATTTGATTTTAAACATAAAATGACATTGTTTTCGAAAGCAGAATTCAAGGAGCAGGGGAAGCAATATTACACATGGGACTTTTATGTTCCAAAGTAATATTTTTGTTAAAGATGAGTTAAACGTAAATATGGTAGGTGTTAATCAGAATTCCATTTATTTTTACAGGCAACTGACCTGTGGGTTTAAATTAAGGGATAAACTTAACAAAAAGATACTTTTGCAAAGGGACTCAGTAAAGACTTAGTATTGAAAGTAATTGTAAAGCTAGGGAGAGTCTTCCAGATATAAAAGGATTGAGAATGAGTAAGAAAGAAAAATTGATGTCAAAAATTAGGCTGTAGCTGGGCACCAGTGGCTTATACCAGTAATCCAAGCAACTCAGGAGGCTGAAATCTGAGGATTGTGGTCCAAAGCCAGCCAGGGCAGGAAAATCCATGAAAGATTCTTTTTTTGGGGGGGGAAGGGAGGAGGTCCGGTTGTAGGGCCTGAACTCTGGGCCTGGGCGCTGTCCCTCAGCTCTTCAGCTCAAGGCTAGCACTCTACCACTTGAGCCACAGCGCCACTTCCACTTTTTTCTTTTTGCTTACGTGGTGCTGAGGAATCGAACCCAGGGCCTCAGGCATGCAAGGCAAGTGCTTTACCACTGAGCCATCTTCCCAGCCCCTCCACAAAAGATTCTTACTTCCAATTAACCACCAGGACATGGGAAGTGGCCCTGTGGCTCAAAGTGGTAGAGCACTAGCCTTAAGCAAAAGAGCTCAGTAACTGACCCAGCCCAGAACCCAAGCCCCAAGTAATGTCAGGTTAATTTCAAAGTATTGTTTGTTTTGGGTCCGGTCGTGGGGCCTGAACTCTGGGTCGTGGGGCCTGAACTCTGGGTCGTGGGGCCTGAACTCTGGGCTTGGGTGCTGTCCCTCAGCTCTTAAGCTCAAGGCTAGCGCTCTACCACTTGAGCCACAGCGCCACTTCCAGCTTTTTTTCTTTTTTGCTTATGTGGTGCTGAGGAATCGAACCCAGGGCCTCTGGCATGCAAGGCAAGCACTCTACCACTGAGCCACCTTCCCAGCCCCGTATTGTTTGTTTTTTAAATGCAAAAAAATGCTAAACCCTGTATTGTAAGGGCAATCAATTTCATATTAGCCCAGAGAAGTTTGCTTATTCTGTTCCCCTTTTTTTCTTTAATTGATGTTATTTGTAAAGTAGATGTATTGATCTTTGTCTCCTATCCTAACTGTAGGACTTGATTTTTAAAAATCAGTTGAATAATTAATACATAGAAAATATTCAGAATTCAGATAGGAAACTTAAGGAAGAAATAATTTCTTTTTCCTTTCTTGGATCCAGACTCTATAAATAGCTGATACTAGGATTTCAGTATCTTTCACTTAGGTATAATGTTCTTCCCTTGGTATTAGTGGGAAAGCCAGCTAAATCAAAAGGCTTGGTTGTTGAATAACTGATGAGTGCTTTAAGCCTCCTAGGTATATTTATATTTTATAGGAAGAGCTAACTTAAATTAACCTAGCACCTATAGTATGTAAAGTATAGGTAATGGTTAAGAGCCTGTAATGTGGATTTCCTATTCAGGTCCTAGTTCCATCAATTAGTAGCTGACCTTAGGCAAGTTACCACTCTCCTTCAGTTTCCTCATACTTAAGTAATTATAATAGATCCTATTATAGCATTGTTATGAGAGTTAGTTAGATGAGTTAATCAGGGTTTTGGGTATTATCATTTTGTTTTTACTATAACCCTTTCTATAGAATTGGTACCATCAGGGGCTGGGAAGGTGGCTCAGTGGTAGAGCACTTGCCTTGCATGCCTGAGGCCCTGGGTTCGATTCCTCAGCACCACATAAGCAAAAAGAAAAAAACCAGAAGTGGCGCTGTGGCTCAAGTGGTAGAGCGCTAGCCTTGAGCTGAAGAGTTGAGGGACAGCGCCCAGGCTCAGAGTTCAGGCCCCATGACCGGATCCAAAAAAAAAAAAAAGTAGAATTGCTACCATCATATTTTATATTGTTCAATAAATGTTGGAGTTTCTGCTGCTTGCCCACTGTAGTACTATATTGAATAGCATTTTTAAAATACATAGTAGGTAGGTGTGGAAATATCAAGTGAACCCCCCTCATAATATAATTAATATATACTAATAAAATGTGGAAGAAATTATAAATGTACCAATGGGTAAATGTACAAGTGAAGTTAAATGGTTGTAAAACAGTCTGTTTTAGAAGTATAAAGATGTGGGGAGAGAACTTTCATTTTACAGGCAAAGGTATTAGCTTAGAAGTGTTTTAAGGAACTTTATGAGTGTCATATTGTTAGTGTTAGAACAGGACTTAACCTGGATCAATTTGAGTCAAAACATGCACATTATTTCATTTGGTGTTTGTGCTGTATAATAATGAATGTGATGTTGGCTTTTTAGATAATGCCAATATTACAAGTTCATATGGTATAGAGGAAGGTACTATTTGACTGCAGGGCAGCTGTTGAAAACAAATTGACTTCAAGCTTTTCTTGTTCAGAAAAATGCATTTTTTTAAAAAAGAAAAGAAACAGAAGTACAAATAAAATATCCAAATTTCCATCTGTACTTAATAATTAACTTGTGTGCCAGTTCTTGCTTGAACTCAGAGCCTTGAGCACTGGTCCCTTAGCTTTTTTGTTGAAGGCTTGCACTCTTACTAGTTGTACCAGAGCTCTTGTGGTTTTTGGTGATTAATTGGAGATGTGTTACAAACTTTCCTGCCTATTCTGGCTTGGAACTGTGATCATTAGATATCTCAGCCTCCTGAGTAGCTAGCATTACAATTGTGAGCCACTGGCACAAAAGTTTTTTTGGTCGGTCCTGGGGCTTAAACTCAGGGCCTATATGTGCTGTTGTCCTTCAAGGCTAGCACTCTACCACTTTGAGTCACAGCTATTCTTCTGGTTTTCTGGTGGTTAGTTGGAGAAGAGTCTCATGAAATTTCCTGCCTGGGCTGACTTTAAACTGCAATCCTCAGATCTCAGCCTCCTGAGTAGCTACAATGGATTGCAGGCATGAGCCACCAATATCTAGCTAAAATGAAAATGAATCTTTATGGACATTTCAATGCTTTTCTGCCTTGTAAGGTTTTTATTTTAATTTTTTTTATTTTTAAGTAGTTGTACAAAGAAGTTCCCATTCTACAAAACAGTATATGAATACAAAGTATCTGATAACATTGTCACCCATTGCTCATACGGTTTTTATTTTTAAAACTAATTTCTCCTTATTAAACTAAAACCTTTATTTTCCTTTCAAATAGGGATTGTTGGGCTGGGAATGTGGCTTAATGGTAGAGTACTTGCCTAGCATGCATTAAGCCCTGGGTTCAATTCCTCAGTACCACGTAAACAGAAAAAGCTGGGAGTGGTGCTGTGGCTCAAGTGGTAGAGTGTTATCCTTGAGCAAAAGAAGCTCAGGGACAGTGCCCAGGTCCCGAGTTCAAGCCCCAGGACTGGCAAAAAAAAAAAAAAGGAATTGTTAACTTGATAGAGTGAATAATCTGAAATAAAACATGATTTTTTTCTTTTTCCCCAGCTCCATAGTATATGTGTAGAACTTTTATTAGACATCCAAGAAAGACTGTATGAACTTGTCCCTACTATCTTACTTCAGTTGGAGCAGTGATACTGATTTCACTAAGGACCCTATGCTTGTTAGGCAAGATCTCTAACACCTGTTCTCTGTACCCCACAACCCTTATGTTTTTATTTGGTTTTTGATACAGGGCCATTGTGACTTTGTTCAGGTGGGCCTTGAACTCAATCCTGATTAGCTGGCATTAGGGACATACACATCCACAACAGCTCTTACTTAGATTTAAAATTTGAAGTTGCTGTGAAAAGTAATTTGGTAACTAAGGCCAGTTTGTGAAGTAGGAGGTTCAAGATTGATCTGTTTGGTAGAACCCTATGCCTGCTATTTCCTCTTTTCTTAAATCTACCAGTTTACATATTATAAACTCTTTAGTCTAAAAGGAGAAAAGCCTTGTCTAGTTCATCTTTATATCTCCCCTGGAATAGTACTCTGTGCTAGTGTTTTTTGTGTGTGCATGCCCACACTTGCGTGCCTATAGTGTGCTTGGTCTCAGGTATTCCACCATTGGAGCCACACTTCTACTTCTGGCTTTTTGCTGATTAATTGTAGGTAAGAGTCTTGACTTGTCTGCCTGTGCTGGTTTTGTACTGTGATTCTCAGATCTCAGCCTTTTGAGTAGCCAAGATTACTAGTGAGAGCCACCAGCACCTAGCTCTGTGATAAGAAGCAAGATATCTAAACTAAGAATATTACCTAAATATCTTTTATTTGCTGCTTACTGTAGTGACTGTTTGGAACCCTTAAATTTTGAGATAACACAAACTGGTTGAAGTTACTTATAGTAGATTCCTGTTTCTCACATTAGTCTTTTTTTTTCTCTTTTTTTGGCGGTACTGGGGTTTGATCTCAGGGCCTTGTAGTTTTGCTCAGCTTGCTTCCGTGGCTTGTGGCTCATGTTGCACTACTTGAACTATACCTCCAGCTTAGCTTTTTGCTGACATTTGGAAGATGGAGTCCTGTGAACATACCTATCTCATTGACTTCAAACCTTGGGCCTCTGGTCTCAGCCTCCTGAGTGGCTAAGATTACAGATGTGAGCCACTAGTGCTTAGCACAGGTTAGCCAATTTTAATCACATCAGCCTAATTGGAGTAGTAAAAGTTTCCAGTGAACCAGGCACCGGTGGCTCATGCTCAGATGGCTGAGTTCTGAGGGTTGAGGTTTGAAGCCAGCCTGGGCAGGAAAGTATGTGAGACTTTTTTTTTTTTTTTTGGGTCCGGTCATGGGGCCTGAACTCTGGGCCTGAGCGCTGTCCCTCAGCTCTTCAGCTCAAGGCTAGTGCTCCACCACTGGAGCCAAGCACCACTTCCAGCTTTTTCTGCTTATGTGGTGCTGAGGAATCGCACCCAGGGCCTTAGGCATGCAAGGCAAGCGCTCTACCACTGAACCAACTTCCCAGCCTGTATGTGAGACTTTTATCTTCACTTAACCACCAGAAAACTGGAAAGTGGTACAGTGGCTCAGAGTGGTAGAATCCTATTCTTGAGTGAAAAAACTTAGGGACAAGCCCTGAGTTCAGGCTTCATTCACACTGACAAAAAGTTTCTGGTGTTGAATAATCATTAAAACAACATATTTTGACTTCCAGATAATCACTAGACTGTTACATTGCTTGTCTAGAATCTGATGCTGTGCTATACGGTTGACTAGAAACACAGTTTTTTAGTACTTGTTGAGTCAATGTAATTATAATTACTTTTATTTTGAAATTTCTATAAAGATAATTTAGAGGATCTTTAAATTGTTCCACACTTAGTCTCAGATGAAAAGCAATTTTAACTTAACAATTGTGTGTGACATAATACATGTTGAGATTACTCCATTTTAGGAAGACTCCAGCATCCATGGTAACTTATACTAATTACTAACTTCTTTTAGGTTTAATCTTTTGAAAAATAATAAGCTTGTAGGGAGTTAAAGGTGTTGTATGAATATGAATAGCTTTTTAGTTCTGTAACCTTACCTGTCTAATAAAGGTAGCCCATCCATTTGGTATTCAGATAGGAGTGCAGTAGTATTCTTCATGACTTTGTGGTGCTTAATTTAACTTTTTCTCTAGAAAATATTATTCATGAGGCAAAAAGAAATCTGGAACAATGTATATGTTTCATTGTGATTTGAGATTTAAATTAGTGAAAAGGGAAATGCTGAATTTTGTTTTCCCAAGAAGACCATGAAACTTCAGTTTTAATGGATTTAATTGTGGTAGAGGTGTGACTCCTATGGCCTAAGTTCTGGAGCACCTGCTTAGCAAGCCTCAATCCTTCACTTCAGACCTGATTACCGATGGATGGATGGATGGATGGATGGATGGATGGATGGATGGATGGATGGATGGATGGATGGATGGATGGAGACAGGCACATAGTACTATATCATGAAAAAGATGACTAAAATAAGAGATGGTCTAGAGTGGGACAGTTTAAAAGTAATTGAATTTGGGATAGAATCTATCATTAGAGGAGGATTGCAAATTTTACTTCCTTATATTGTTATTGTGCATTCCTTAATGTTCAAATTAACCAGTTACTCAAACCAAATTAAAACATGAAGAAAATCATGAGGTATACAGATTGTTTTATTTTAATTTGAAAACAAATTCATTTTTCATTTATAGAGTTTATTTGAGCATATGAATGGTACCCTTTTTTTTTGCTAGTCCTGGGCTTGAAGTAAGGGTCTTGTACTGTTCCTAAGCTTCTTTTGCTCAATGCTAGTTGTTCTACCACTTGATCTACAGGGCCACTTCTGACTTTTACTGAGTAGTTTATTGGAGATAAAAATTCACAGACTTTCCTGCCTGAGCTAGCTCCAAACTGTGGATCCTCAGATCTCAGCCTCCTAAGTAGCTAGGATTACAGGAGTGAGCCACCAGTGCCTGGCTACCTGGTGCTTTTATGGAACTAGGTTATAGTTGTAGATTTCTAAGAGGAAATTTGTTTTCTTCCTTTTTCTCTTTCTCAAAAGACCTATTAGTTGGCCTAATTTAACCTTTCATTGTCCAGTCCCAAGAAATAGGAATAAAAAAGGAAAAAATAGAGCAAATGCCTATCAATTCTCTCTCTCTTTTTTAAAAATTTTGAATACTGGGGATAAAACCCAGGGACTCTCCATACTAAGCATGTGTTCTACCATTGAGCTACTCCCATGACTCTTAAAAAATTATTTGTGTGTGTGTATGTATGCCAGTCCTGGGACTTGAATTCAGGGCCTAAACTGTTTTGCTAAAGACTAGTGCTCTACCACTTGAACCAAAGCTCTACTTGTAGCTATTTGGTAGTTACTTAGAGATAAGAGTCTCACAGACTTTCCTGCCAGACCTGGCTTTGAACTGTGATCCTCAGATCTTAGCCTTCGTAGCTAGGATTATATGTGTGAGCCACCAGCGCCTGACCTAATTTTTTTTTTGGGGGGGTGGTCCGGTCATGGGGCCTGAACTCTGGGCCTGGGCGCTGTCCCTCAGCTCTTCAGCTCAAGGCTAGTGCTCTACCACTTGAGCCACAGCGCTACTTCCA
>NW_012267265.1:3142747-3201580 GCF_000151885.1 Dipodomys ordii | reverse complement strand
GGTCATGGGGCCTGAACTCTGGGCCTGGGCGCTGTCCCTCAGCTCTTCAGCTCAAGGCTAGTGCTCTACCACTTGAGCCACAGCGCTACTTCCATTTTTTTATTTTTTTGTTTATGTGGTGCTGAGGAATCGAACCCAGGGCCTCATGCATGCAAGGCAAGCACTCTACCACTGAGCCACCTTCCCAGTCCCCTAAATTTTTGTTGTTGTTGTTGTGGGGCTTGAACTCTAGCCTGGACACTGTCCCTCAGCTCTTCAGCTCAAGGGGAGCACTCTACCACTTGAGCCACAGCGCCACTTCCAGTTTTCTGAGTGGTTTATTGGAGATACGAGTCTCACAGCCTTTCCTGCCTGGGGAGGCTTTGAACTATGATCCTCAGATCTTAGCCTCCCGAGTAGTTAGGATTACAGGTGTGAGCTACCAGCACCCGGCCTAATAATTTTGACCTGAATTTTTCCCACATGGATCATCTCTTATTTTAAAAAATACAGACTTATTTACTTACTTAAGCCAGATCTTTAGAAAGATTGGTTTCATAAATTTTTGTAAAAAAAAAAAAAAAGTTGGGGGGGATGGGGGGGGAGATGGGAAGGGGAAACAAAGGAGGAGCAACAGTGCTTGATAAGAAATGTACTCATTATCTTGCCCATGTAATTGTAACCCCTCTGTACAGTATTTTCACAATAAAAAAGTACATTAACTTGATCTATTTTTTTCTTCTCTTTTCTATCACACTAAATATAAAACTTGGGGCAAGAGGAGGAAGTATTCTTTTATGTTGTACTAGGTCAGTTGCCAGTTCAGCCTTGGACCATATGATTGTCTCTTCTCTGTGTTATGTTTCCATCTTTATGAAATTAATAATGAAAAGTCTTGTTGCAAAGGCTTGAATGTAGCTTTTACTAGTGTGAGACAAATACAAGGATTAATTTTTTAAATTGACAGTTATTGAGTATGTTTGTGTTGCTGTTTTCAATATCTAGTAATCACAACTGTTTCTTCCAGTGAATATGGTATATATTGGAAGTCCTTATACCTGTTAAATACAAGTTCAATGAATTTATTCGTATGTAGTCAATGAAGCTTCCAAACGACCTTTGCACAGTGATAGAATTTTGTTATCTATCAGATTTTTATTAGTAATTATCACTTAGTGTACTTTTGTAATTATATCAAGTATTGAGAGCTAGTAAAATCACTTAGGAAATGATTAATAGGAATTTGAAGAAAAGATATTTTTCTTAGATACATAAAATTTAAGCTTTGTTAATGTTAAGCTGTCTTGTTAAAAATAAAACTATGAAAATAACTTATAAGTAGTTTATTTGGAACATTGTTTAGTTTTTGTTGTCTTGGTGATTTTATTACTATTTACTATGAGATTTATATGTAACATTTTTTTCAGTGTCTTTGACAACCAAATTACATTATAGTAGTTTTCTATTCTCATTTTACCATGAAGTTTGCTAATGGGTCTCTGTATTACTGTACCTGGACATTTATTGAGGGTTGAGATCTGTTACAGTAGGAGAAAGTGAGCTTACATGATGGTGTGCAGTAGGAGAATCTAATATTTTTCAATTGTGTTTTAGATTGTAAATTAATGAATCTTTAAGTAGATTGATCCATATTTGCAGAAAATTTGACAAAAAGATCCAAAATATATATGTAACCAGTCTTGTTTTTTCATTACTTTTTCATTCTTTACTCTTGGTGTTTATCAGTGAGATTATCATTAAGACTAGGGCCATCACTTAGAAATTTGCCTGAGATGTCCCATTTGAAAAGATGACTCGTTGAATAATGTTTATTGACTATAAGAACTAAGGAATGCATTCATACTTAAAAAAGGAAAGAAGGTCTTGTAATATGTAGTGGTTTGTATCTCCCTTTTTCTCCAGTTCTGCCAATAACTTCATGTACATCAAATACTCAGTTTCTTTTCTTGGAGAGGAAATTACAATAGTAATTCTGCTAGTCCATGAGCATGGAGATCTTTCCATCTTCTAGCATCTTCTGTTTCTCCAAGGTTTTGTAGTTTTCACCATCTACTTTGTTCATTTTATTCTTTGGTTTCTAATTCGTTTGAAACTGTTGCAAAGGGGATTGTTTTCCTGATTCACGATGATGATGATGATGATGATGGTTATGATTAGTGTGTGTGCTGGTCCTGAGGCTTGAACTCGGCCTGGGCACTGTCCCTGAACTTCTTTTGCTCAAGGCTAGCACTCTTAATACTCAGGTCACAGCACCATTTTCAGCTTTTTCTGAATAGCTTGTTGGAGATGAGTCTCAGGGACTTTGCTGCCTGAGCTAGCTTTAAAGTGCAGTCCTTAGATCTTAGCCTCCTCCATAGCTAAGACTACAGGCATGAGCCACCAGTGTCCATCTCTGATTATTTGTATATTTTCCTGTTCATTATTTGCATATCGATTGTTACTGATTTTTGTATGTTGATTTTATACCTCATTACTCTTCCAAAGTGTTTTTTAGATCTAAGAAGTTTTATTTGGTTAAGTCTTTGGAGTCTTTTTTTTTCTTCTTATTGAGATTAAGTGATTACAGATTACATAAATTTCACAAAATTCACAGTATTTTGGGATAGTTGAAGTCACAAATACATTTTAACCTTCACAACTCACATTGTCATTATCATGGTTTATTAAGTTTATGGACTCTACAAACTTTGACAGTACAGCTATTTTTTCCAAATTGGTTGAAGTGTACATTTTTTTCCTTTTGCATAAAGTAAGCTGTTCCCTCTTTCTCTCTCATTCCCTCCCTCACTTTGCTACTCTTGAGTTGCTTCCTCAAGAGCGCTTTCATCAATGTCCAGTGCAGCTGTTGGGTCCCTCTGTTGTATTTACTTTTCCTGTTTCCCTCTGATTCTATACCCTCTTCCTAGCTTCCCTCAGATGTGTACATGTATTTATCATATGGGAGGTCAAGAACATGGAGTCATCTAGAAATGATAGGACAAATTGAGAAGAGGTCCTTTTTTTTTTTGAGTCCTGTTTACTTTGTCATATCTCCTTGGATTTTGAATTTAACATCTGCATATCAAGGAGACCATGCATATGTTCTGTTGATGGACACTTCAATTTTTTTCATTTGGCATTTTTTATTATATTTGGTATTAGAAATATGCTGAAATAAGCTTCATGTATGGTGTTTTTTTAAATTTAATTTTATTGACAGGTTTTTTTTTTTAAACAAAACTATTTCTCTGGAGTGGATGGCTGGAAATTAAGTAACTAGACTGAGTTAGATTTGATTAGTATTTTCAAGTTTACTGATAGCAAAAGTGGATAATAGTTGGAATGGCTCATGACTGTAATCATAACTACTCAGGAGGCTGAGATCTGGAAGATGGTGTTCAAAGCTAGCCAAGGCAGAAAACTCCATAAGATTCTATCTCAAGTTAACCAGCAAGCAAGCCAAGTAATTGCAAAGTCCTGAATTCAAACCTAATAATAATTGTGAGAATGCTCCTACATATTACTTAGTTTTATTGATTAAAAAAAATCTGTACAACCCCAAATAGCTGTTTTTGCATTTTTATTTTCCTAATTATTACTAACATTGAATACATTTTTGTGTTTTTAGCTTGGGTTTGTGAATTTCCTTACCTTTTATATTTTATTAGGGTTTTCCTTTTTTTTTTTTCTGGAGATTTGTTGGTGTTATGTGTTATTTAGTTTTAGTTAGTGTGCTAGTCCTGGCAGCTTGAACGTGGTGCCTGGGTGCTGTCCCTGAGCTGCTTTTGCTCAAGACTAATACTCTATTACTTTCAGCTTTTGTTTTGAGTAGTTCATTGGAGATGAGAGTCTTAATCAGTCCTGGCTTGTATTGAACCTCATCCTCAGATTTCAGCTTTCTGAGTAGCTAGGATTATAGGCAAGAGTCACCAGTATCCAGCATTGATACTACTTATACTTGTGGGTATTCATTGTAATATTTATTGCATATGTTCTATATTGTTTTTACAATATGGATTGTTTTTTCCCTAGTAAATTGTATTTTTTGTGACTTATCCAGGCCATCCTCAAATACTTCAACATTCTTAGTACTTTTCTTTTTATACCTCTGTCCTTAGGTTTTCCCAAGGTGTGTGGATCTTTTTGTATATAGTATTTAGTTAATGGTGTCCATTCCATGTGTTTCCATTTCTGCCTCACTACTTGTCTTTTGCTGATTTTGATTCCTCTCACCCAGCTGAGTACACATATTTCTATCAGTTACTACCTTACTGTCCTTCATGGGAGATGAGGGTCTGTTTTGAGGGTTTGAACTCAGCGCCTTAGGTGCTTGTGACAAGGCAGACTTCCAGCCCTTGTTACTTTTTGTTTTCTAGTCTTCTGTTTTTATATTATCCTTATGCTAGAGATTCTCAAGTTTGTATTTCCAGTTAAACTTTAATTCAAACATTATACAAACCTTCACATAATCCTCTTTCCTCAAGTGTCAATTTAAGATCCTATCCAGGGGCTGGGAAGGAAGCTCAATGGTAGAGTGCTTGCCTCGCATGTATGAAGCCTTGGGTTCGATTCCTCAGCACCATACAAACAGAAAATGTGAGAAGTGGAGGCTCAAGTGGCACAGTGCTTGCCCTGAGGTAAAGAGCTGAGTGGCAGCACCCAGGCCCAAAGTTCAAACCTCATGACCCACAAAAAAAAAAGATTCTATTCAGTTAGTTCATATAGCCCTTTATAAACTGTTCAGCCTTTCTTTTAATTTTGTTCAGTGATCCATGAAATAATATCTTCTTTTTATCCAACCCATAAAATGATGAAAAGAAATAGGACAATTATTATAAAAGCTTCTTTAGAGAAGAAGATAGGAAGTACCAATATTTGGTCCATATTAATGAAGTCCATTTGGAGTGGGAGTTGCGGTAATCATGTCCTACCTACTGTGTAAGGTCCTTGATTTTTTTTCCCCTCTCTGTCTAAAGGAGGAATGTTCTTTTGACTGTTGTCTGTGTCTTTTACTTTGTTTTTTGGATGATTTATACTTGTGACCTCATTGACCAAATCTGAAAGTATAGTAGACTTTGGGGGAACTGCATTTAGGGTTGTCATAGCTTCTGACTATTTGTTATAGATTTAGAACTTTCAGGTTTCTTAAAGATTAGTCATTAGTTGGTTTTTAATAGTTCATTAAGGTAGCTTAGTGATTAAACTCTTCTCAAAAAAGAGGGTTGTGGATATAGTCCAGTAGTAAAATGATTTGCCTAGTATGTACAAGGCCCTGGGTTCGATTCCTAGCACTGAAAGGAAACAACAACAACAAAAAGATTCCAGATGGTTATAGTGGTACATGCCTAAAATCCCAGCATTGGAAAGGCAGAGTCAGGAAAATCTGGAGGTAGAGGTCAGCCTGGTCTACATAGTGAGACTTAAAAAAAAGAAAAGAGAGAGGGAGTTTTTGATGTTTCTGTTCCCATCAGGACAATAGGTAATAGCTGTGGAGCAAAGATCTTATTTTGTCCTAAATTTTGGAACCTGTTGGTGTATTTTTACTTTTTTTCTATCCTAGATCTGTTCCTCCCTTCCTTACTTTTCCTACCTACGTATTAAGGACATCTAAACAAATAATTTTTGGATGATATCCGTTAAGACCAAAGAAGCAGAACAAGTAGGATACTAATATTTGATGAATAGAAGAGAGATAGTATTGAGATTTAGCGCAAGGAATTGCCTTATATTATTGTAAGGACTAACTAAGCAAGTCTGACTTCTGTAAGGCAGGTGATTAGGAAGGGAAACTTGTAAACAAGCTACTACACTCAGACATAGGCTAAAACTGCTCTCCACAGGCCATCAAGGTTGGAAGATCTTGTGAAGAAAGAAAGATTGTGGGTTCAGATGTTATTTCAAGCCATGTTTTAACTAGAAGAGCTCCCTTGACTAGGTCATGGTCACTGGGGATGATCACCTTCAGTTATATTCAACTGATGAGGGAATTACCTGCAAAATCCTCTCATATTAGTACTTAGGTTAGTAGTTGATTGAATAATTGAGGGAAAGTATTTGTATGCTGCTAAATGGTTTCTCTGCTCCCTTTTTAGTTTAGCCAAACCAAGTTGACACATTAGAAACTATCATAGGTAGAAAAGAATACCTGTTTTTTGCCACTATTTAGCCATTAAAAAAAGGTGAGGTCATGAAGTTATCTTCTAATATTTAAAACACAAAAGCAGCCTTTTCTAGCCAGAACAGGTACAAATTATTGGACTCTTGGAGGGTAGAGTTTGCTGCTGGGAGAATGCTCCTAGCACTGCATTCAGGACTGTTTTCTGCTTGCCTACTACCTTACTTACAGTTAAAGTGATCTTTCTGATTGTTTTTAGCCAGCACACAGTACTAGTCTGAGTTTTTCTAACAGTTTTTCTCAAAGCTGTAGATTTAGTAGATAAGTGATGTTTCCTCCCTTCGGTTGTGAGCACATAGCATATACTACAAATGATATTTCCCCAAATAAATGCTTTCTAAGTGGATAGGTCATTAGCTCTCAAGCCTGAGATGTGTTTTCTTGTTGCCCATTCTCTACATCTCATCAAGAGTTTTGGGGAGTTCGTTATGATAGCCCTTCTAAATCAAGGTAATTGATTATACTAATTTAGATGGATTTGAGATGAGTTGCTTGAGCACATTTGTACAGACAGGATAGAATTTTTTCTTTTTCTTATACTCTAGGTATTATAGTCTTTCCTCTCGGTCATAGATCTAAGGCTTTGTTGTCTTATTACTATACCATTCTTTAAATTATTGTGCCTGGTACTGGAGGCACTAGCCACATATGGCTACTGAGCTCTTGGAGTACAGCTAGAGTCATCTGAAGAACTCAGTTTAAAAAATTTTTCCCTTCCTCACTCCATCCCTCCTTTCTACTGATTTAATTTTAATGACTTGAAATAATCATTCATGACTAGTGCTACCATACCAAGTAGCTATCATCACAAAGTTTTATTGGACAGTTCTTCCTTATGTGTTGACTTTGTCTATAAGGTATATAATCTGGCTCATGTCCATGTTTTGTGTACTGAACTATGTTTCACAGACTATGTTTGGAGATGAGGACTTTAAAAAGACAGTTAAGGTTAAGACAGGTCCTGTAAGTAAGCTTTAATCTGACTTGTCAGAGGAAATTTGGACATAGAAATCAAGGGTTAAATTCTAGCTTTACATAATCTTTAAGGCTAGCGATGCAGCAGATCTTTGGTATCCACAGCTGCATGGTAATCATTTTCTCCATAAAGCCACCAAGTTTCAGCTAAAGATAGGCTGCCTTTCAACAAACTTACCTTTTCATTTTATCACTTAAATTGTCATTTGAATATCACATTATAGGGATTAACATAATTTTTATCTTGCCTTTCTGGCACCATTGTTTTTTGGGAAGCAACTTTTTTCACAAAATTAAGGCAGTTAAGCACTCAGCCATTATATATAATGATTTAATCAGAACTGATGGTAACTCAGGACAAATAGAGCTTCTCATTAACTGTGCTGTAAAATGTATATGTGTATGAATTAATTTTTTAATTTTTGATTTTTTTTAAATTTGCTTTTTGACTGCACTTGGTCAAAACAATGAAATATATCCAGAAATAGGGCAAACACTGTACAAGATAAAATATCATTCTTGGTTCTTGAAATAATCTTGTCCTGTATTCATTTTTGAACCCAGTCCCTGGGAAAACATACTATGTCCAAGCACTAGATGACTTTTTACCCTGTGTAGTAGGTGAACTAGGAGAGTATTTCTACTGAACCTCATGGTATTTCCCATTGTAAAAGGAGTTTTGTTGCTGAAACAGTGTGGTGGAAGAGTGGAAAGGGAAAACCTAAGACTTCCAAAGTATACCTGTGTCTTTCCACTTTTTTGTTACTACCATCAACTACTGTCTTATGTGGATTTCATAGTAGCCTCCTATTTTGTCTCCTAGCTTTCTATTTTTCACATACTTCATCATGATTGAAAGTTTAAGATACAAATTATTATTTAACTTCTCAGTGTCTAGAGTAAAATCTTAAGCTCAAAAGATCCTTAGAATATGTACAATTTTCTGGCTTGAGGTCTTTTGGATATTCTTCCCTAGATCTTTGTTTATTCTTTTCCTTTAGGTTTCAGAGTAGATATCTTCCTTCTTCAGCATTGCTGGGAGAAACTTGCTTCTCTACACCTCTTCCTACTGTTCTTTTTGTATTCTGCCTGTAATTTTGTAAGTTGAACTGGGCTGAGAAATAGTACCTCTGCTGATTTTTTGGAAAGCTTTATTTAGTACTAAATAATTCTGTGGACTCTTAAGCACTTTTCTTATTATTTAGAAAGAGGTTTGTGGAGGGAGGTAGGTTTATAATTATTAATTGAACCTCATGACATTGCTGTTTTTATAAGTCAAAAGTTGTCAAATATCTAACTTCCTATGATTCAACATGTTATGTCTTTAGAAGATAGTATTCCTTGTTGATCTTGTTTGTCAGACTTTGGTGCTCACTGCTAGTCTTCTACTGCTTCAGTTATGCCTCCAGTCTGGCATTTTGCTGGTTAATTGAAGATGGAAATTTGCAGACTTTTGTTGAGTCTGGCTTTGAACTTCTGTCTTCCAGGTCTCAGCCTCCAGAATAGTTGAGGTTACAGGTGTCATCCACTTGGACCCAGCTTGTGCATATTTTGATAGGATATGTAGGATAGCAATTTGGAGTAAATTTATATTACTGAATATTCTAATCATGCCTCTATTTTTTCAGTCCCTTAATTTTTTTGAATAAAATTCTGTAGTTTTCATATCGATCTTACACATGTATTGTGGAATTTTTTTACCGATTTTTTTATAGGTCTGATTACTGTGAACAGTTCCATATACTTTGACCCCAGCTCTGCTTTCTGCTCATTTTTTTTGGCAAAGGTTCTAGCAAATGTTTCTGCTCTGATCCTTCAGCTCGCTGTCTCCTGAGTAGCTAGGATTACGACTTGAGTCAACAGCATCAGGCTGAATCTTAAAGAAAGATTGTCTATTAAAGTTTAAATATTAGAACACATATGAGAATTTCTCTTTTATATCTCAAGTATAAACCTTTAAGTGTAAGTACTTCTGGGCTTCTTTTGTGGATTCTTAATACAAATTTTTTTTCAGAAATGAGAATATTATAAAAAATATCAGATTTTTTTCCATATACATTTTTTATTGTAAAAATACTGCATGGAGGGGTTATAGTTACATGAGTAGGGTAATGAGTACATTTCCTATCAAGCATTGTTACCTCCTTTGTTTTTTCCCTGTTATCCCTTTCCTCCCCACCTCCCTAGCTCTTCCCTCCCTCCCCCCAATTGTAAAGTTCAACATAGTGTCTTGTACATCTCATTGTTACAATGGGTCAACCTGTATGCTTATTTAAGCATTTTTGTTATATCCCTTCCCCTTCCCAAATTTTAAAAATATATATTTAAGATGCAGGGCACCAATACCAAAAACAGGGGTTATACCATGGGGGAAGAACATATAAAAGAAACAAGAGCATCACATTGTGCATTATAAGTACATTAAAAATAGTAATAGCAAGAAAGAAAAACCCACTTGTGTCCCTGTCTTGGGGTTCATTTTGCTTAACATCATCTTATATGGGCATATGTACATAGAATATTGTAAAAAAAAATCTGAGATTTTAAAAAATTAACTGTATTTGTGTGTGTGTGTATATGTATTCATATGTGTATTTACCAGTTCCTTTAAATAGCTGTGGATGGAGTATTCTTTTATCAGGAGTTATGACTTGTTTCCCAACTTAGAGAATTTTAATTGCACTTGATGTTTTCCATTAAAAACAAAGCTTCAGTTGCTACATTTTGAGGTATGTGTGCATATGTACACACCCATACACACTACATGTACATTTAATTCTATATTAAGATATATTTCTAGTGGCAGAAGTATTAGACTAAAAGTATATGGATATGTTCCTATAACTGCCACTTTGTGTGTTAATACCATATTTTTGCAACTACGGTAGTTTTGTAGATTTAGTTTACTAAGTTGAATGGCACCTTTCAAGCCCTATTGATACATATAGTCTTTCTGGATGTGTAATTGCTATGATTGCATTTTTATAAATATATAGTCTTTCTGGATCTCTAATTGCTATGATTGCATTTTTATAATGGAACAGATTATCTTTCTTCTGCAGATGCTTATAACATTTAGCACATTGAGTAATTATGAATAATTGCAATAGTATTTTAGTTAGTATTTATTATGTACCAGGAACAGTTCTAGTTGATAGATATAGAACAGATAGATATGTTGGTTATTCTTTTCCTGTTTTTTTTTTTTTTTTGGTGCTGGTACTAGGTCTTGAAATCTACATTTCACACTCTCATGTAGCTTTTTTTTAATTTAATTTTTATTTTTTATTGTGAAAATACTGTACAGAGGGGCAAGATAATGAGTACATTTCTTATCAAGCATTGTAGCCTCCTCCTTTGTTTCCCCTTCCCATCCCTTCCCATCCTCCCCCCTCCCCCCCCCACCAAAGTTGTAAAGTTCGTTTTCGACATAACAACTTGTACTTCTCATTGTTGCAACTGGGTCCACCTGTATTTAAATGACTTGTTTTTCCCCTTCCCCTCCACAAATTATATCCACATCAAATACAGTGGAAGCAGGGGTTATACTGTGGGGGAGGGACATACAAAGCAACAAAGAAATAATCTTATAAATGCTCAAGGCTAGTGCTCTACCACTCGAGCCACAGCTCCATTTCCAGATTTTTGCAGAGTCTTAAGGTTTGTTTGCCTGGGCTGATTTTGGACCACTATCCTCAGATCTCAGCCTCCCCAGTAGCTAGGGTTGTAAGTGTGTGCCATCAGTACCCAATGAGGTGTGGTTTTTTGATGCCAGTGTTGGGGCTTAAACTCAGGGTCTTGTTCTCTCATTTAGCTTTTTTTTATTCAGGGCTGGTATTCTACCATTTGAGCTACACCCCTATTTCAACTTTTTGCTAATTGGCAATGAGCTAAAATTCACCTCTGTCTGAATGTCAGTAATAAAGTCACCAGTTTGTGTGGGCTGGCTTTGAATTTCATCTCTGAGATCACAGCCTCCTGAGTAGGTAGGATTACAAGTAGGAACCACCAGTGCCCAGCTAGATTATTTATTAGTTTGGGTTTTTTTTTGGTCCGGTTGTGGGGCCTAACTCTGGGCCTGTGTGCTGTCCTTCAGCTCAAGGCTAGCGCTCTACCACTTGAGCCACAGCGCCACTTCCGGCTTTTTTCTATTTGCTTATGTGGTGCTGAGGAATTGAACCCAGGGCCTCATGCATGCAAGGCAAGCGTTCTACCACTGAGCCGCCTTCCCAGCCCAATATATTCCTTTTTTATATTTTGTTTTCCATGTCCATGTAAAAGCTATGGTGAATTAAAAAGGAAACTAGAATGGTAATGAAAAAGTAATACTGTGTTGTCGTCATAGATACAGAATCTGTATTCATTTTATCGCATGACTGATATAGGAGAAATACAAGGTTAAATCACGGTGATGTATTGTTTTATAATGAGTGGGCTTTCAGAAAACTTTTTATTATTACAAAGATGATGTACCAGAGGGATTATAGTTGCATAAGGACTTTCAAAAATTTTACCAGATGCTAGTTTTTTCACTTAAACTATCTTTACATCTTTAATACCTTTCATTTGTGTTTGATCTAAACTATTACACAGGAGTTCTTCTACTAAATTGTGTCTTACAAACAAAACAAAGATCTCTAAAATTCATATATTCAGAGAAGTGAGATTGTTTCAGGTACTTTTTTTCAAGGACTTTCTATGTTGGTATGTGGAATCATTACATTTTGACTTATTACCAATTAACCTATCCTTGTTTTATTTAAAAAACATCAATTATGAATTCTTACGTTTCCTAAACAGAAAAAAATTGTTTTTATACAAAACTTCATCACAAGGAAATGTTGATTTTTAAAAGTTTTGTTTTGGGGAACAAACATTAACCAAGTATTAAGGAGTATCAGTGTTTTTTGCTTGTTAGGATATTTCTACCAATTTTGTTTTGGTTTCTTTTTCCTTTTCAAGAACACCGTTTTGTACATATTTTATTGTTTTATCTGTCTTTCCTCTTTTATTAGGGGTGGCTTCACACTATAAGCATTTGGATTTGATTTCAGTCCATATTTGTATAATGACTTAATTTTTAGGTATTGGTTTGCATTTATCTGCATAGTTTCCTTAGCTATTATGTACACTTCAATAACTTGGTTATTGCCAAGGAAAAGGAAAAGTCTTTTGCTTTTGAAATCCATTTCAGACAGATAGGGGAGGTTTTTGTGGGGGAGAAGGGGTAGTTATAGGGATTGACCTCTAGGCCTGGGTGCTGTCCCTGAGCTTTTTTTGCTAAAGGTAAGTTTTCCGGTGATCATAAGAGTCTCACATACATTCTTGCCCTGGCTGGCTTCAAACCATGATCCTCAGCTCTTAGCTTACTTAGTAGCTAGGATTACAGGTGTTGAGTCACCCATGCCTATCCCCATTTTTTTTAACCTTACCAATGAAGTTGAGTTGAAGATGACTCAATTTTAGAAAGGGGAATCTTAAGGCAGATATACATGAATGACCTGTCATATTCTTTTGCCAAGGTGTCCTGCCAAGTTTAAGTTGTATTAACAGCAAAAGCAAAATTAGGACCGCATTGCTAGTAACACACCTATGATCTTAGATGTTCGGGCTGGAACCAAGGTGGATTGTGGCTCCTCTGGCAAAAAAAACCTCTCATCTCCAAAATAACCAGCAAAAACCAAATGTGAGAGTGTGACTCAAATCACAGAGTGCTAGCAAAGCTAGGATATGACCTTTACTAGTACTACCAGGTTAAAAAAAAAAGAGAGAGAGAGAAATAGTTTTTGCTGAATAGTAAGAAATTACAGAAATTTTGAGGTTTATATTTTATTCATATTGAACTTCAGTCCCTTTTTGCAGTGACCTAAAAATATATTCAGAGAACAAAGATTTTTACCAGAACAAAATTTTACAAGTGCTGTAGCTTAGAGGTAGAAATGCATACTTACTCATGCACAAGGCTCTAGCACCATTTTTCCCCTAAACCATTACTATATTTAGCAGTAATATGACAGATTTTGGATGCATTATGAGATAGCAGATGACTCTTATAGTCACGTATTTATTTAATTAACAAATTGCCTTTGTTGTAGCTCTTTCTCTATGCCTGAGAATATTGGCTCAAGGTATGCATTGGCCAAAAAATACTTTTTGTTTCATTAAGTTTCTGGTCTCTAAGGAGGACATGATAAATAGTATATAAAACATTTATAATTACTCTAGAATAACAATATCTCATTTATTATTAAAAAAATAGGATTCCCAAAGTGCTCACGAGAAGAGTGCAAAGGCTCTAGGTTTGACCTCCAGTACCAGAAGGGGAAGGGGAACACAAAAACTTAACTGGAAAGCTAGAAAATAAGAAATACCCCGGAATAATAGAAAGGAGGCAGAAAAATGAGCAGTTTGGTTGACTTAAGTTTTAGGAGGCCTCATTCTTAGGAAGTAAAGTATTTGAAGAGGCTCTACTGGGTATGGGAAAATTAAACTCAGTCTTGTTTACTTACACTGGAGGAAGTTTTTTTTGGGGGGGAGGGGAGGTCCAGTCGTGCTGCCTGAACTCTGGGCCTGGGCGCTGTCCCTCAGCTCTTCAGCTCAAGGCTAGTGCTCTACTACTTGAGCCATAGCTCCACTTCCGGCTTTTTTCTTTTTTTGTTTATGTGGTGCTGAGGAATCGAACCCAGGACCTCATGCATGCAAGGCAAGCGCTCTACCATTGAGCCACCTTCCCAGCCCCCACTGGAGGAAGGTTTAAGGAAGAGAAACTTCATTGATGATTTCTAAAATCTTAAAGATGAAGCAATGTATTTGAATAATAGAAATAATTGAGCTAGAAGGTAAGAAATTAAGTTTTCTATTTTCTCTAAGCCAGATCTCAACAATGGAAATTGCTTCGAGAAGCTACCAAATAACAAGCATTACTGTACATAAATATATATACTAGGTATGTTTTCACAGAAAACGTGCATTTATTATATTAGTTTAAGTTACAAAATTCTGTATTTGAAGCTGCCTTTGGCTTTATTATATAAGTAGGTACCCTTTTTGGGACTTGGTTTCCTGAGCTATACAGTACTATTATCTTGAAAAAGTATAGTATATGATTCTGAGAATAATCTGGAGCCAACTGCCTACATTCATATCCTAGTTTCTCAGCTGAAACGGTTTATCTAGGAAGAATGGAGCAAGATGTTTATTCTCTGTTCCCTATTTCCTGTATCGTTAATTTTAGAAGTAGGGGAATCAAATGAGTTAATTTTTACAAAACAGTTTTAGTGGCATGTAATAAACATAGTATACTTACTAAATTTTTATATAGCTAGGTTGTCTGAGTTTTTTTTTAATACACTTGTAAAAATAACTATGTTGCCTGGCACAGTAATAGTGTTTCCTTAATTCCAGAAACTGTAGTAGTATACTTTGTATCTATCTCAACTGCACCTAGAATACTTTCTAATCTCAGCATTTATGATGAGTGACTATAAAATGAATTTTCTGGCATTACCAGAAAATGAGTATGTCATGGTATCATATATTTTTTTAGCTTAATCATGTCATTAGAATGTTAAATCTTGTTCTTGTATAAGTATTTACAGATTATAGATTTATATATATATTACAGATTTATAGAAAACAAGTTTACTGGTTTTTTAATCTACATTAATTATTCGTTATTCTCAAGTCAACAACTAGCATATGTGCTATATAATCCATTTGCCTGATATTGCACATTTCTAACTTGGCTTTATTTTGCCACCTCTTTGCATCTTTAATATAGCCATTAATCTCACTGCAAGGCTTTACTAACGATAAATTGCTGCGTAACCCACTTCAGCCTCTTTTGTTCAGCCAGGAATCCAGACGTGTTAGTTATTTTAAAAATACATATAATTATTTCATTTTTGAAATCTAAAGATTTTTATAATTTGAAATAGTAAAGTAAGAGAGCTTATTCATTGTGTATGTTGAAATTACTTGACAGAAGTTTGCTTTGGAATAGAGCTTCTGTATCTTTAAAAAATACACAGTGAGTCACCCCCTGCTCTTTTGGTAGATGCCTGGCTAGTGAACAGCTAAGCTGCTTTAGGCATGTAATAGAACATTCCATTTCCTGTTCCCTTGCTGACACAGAGGAGTGTTCCTGCTGGCAATGATCTAATCATAGTGCAGTAAGAAACATGGCAGTTTGATAAAACATGGTGGAGACAGCGGCTGAAATGGAAGCATATGTTCTAGAAGATATTCTTGAGGTAGGGTTATGTTTGTAAATGAAATGCAAGTTGAAACCTGAACAAAGAAATCTTATGGAATTATTTTACAGATGAATAGATTAGAGGAGAGAGCAAAGAGAGGCAGAGCATAAAAGCAAGACACGATCAGACCTTTCATGTGAGAGTGTGTCAGTCTGATTCTCATGATTCCTAAAGAAGTCGAGAATTGTTTTATTTAACTTCATGTCTTAAAAATGTAAATATATATAGTAAGGGAAAAAAAGGAAAGGGGGTTAGGTCTTGATTTTAAAAAATAGCTTCTGCTGCTGTTGACCTTTAGATTAACTCATTAGAAGGTGGGGTCTGCAAAGCAGCTTTGAGTAGGTTTAGTATCACCGTCTTAGAGATCATTTACATATTTAAGCTTAAAGCTGTGCTTGTAATTAACTATTAAAAACAACTGGCTATTTTAGCTTAAAACTAAGCCTATACATTAATTGCTTGATTTAGGTAGTACACTGGTCAGATTGTTTTTTTCATTTGACTTTCAATTATGAGATTAAAATGTTTGGAACCTAAAATTGAGGGTGCTAGAGTGGTCCAATAAAAATTTCTTGTATTTTAAGTCATGAAAACTTTAAATCTTTTTTTTTTTCTGACTGTGTTTCAGAAAAATCTAATTTGAGTAGAATCAGTTCAAGGAAATATATGTCAAAGTGAAACCAATTGATTTTGGTCTTAGTTATGGCTTGCTACCAAAATCTGTATTTATACGTACAGATACTTAAGGGGTTTTGCTGTTTATTTTTTTCTCATTAAGAAAAAACATGATTTATACAGAGATTTAATGGGATGAGTAGAATTCTTTAATATTTTGACTACTTGGATAATTTCATTAACTATTTCACTGCCTCCAGGAAGAGGTTTCTTTGTAGGGAGAGGGTTTAGAGAAGCTGCAAAGGGAAGCTAGGCGGGGTTAGCAGGAGAAAAAAGCCTATGCGCATTATAAAGTGCTGCATGATCAATGAGCATTTTCTGGAGTCCCTCTGTGTGTGCCTGGAGCTGACATTGCAGCAAGTCTCATGGTTCTGCAGACTGAAAACTGATTCCATTGTATTAGCTACTTTCTTGCAGATATCTACCAATATGTTTTTCTTTTCTTCCTTTTTTTCCTGAAAGCTATTGTGTGAATTGAATTGTGTGATTATTTGCATTCTTTACCTTTTTTTCCTACTAACTTATGTGGCTAGTGAGTTTCTGTAAAAATGTTGTAAAAGTATTTACATAAAAATAATGGTATGCATTTTCAACAAAGGACTTTAGTAATTGCTACCTGTGGTCACAAAATGTTTTTAGGGGGGTACATTTTAGTTAGCATTTTAAAGTTTTTGCTTTAAAGTTTATGCAAGTATCTGTTATAGTTTTTGATAAATTTGTTTGACACTTTTCTTGGCTGTGTAATTCCCAATATTTAAGAAATCTTACTCATTTTCTGGTAAAAATTCAGAAACTTGTGCTTTGTAATTACAGATTTATAAATGCTAGGTTAAATGTTGATTTTTTTATTATTTTCATCAAAATTAAGTAATTTTAATTGAAAGATCAAATAATGAGTAACGAATGTTTAGGTTAGGATTTCACATTACCTAATTAGTTCATTGCTACTCGTTATTCAAACAACTTTGTACTTTGTTTGATTCTAATTTGGATACTTTATGCCTGTTGCATTGAGATAGTATACAGTTTTCTCTAAAGCATATGATTTGACTTATCATCAGTAATGGGCAGATTCCATGGAATTGAAAGGATTATTTTCCACAATTTTAAGGAATATAATGAAAATTAAAAATGCCAGAGTAAGTGTACTCTGAAGTGAAATGTATCGTTTTCTTTGTAAAAAAAATTTAGTTATTATAAAGGTAATGTACAGAGCAGTTATAAGTCAGGTTAATAGTACTTTTTTTTTTTTGGACAGTGTCACTCCTTTGCCCTCTTTCTCCCTCTGATTTACCATTTTCTAAAGCACCTGATATTACAAGTGAATTAGTTTTCTAGAAAAAAATTAAATTATGACTTAAAAAATATTCTAAATGGTAATTATAAAGTTATATCTGTAGAGCAGTTAGTTATGTATGTCAGGTAAAGAATACATTTCTTTCTTCTTCCTTCCTCCCTCTTCCTTC
This sequence comes from Dipodomys ordii, assembly GCF_000151885.1. Classification (NCBI taxonomy): domain Eukaryota; kingdom Metazoa; phylum Chordata; class Mammalia; order Rodentia; family Heteromyidae; genus Dipodomys; species Dipodomys ordii. Next base: position 3,184,055 of record NW_012267265.1, on the reverse strand, counting down.
TTTCTGTTGTGGGGCTTGAAGTCAGGGCCTGGGCACTATCCCTGAGCCTCTTGTGGTCAAGGCTAGGACTCTACTACTTGAACCACAGTGCCATTTCCAGTTTTTGAGTGGTTAAATGGAGATAAGAATCTCACTGGAGGGACTTTTCTGCCTCACCGGCTTCAAACCACTCCTCAGATCTTAGCCTCCTGAGTAGGTAGGATTACAGGCATGAGCCATTGGCACCCAGCACAAATTTCTTTTTGAACAATGTCACCCTTTCCCTTGCTTTCTCCCTGTTTTGCCCTCCCACTCCCACCCATAAGTTGTGTAGTTCATTTTTAACAATGTTTAATGAGTACAGCTGCTGCATTTGTTTGCCTTTGTTTCTCCATTTCTGTGTTCCTCTTTACATTCCCAAAGAAGAAAAGAAAAGAAAAACAGAAATGAAGTTAAAACCTTGTTTCCATTTCCTGGAGTTCATTTCAATAAATACTATTTTATATGACCAGATACACATAGGCATGTGTTGCCTTTGTGTCCCTCTCCTAAGAATATTCTCCTTTGGTCTCACTGTGTGTGAATGTCCAGAGTCATGCATAATTCAATTAGAGCTTTTTGCTGGTTAATAATAGATAATAGTCTCATGGATTTTTCTGTCCAGGCTGGCTTCCAACATCAAATTATCAGATCTCAGCTCCCTGAGTAGCTAGACTGTGAGCCACCAACACCCACCATATTCTTTTTTCTAAAAGGGATAATCTTGCATAAATGTCCAATAATAGATAAATATAAAGCTGGACAGTAAAGTTCATTTATATGCTACCTTGTCAACTTACATTGTACCTAATGTCATTGTTCCTATGATTTTCCATGTTTGTGGTTTTGTTTCTTGAACATAGGAAACTTCATTTAGATTCTGCTTAGTTACATTAAATTACCATTAAACTCTTTATCTGTCTTGGTTCTTTGAATCATGAATTTTTTAAAGATGCTTTTATTAAATCTTTTTTAAACAAAACTTAAAATTAGTATTAACATTGCTGAGCCCCAGTGATAAACATGGAGGCTGAGATCTTAGGATCATAGTTTGAAACCAGTTTGGGCAGGAAAATTTCTGAGATTCTTATCTCCAATTAACCACCAAATAGCTCACATTGTGGAGTACTAGCCTTGAGGAGAAAGCTCAGGGACAGTGCTCAGGCCCTGAATTCAAGCCTCATTTCACAAAACAGGGTGGGGGGGAGAAGTAAAATTAGATGAGTGAATATAGTCCAGATCAATTTTCATATTATTGTGGTTTCCCTTTTAAATGGATTTGTCATCAGTCTATCTCCATATATATATATATATATATATATATATGATCTCCATATGTATATATATGATGTTTAAATTATGTATATATCCAAATATATTTAACTGGATTTTGATATCTTAAATCTTAAGCCAAATATTACAAGTTTTAAAAATTTATAATAAACTAGTTGATTTGAACTTAAATCATTTTCATCTAGTTATGAAAGGATAATTTGGTAAATCTAATCACTGTTTTCTTCTCTAGACCAAACTAATCTTTTGTTCTTGTGCCCATACTACTTCTGTCAAAGGAAATATACCCAGGAAAGGAATATACATGTTAGAAATTAGTGCTTATTATTTTTCCTGAGACATGATTATAATTTTAGAATTTTGATGACTTTTCTCAGTTATAATGGAAATAAATCTTAATCATACTTTAGTTAAGTATAAACCAGGTGTCTGTGGCTCATACCTATAATCCTCATTACTCTGGAGGCTGAGATCTGAGGTCCTGATCCAAGCCAACTTAGGCAGGAAAATTAGTGAGACTTTTATTCCAATTAAAACTTGCAAAAAACCAGCTGTGGATCAAATGGTATAGAGCCATCCTGGAGTGAGAAAGCTAAGAGTTAGTGCCCAGGGCCCTGAGTTCACCCCTACTGGTACATAAAGAAAACAATCAGGAAAAAAAATCATCCAATTTTTTCCCCCATATCTGACATTTCTGTGTGTGAGAGAGAGAGAGCGTGTGTGTGTGTGTGTGTGTGTGTGTGTGTGTGTGTAAGGATATTTTTGTTTGTTGTGGGTCCTGGGACTTGAACTTGGCCTGGACACTGTTTCTGAGTTTTTTGCCCACTTGAGTCACAGCTCAAATGCCAGCCTTTTTGGTACTTAATTGGAGATGAGCATCTCATAGACTTTCCTGCCTGTTCAGGCTGTGAACCCTGATCCTCAGATCTCAGTCTTCTGAGTAGCTAGGATTACAGACTTGAGCTGGTACCCAACTCTGGTTGCCTTTTTATATATGCCTGTTTTATTACATATGTTTGTAAATGTGAGGCTGTCAAGAACATCCAATAGATATTATCTTCATATTTTTATCTTTAAGAGTTATTTTTTGATTTACCTGTAAATGCTAATAGTATATTTACCCAAACACACAACATGCATAAATGCTTGCATATTCTTTATATACATGTTCCTACTACTATATTATACTATACGGATAGCCTTACTTAAAAATTTTACTGGAAAGGGTAGGCAAAAGTTACAGTACTGCTTTCATGCCAATTTTAGGAGAATAGTAGAAGATAGCTAAAAGACAAATATTGGTAAATAATCTTTGCAAAGAATACCATGTTTTAGTGGAATGTTTAATCATAGACCAAATTTTTTATTATTGTTTCAGTGGTTCTGTGGCTTGAACTCAAGACCCTATGCTTAGAAATGCTGGAGCTCTATCATTTGAGCCCCACTTCTACCTCTACTTTTGGCAGGTTAATTGGAGACAGAATTTCTAGGCCTTTTCTATGCCTAGAAATCTAACTTGCTCATCATCCACTATTTGACAGGTAAAAACTTGAGCCTTGAAGATAAAGCAGATTTTTGTGTTAGACCTCTTGAATTGAGAGATTAAGATCATTCTTATTTTGAGAGTTATGTCTATCTCTGCTTAAATTCTCCTGAGTAGTTGATGATGGGCTTCTCAAATAATCATACATTTTGGCATGTAAATCAAGTATATGAAGTATTTTGGTCAAATTTGGATTGCTTTTCATTTTGGAGGCTATTGACTTCATTTTTAGCCTTTGTATCACAGGTACTGTTTTGGTTTTCATTTTAGTCTAGAGAGTTCTTTCTTAGAGACTAGGTCATCTTTATATTTTCTATAAAAATAAAAATTATTTCAGAATAATGTCTATATCTAAAAACTAAGATGTTAATTTTATTTTTCTTTGTTAAGTAGCAAAATTGAATAATTTATAATTAAGTTTATAATTTCCTCATGTTTGAATTTATATAAATACATTTATACTCGTACTATCATATCACACTCTACTTCAGTAATACGAATAAACAATATATCTGTCTCTCTTTCTACATTTCCACTTTTCAAAGACTAGTCTTTCTCAGGGTTCCAAAATTCCAAGTGATTGTAGAGATGAAAGAGATGAACAGTACTATTCCAGTGTTAAATGGTTTTGGTTTTCTTTGTACCTGACTTCATAATTCAGTCTCTGATCTTGACTTTCTCTCTTTCTTTTTCTCTTTCGACTTTGGTGTATGCTGTTTCATCATGATTTCTTTCCCTTTTACAGATTTTCTCGATTTTTTTTTTGTCATGGAGCTTGAACTCTGGGCCTAAGCACTGTCACTCAGCTCTTCAGCTCGAGGCTAGCGCTCTACCATTTGAGCTATAGGGCCACTTCCAGTTTTCTGGTGGTTTATTGGAGAGACCAGTTTCATGGACTTTCCTGCCTGGGCTGGCTTTGAACCGAGATCCTCAGATCTCAGCCTCCTGAGCAGCTAGGATTACAGGCATGAGCCACCGGCGTCTGGCTAGATTTTAGTCCTCTATTTGCAGTTTAAATTTTGCTGCCAATTTGATTTTATTCTTTTCATTTTTTTGGCTTTTTCATCTGACTTGTTTACCCGTAGTTGATTCTGACCTAAAATTGGCCCTGTTACCACTTGCTCAGCTTTTGTGACATGTAATTTATGTCTTCTTATCATAAGATCATTATAGATGATCAAATGTAGCTCAGTGGTTGAGTGCTTGCCTAGGATACAGTTTGATCCCCAGCACCTTACCAATGATAATAGAAATAAATGAATTGGTATGAAGTACTTAAGCAAGCTTGAGAAATTTCTGAATTCATGTATTTTGTAAGAAAATGCTAGTTAAATTTTTTCAATACTAGCTAATAAATTTTTTCATTGCTAGTTAAATTTTTTCAATACAGCACTCTACCAGTAAGCCACATTCCCAGTCCTTCAATACATGTTACTGGTTAATGTGTTCACACATACCTGGAAACTTTCCTTTAAAAATTTTTTTGTAGCCAGGGGTGATAGTACGTGCCTGTAATTTCAGTACTTTGGGGACCTGACTGGATGATAGGAAGTTTGAGACTGGCCTGGGTTACATAGGGACATTCTAAGCTATCCTCAGCTGTATATAGAGATGACTCTCTCAATTTATTTTTTGACAGTACTAGAGCTTGAATTCAAGGCACATGTTTTCAGGCAGGTACTCTACTGCTGAGTCACAACTTCAAGTAAAGCCCTCTCTTTAAAAAGGGAAGACAAATTGTTATAATTGTGCAATATTTTATACCAAGGTATCTTTCAGCCATCTTCCTCATTTTGTTCTTTTTTCTAGTATTCTTTATGAATATAAACTTTATTTAATTAAATACCTAAAATATTTAATACCTGCATTTTTCTATTGTTATACAGTGAAGAATTCCTATCTTTTTTGCCTTTGAGAATATCTTTGAATTTTTCTTGACTTTGATTAGAGAAATATATGCTTTAAGCTTTTTTTTTTTTGTTGGCCGTGGGGCTTGAACTCTGGGCCTGGGCGCTGTCCCTCAGCTCTTCAGCTCAAGGCGAGCACTCTACCACTTGAGCTACAGCGCCACTTCCTAGAGAAATATATGATATGAAGTATAACTAAAAGTCATTTATATTAACATAAATTAACCCAGGTTACCTATTGATGTTTTAAAGATTATAGGCTTGCTTTGTTTCAAATACTTTTTATTGATAACTTTTTGTGAAGGCTTGCTTGCAACTACAGCTCTATAGATATCCACCGCTAGAGTTGAGATTACATTAGTAGGCTATAATATCCCCTCCACTCCCAATGTCCTGACTTTAGTATAGGGTTTGAGCTTTTTTCTTTCTGATTTACATAGTTTGGAAGTTTACTGTTATTGTTGGCTATCTGGATTAGTTATAATTTCACATTTGGGACAGTTTTTATAATATTCTTTGGCCCTTCTCCTTGAAGTATAACTTTATTTTGATGTAACATTTGTGTATTTTTCTGAATATTTGTCAGATTGTTAAACAGTTTTTATGAGTTACTAAAAATATAAGAAAATTACTGTTAAAACAAGAATAGTTTTAGTATTTAATGTTAGTTTCAAGAAGAACCTAGGATTAACCAATATAGTTTTTCGTTGCAGATCAACTATTCTAGATGAAGATAAATATATTTGTAGATGTACTGTCTTGTCAGAAACTTTTTAAGCAGATGAAAAATACAGAAAACATGAAGATGTCTTAGGATCTCTAAATTAAGAGTTTATATTAGAGTTAATGTCTTCAGAAATGTGATACCTATTCAGTAAACTTCCACTTACTATCCTGTATAGCTATAACTACAGCAAGAAGACAGAGGAAAATACTACTTTCATGGAGTTTACATTCTAGTTGGAAAGAATGGCAATATACAATTAGAGGAGAAAATAATACTATTGAATATAGTCATTAGTACTACTAATAATTAAAGTTAAAACTAGGGCAGACTAGGGAAGGATCTGTTGTTCATAGTGACATAAGGTTGAGAAATTAAGTGGAGAATTGAACTTGAAAAGATCTTAGTGAATTCCAGATAGACAAAACTGTAAAGTTTTTAGGATATGTCCTTACTTTAATTGATATTTTAAAGGAGATTGAGAGAATATAAAACTGTTATTCTCAGTTATAATATGAGATTTTTTTATTAGCAGTTTGATGAAAAAAAGTGCTGAAACTTACTTTAAAATTTTTTTTTCTGATGGCACTGCATATTGAACTTGGACCTTGGGCTTGCTATACTTCTACCACATGAGCTATTCTTATAGCCCTTTTTGTGCTTGTTAATTTTAAGGTAGGGTCTCAGTGCCCAGGCTGGCCTGGGCTGTGATCTTGTAACTTCTCCATGTTATGGATGGCATATGCTACTGTGTCCAGCCATTATCTTGACATTGTGTATCCATGTGCACATACACACAAACAAATGTATGTTTTGAGCAGCTTATAGTTGACCTTGTCTTAATAGCCATAAAGAACTCCAGAGCAAGGAGTTCACTTCTAATGTCTAGCAAGGTTGCTGATGTCTGTTATAATCATAAGGCATAATTTGAGTCTCCAAATGATGTGTTGTAAGTGGACAATTGTAGAATTTTTTAATACAGATCACTTTTTCTTTTTTTTTTAATATTATTTCAGGGTATTAGAGGGGCTTGGGTGGGGTGTTGTGTGTGTGTGTGTGTGTGTGTGTGTGTGTGTGATGATGAACACTTCAAATTCTTGTTTACTTTCTATATGTTAAAAGTTTTAGGTCATATTCCTTACCTTGGATGTTTAAGGATTATCAGCATTTATTTCATATTCACCAGTTTATCAGTAATTTATTTGAGTATCATTAGGAGAAAGGTTGGCTTTAATTTTGTTGGAAGATATTTGATTTAGGCCAGAATACTGATTTTGATGGAATTTCTGTGACTTGGTAGAGTTCCAATTCACTAACAACAAGTTACCTTTTAATTTTCTTGTTTTCCTTGTGATGCTTGTTTGTTTATGCACAGAATTTTAGGAAACAATCAGTTACCATTTTTGGCTTTATAAAAGTGGGTTTCATTTGAAGTTTTGCATATGAATGTTTCAAATATATTTTACCAGCATACTATATAGAAATTTTGATAAAATTCTTCAGATTTTTTGTTGTTGTTGTTGTTGTTCATTTAGACCTATTCTTAAGTGATCTCTTTATCAACTGAAATAATTAATGGCATTGATTTTACTTAGTTGATATGCATTTATGACATATGTATTTTCATTAGAATAGTTTGAGCAGTGTAAAACTTCTAAGTGTGTAGGTGTGAATATTGATAATTAAATGAAATTTCATATTCTCATAATAACTTCAAGAAATGGGTCAAAGTTAGTGATATTTTAATAAAACTTCCTAATGTGAGCACCCATTAAATTAGGTAGATGATTGTATATTTCAATCTTAATATCCTTACAGAATACAACACTTTGGCATAAATTTGGAAGTATCTTGACATTATATGTGTATGGGCACCCTCAAGTTTTAAAAAATCTAAATCAAACTGGATTCAAGCCGCTTTTTTAGGCACAAAAAAGTGGAGTGAGGGGACTTGCCTGGAACTGGTGGTTCATGCCTGTAATACTAGCTACTCAGGAAGCTGAGATCTGAGGATCACCGTTTGATGCCAAGTAGGAAAGCCTTAGATCTAGTGAACTCCCAAAAAGTCTGAAGGAGAGCTCTGCTCAAGTGGGTGAGTGTTAGTATTGAATTTAAAAAAGGGGGGCTGGGAATGTGGCTCAGTGGTAGAGTGCTTGCCTTGCATGCCTGAGGCCCTGGGTTCGATTCCTCAGCACCATATAAGCAAAAAGAAAAAAGCCGGAAGTGGTGCTGTGGCGCAAGTGGTAGAGTGCTAGCCTTGAGCTGAAGAGCTGAGGGACAGCGCCCAGGCCCAGAGTTCAAGCCCCATGACCAGACCCCCCAAAAAAAAAAAATCTCACAACAGCTGGGTGCTGGTGGGTCAGGCCTGTAATCCTAAACTTGAGATTTTAGGATTGTGGTTCAAAGCTGGCCCAGACAGAAAAGTCAGAAAGACAGAGTTGTGAGACTCTTTTTGGACATTTTCCACATGAAGAAGTAATAAAAGGCCCTGTGCTGGTGGCTCACACCTTTTATTCAGGAAGTTGATCTGAGGATTGTGGTTGGAAGCCAGCCCAGGGAGAAAAGCTCCCTCCACTTATCTCCAGCCAACCACTCAAAAACTGGAAGTGGAGCTGTGGCTGAAAGTGGTAGCTCTTATCTTTGAGCCAAAGAGCTCAGGGACAGTGCCCAGTCCAAACCCATAACTACCCCCACCCTCCTCACCCCCAAAATCTCAGAACAGCACCCAGGTTCTGAGTTCAAGTTTCAGGACAGGTGCGCGTGTGCACACAGACATGCACGCACACACAAATAATATATATATGATTTGAAGTAGTCAAGAGTATTAGACCCATTTAACTGAACAGGAAATACATGATCCCCCCATGAACCACCAAAATAGATGTGGAGCTGTGACTCAAGTAGTAAGAGCACTAGCCTTGAGCTAAAAATCTTTAGGAACAGAGCCTAGGCCGTGAGTTCAAGCCCCAGGACAGGCATTAAAACAAGGGGCGATAACAAATATGACCAGAGTATATGAATATGAAATCTTCCTCTGTGTACAATTAATGTATACTAGTTTTCAAAACTATTAAGCAGTAAATTAAATAGATACAGATGTGGGAGGAATAACAAAACAGTCATTTTTGCTGTGTGATCCTTAACACCATTTCTTCCGTTAAAGGTTTTTAAAATCTTAGAATGGCGAATTAATATTTTTCTCTTACTTGAATTTTATTTTTTTATTTTTTGGCAGAGATGAGGACTGAACTCACGGTCTTGCACTTGCCAGGCAAATGCTGTTCCACTGAGCTATTATATCCCCAACCTACTAACTTGAATTTTAAGAGATAGTTTACAATTGGCTTTTCTTATTCAATAGTAAATTCTGCAAGCACATTATGTTTCTTTTTCCCTTTTTTCTTTTCCTATTGTTGTTCATATTCATAAACTCTGAAGTCCTGGGGCTTGATTTCCGTGCTTGAGCACTGTCCCTGAGCTTTTGTGTTTAAGACTATAGCATTCTACCACTTGAGCCACAGCACCACTTCAAACTTCTTGGTAGTTTATTTGAGATAGTCTCATGGACTTTCCTATCCAGACTGGCTTTGAACTGTGATTTTCAGCTCTCAGCCTCCTGGGTAACTAGTATTTACAAGCATGAGCCAGTAGCTCCTGATAAAGCCCCTCTCCTCCCTTTTTGTGCCTGTACTTGTGCTCTTGCCTGTCTCTTTTTGCTTAAGACGGGCTTTCTACTACTTAAGCTACACTTCTAGCCTTTTGCTGGTTAATTGGAGATAAGAGTCTTTCAGATATGTCTGCCTTGGCTGATTTTGAGCAATGATCTGAAGATTTCAGCCTTCTGAATACCTAGAATTATAAATACGACCCACTGCTCGTACTGTTTTTTTGTTACTACAATGAGTGCATATGAAATGTACGTGAACATTACTTCAAACCCCAGACTAATTTAAACAAATTGTTCAATAAAACCTGAGAGAAGTAAGAGATCACCTAAGTAAAATTATAGGTGGGTTGATAAGTACGATAATGCTTTCTTCTGTTCCCCTCTCTCCCAAAATGGCATAGCAAAATTCCATGAGGCTTTTCGGGCATGAAATGTACTGTATAAAATTAAGAATCTTTCTAATATCTGCATAGACAAGGCCCCAACAAGCTAAAAGAATTTTGAAAACTATGAATTAAATTATTAATGAGATAAACAACATAATTAATCGAACAGTGTAGAAAGTCAACAGAAGGTCTTATAATGCATGAGTAATTGACTTTCAGTGGAAAGTTGCAGAAGGAGTTCAATAAAGAGTTTTAAGGTACAGACACAAAAATAGAAGTCAAAATGATTAATTTGTATTTTATACAAATTAAAAGTATTCCTTAGAAAGTATTAAGATGCTGAAGGAAAGACAAGCCACTTAAGTGCAAACTAGTTTTCTAATAAAAGATTTGTTCCCCAATATATTATGAATTCTCAGCTAGATACAGGTTATATCATGCCTCTAATCTAGCTAGTCAGGAAGCTAAGATTTGAGATAGCTCAGGCAGAAAAGACTGTAATAGTCCATCTCCAAAATAACCAGCAAACTGAGATCATGGCTAAACTAGTGGGACACCAGCTGTGAACAGAAAATCAAGTTGGGAGCATGAGACTGATTGCAAGCCCCATTACTGGCAAAAAAAAAAGACTCATAACTTGGTAAGGGAAAAAAAATCCAATAAAAATTGAAGAAAAGATCTTAACATATACTCAAGAAAGAAAATGCCCAGTAAACACAGGAAGAGATGTTACCCGTTCACTAACCATTAAATGTAAAGCAAAAGTGCCTTGTGATTTTTGTCCTGAAAGAGGAAAAATAATTTCTAGTCTTGATGAGAATTTAAAATAAATAGAAATTCACCACATTTTTGTTAAACAAATGAAAATGGTGAGTCTTGTTTTTCTTTTTGGTGTTGTGTGTGGAGATAGGTTTCACTCTGTATCCTACTTAGGTTGACTTGGAACTTGTGATCTCCCTTCTTCATCCTCCAGTGATAGAATTACAGAAACTTGCCAGTATGGCTGGCTTTAATTTGGAATTGTTAGTAGCAATATTGGGATTTGAACACAGGACCATGCACTTACTTAGCAGATGTGCTACTGCTAAGACACACCGTTAGCCTTTTTTGTTGTTATGTTTGCTGGTAATTTTGAGATGGTTTCTGCTTTTGTCCAGACTGGGATAGTGATTCCCTGATTCTCCTGTTTTATACTTCCTACCATCGCCTGAATGACAAGCATGTACCAATTTACCAGCTGATTTTTTTTTTTTAAGTTTTGAAAAGTTGGATTTTCTTTACCTCTTAATTATTTATTAAAATCAAAGGTAAAATTTTAGACATAGAAAATTTTTATAAACAATGCAGAAGAATATGGAATAATTTAAGAGATGTTACCCTATTGATTTTATTCTTTATCACTATTAATAAGTAAATACATTTTATTGCAGGTGACTTTTCCACACCTGTTGTAATATAGAGATCTTTCTGCACCAGTATTTATACATTTACTTGATAAATGTTTTTAATTTTTTTATGATACTTTTAGGTGTCAAGGACTAGATAATGAACAAAATAGTGTCTCTGCTCAAGAGAGTTAATTTTCAAGGGAGGACAATAGACAAACTGGAGTGAACCATCACTATTAATCTTTTATGGAAGACAAATGATGCAGGCTAAAGTGAGTGTAATGGTACAGAATGCTACAGTTTGTAATAGTATTGAGATTTAGGTCTTGGTCTGAAGACTATTCTGTGTGGTCTCTTTCTTTTTTCCTTTCCTTCTTATTCCCTCCTTCCTTCTTCCCTTCCTTCCTTCCTTTCTTGGTAGCAGTAGGATTTGATTTTAGGGTCTTGTGCTTCCTAAACTGGCTCTTTTATCTCTAAGTCATGCCTCTAGCCTTGATTTTGCCGCTTATTTTTTTTCTTACTTCCTGACTGGGCATGCACCTGAGTTCATTTTCACCTATTAACACATGGAACCTACTTTGTGTAATAGGCTTCAACCACCCAATCCAGCACTTCGTTGAGAAGAGGGGGTCAAGACATGGATTTTTTTTTTTCTGCTTGGAAGATCTCAAGACTATGATTCAAACAATCCCATCCTCCCAAGTAGCTAGGATTACAGGCATGAGCCTCCTGTAAAATAATAATTATAACTAATACTATTTGCATTGTTTTATTGTTATTATTTTAGTGGCACTGGGATTTGAAGTCAGTCTTGCACTTGTTTATCAGATGCTCTATGACTTAAAATCTTGCCTTAAGCAAACTTTTACTTCATTCTTAAGCCACTTATTCAATGTGTATTTATTTAACCACTAGTTTATTGATGTAGAGATTATTTCATTTTACCCTAATCACTGTTGTAATAACATCCCTATACACATTTCTTTGCTTATATGTGTAAATACTTTTGTAAATTAAATGCTTAGGATAAAAATTGCATTTTAACTGTTGAAATTTTAGATCTTAGCAAATTTTCTTTCAAAAACCTTAAGCATTATGAGGTCAAAGATTAAAAAATGTTCTTGTTTTATTACTCTAATCTCACTTTGAACTCAAACATTACTGGAAATTTGTTTTAGTTATAAATTGCTTACTTAAAATTTTATCCCATGTAGTGTTACTAAAACCCCCAAATTTCTTTGATTCTTTTGTAAATACATTATGTAACTTATGACATTTGCTCTTAGTTGCAATTTTTATTTTGTGACATTTTTGGATCTTTAATTTTTTTACTGTTAAAATCTTACTGTTTTTTTCATTCTAAGTCTTCATAAAAGCCTTATTTACATTATTACATTTCAGTCTTAAATTTTCTTCTATTTAGTTTTATTTGTGTTTCTAGTAGATGTTAATTCATCTGGATTTTTTTTTTTTGGGTTAGGCACCTAATTACTTTTTTTTTCAGCTTTATATCCATTTTCCAAAATTAATGCAGTTTAATGATATGTCTTTTTTTTCTCACTGACCTGAAAAAAATACAATCTTTATCATATAAGTCCTAAAAATATGTAATCTGGATTCAGTACCTTATGGTTTTTGATTATTCTCATTTTATATTATATTTGACATCCAGTAGGAGTTCCCTTCCCATTGTCTTTTTCAAAAAATTTTTTGGCAATTCTTGTTATTTTCTCTTCCAGATGAACTTTAGCGTCAACATGTCAAGTTCCATTAAAAATCCCTTTGGGATTTTGATTGGAAGTGCATTGAATTTACAGATTAATTTGGGGAGAATTGACATCTTTACACTATTGAGTCTTCCCATCCAGGAAAATGGTATGCTTCTCCATTTCTTCAGGTGTTCTTTTATGTCCTTCAGTAATGTTTGCACTTTTTATATGTAGGTCTTAAACACAAACAAGTTAGGTGTTAGTGTAAAGTGCTTTTTTCCGTTTTTGTGAGTTACATCTTCTGCTTTTGTTTATTTTTTTATGGGTATGTTGGAAGGCTACAGTTTTCTTTTTATATTGACCTTACTATTTATTTAGTTTTCAGTTGGTTCTCTTGAACTTTCTAGAAGGAAAATTACATTTTCTGCAGATGATGTCATTTCCTTTTTCAGATTTTCTTTTTCCCCTTTAGTTTTTTGTTCTAATCTTATTGAATTGGTTAGTATTTCAGAACTGTTCACTACAATTTCTGATTTGGACATCTTTTTCCTGATTTGAATGGAATAGGCCTAATTTTTTTTCTAAAGTTGTATATACCTTGGATTTCTGATATTTAATCAAACAAAGTTTCCTTTTGGGCCTAGCAAATATTTTTATGGTAATATTGTAATTTAATTTTTATTATAATTTAATTTTCTGTATTCTTTTCCATTGCAAAGATGAATGGTGAATTAATATATTTACTATCTATCATATATTTTAAAATATTTTATTCAACAAAAGTTTAGATCCTGTGTTATGCAGAAGCTGTACACACATTAGTTATTACACTTCTGTTATTTAAAGAGGAGAGATAATAACCAAGTACCCAAAAAATGAGGCAATTTCTGCTAGTGATAGTATTAATAAAAAGAGAATGAGTAGTATGTTAGAGTAGGTAGAGAGGGGATCTTTTTTTTTTTTTTTGCTGTTTTAATTTATATATTTTTTTATTGTAAAGATCCTGTACAGAGGGTTACAGTACATGAGCATGGTGATGAGTCCATTGGGGAGCCTCATTTTTTGTGGTATCACTTGAGAGGTTAAAATACAAGCTAAGAATGTGAATTGCAGAAAGAATTCCTGGTCCACGGGGCGGGGAGGGGGGGGAGTGGGGTGGTAATCACTGCTTTTACTCACACTTTCTCTCCCCACTCCTGTCTTTCACTCTTTTTATGGTACTAGTGTTTGAATCAGGGCCTTATGTTTGAGCCCTAGCCCTGTCCCTTTTCTTGCAGATTTTTTTATACTACTGAATTTATTATGTATTTTATTTGGATTTTTTTTAAAGTAGGGTTGGCTATTCCTGATTGATTAAGGTCTGTTAAAAGGGTTATTTGCTTCTTATATTAGGTAGAAATCCCTTCTAAGGACCTTTTTATTTAGTGCTGTCTTGCATGGTAGATTGATGACAAACCTAAAGGTATTTTTTCAGCGTACATATGTGCTGTAGCTTTTTTGGGATTTTTTTTAATGTTTGTTTTAATAACGGTAGAAAAATATCCATTTATCTCTGATCTTTTATAATAGTTTTTAAAGACTTGTTTCATTTTGCTACATTTATCCCCAAAAACCTTGTCTCAGTTTCTTCCTTTCTATTTTTCTCATTATTTACATTGATATATTTGGGTTTGGATTTAAGTCTTTCTTGGGTTCTGATAGTTTTTTCTCATAGGAGGTAATGTGCTCATAATTCAAACTTTTATTTGCTTATGGACTATCATCCTTTTATTATTAAAATTTAGATTCTTTTAGATTCATGAACCAAGATCATAGCTTTGTTATAAACTTTACTATAACTTGAAATTTTGTTTTTTGTTGAAATGTGTGTGTGTGTGTGTGTGTGTGTGTGTGTGTGTACACGTGTATGTGTACATGTGTACGTACTTCAGTCCTGGGGCTTGAACTCAGGGCCTGGGCTCTGTTGCTGAGCTCTGTTGCTCAAGGCTAATAGTGCTCTACTACTTGAGCCACAGTTCCACTTCTGGCTTTTTTGGTAGATTAATGGAGAAGAGTCTTATGGACTTTCCTGATCAGGCTGGCTTTGAATTAAGATCCTCAGATCTTAACTTCTTGAGTAGGATTACAGGCATGAGCTACTTGCACTCATCTTAAGTTTTTTAAATAAAATTTAAAAACTGTATTTCTTTATGTTATATTAAGTTTGGTTTTAGTATAAATATTGGTTCTATTTCTGAGCCTTCTGTATCTTTGCAAAATGACTTTTCATTTTCTTAGATAGGTGTTGGGAAAGATTCATATGTTTATCACATTGTTAGGTACATAAATCAGGCAGTTACACATTTTCATTTCTTAATAAAATGTCCCTTTTTAAATTCTTTCTCAGTTGATATTAGTAACACATTGGAATTGATTTTTATTATCTTTATTTGTGCAAAAGAGATGCCATCAATAAAACACCCGTTGTCTCTATTTTTAATCTTAAAAAACAAAAGATTTAGGTTTCTTTCTTATAATAGCATATACTTGATTGTTTTTTGCTCTTTGGAGAAAAGTATGTCGGTCATGGGGCTTGAACTCTGGGCCTGAGCACTGTCCCTTAGCAGTTCAGCCTAGGCTAGTGCTCTACCACTTGAGCTACAGCGCCATTTCCGGTTTTCTGGTGGTATATTGGAGATTCGAGTTTCATGGACTTTCCTGCCCAGGCTGGCTTTGAACCCCAATCCTCAGATCTCAGCCTCCGGAATAGCTAGGATTATAGGTGTGAGCCATCGGCGCCCAGCTAGTGTGTCATTTTTTACTAAAAAGTTTTATACACTTTTGTACTGTCATGTAGGCTTTTAAAAATATTAACAATGAGCATTATAGTGAATATATTGTATTGATGACCTCCACACCTACTTCCCTTGCTTGTGAAACAGCTATATTTTGTTATGGCTCAGGGCTATGTATGTGTTCTTTTCCTTCCCAATTTGGGAATTATTTATCTTATCTGAGTTTTCTTCAGTTACTGAATTGAGTTAAACAGCCTTTGTTACTTAATTACTCTTGTCCCCCAGAACATCAGCTTTGGTATTATTTGAACTCCAGCTTTTGTAGTTTAAAAAGCCAATGTTTTTTTAAAAATGTTACAGTGTATGTCTACTTTTCTAATTTTAAGGAATTGTTAACAAATATTTGCAATGTTAAAGGCCATATTTTACACTTTTGGTTTCTGTATTAAGAGCAGCTTAGCGTTGGTGATTCCAAGAATACCCTTTTCTTGTGTTCATTTCTATTTTTAAAGGAATATTTTCAGTAGGGATAAACTAGTGGTATTTCACAAAATTTTGCTTTTGAAAGCAAATATCTTCAGTCAAGTTCTCTTTAGTTTTATTTACTTAAATCTCAGTACCATGCAGGACAGTCTGTGAGACATTTATCTCCAGTAAACCACCAAAAAGCCAGTGGAGCTGTGGCTTGAGTGGCAAGCACTAGCCTTAAGTGAAAAAGCTCAGGCACAGTGTGCCCACGGCTGGCGTATATGTGCTCACACACACATGTGCACACAAATTTTTTTAAATTAGTATGACAACCTTTGCTTGAAGAAAAGAGCTTCTTTTCCTAGAGCAAGTGTGTAGAATTATATATTGTTCTAGAAAAAATTAGTCAAAGATTCAGTTAACATTCTGAAAACATACCTTATAATGTGAACTATTAGTAAATACCTTATAATGTGAACTATTAGTATGAAAAACTTGAAGTATTTGAAACATATAGTAAGAGAAATAAAATATGCCCCTTAGATATACTGGATTACATGAGCCATATTAATTGATTTCACTTGTTTACAAAAAAAGTTTTAAATCATGTATGTGGGTTTCATTTCCTTCTCTGATATTACTTCCTTTCCTGTTTTGAAAACAGGGTCTCTGTGAAGCACAGCATAGCTTCCTCCAATGCCTTCTTGAGTGCTGGGATTACACCCATATACTACTATGCCCAACTCATTCTATTTCTTTTTGTTGTTGGTGATGGTGGTGGTTATGGGGCTTGAATTCTGGGCCTGAGCACTCTACCAGTTGAGCCATAGTGCCACTTCCGGTTTTCTGGTGGTTAATTGGAGATAAGAGTTTCATGGACTTTTTCTTGTCCTGGCTGGCTTTGAACCATGATCCTCAAATCTCAGCCTTCTGAGTAGCTAGGATTACAGGTGTGAGCCACTGGTGCCTGGCTTGCACTTTCAATCTTAAACAGTGAGTTTAACTAGTGACAACCTGATATAGTTAAATGAAGAATTTAAAGTTAGCTTTACTAAGGTGTTGTGAAAGTTTAAGGTCTTATTACTTTTAACAGTGAAATTTCTTGTAGAAAGTATTCATTAAGTAGTCTTTGTGCTGGATATTTAGAAATTTGCCACATTTCTTATTTGTACAGTAAATTTAACCTATGATTTCTAAGGGTCTTATAATTTAACTTCTTTTGCTCTTGAAATTTGATAATTGGTTATATGTGCAGTCCAGTAGTGGAGGTGTGGCTCAAGTAATAGGACACCAGCTTTCAGCAGAGAAACCAAACTTTCATACTGAAGTTTGAAAAAAAAATTTTTCAAATAATTCACATGTCACTTGTTATTCTTGAAATGCTTATGACTTTATTTTTACCTTGAGAATAAACCTATAACAAATCTCTTTGAAAGTCATTTATACATATAAGCTACAGAAAATATTTAAAGGACTGGGCATATAGCTAAGAGGCAGAGTGCTGGCCTCGCATGCAGCAAAACCCTGGGTTTCAGCCTCATAATTATAAAGAAAAAATAGTTTAAATTTCTTTTTTTGGGGGGGCGGGGGTCCGGTCATGGGGCCTGAACTCGGCCTGGGCGCTGTCCCTCAGCTCTTCAGCTCAAGGCTAGTGCTCTACCACTTGAGCCACAGCGCCACTTCCAGCTTTTTTCTGTTTGCTTATGTGGTGCTGAGGAATTGAACCCAGGGCCTCATGCATGCAAGGCAAGCGCTTTCCACTGTGCCACCTTCCCAGCCCCCAAAATAGTTTAAATTTCTTATTCAGACCATTTAGGATGTCTACATCCAGAACTTTGTTGTGCTTCAAAATGAGTTTTTCTATAGAAATTGTAATAACAGGGGGCTGGAAATATGGCTTTAGTGGTAGAGTATTTACCTAGCATGCATGAAAACCTGGGTTCTGTTCCTCAGTACTACATAAACAGAAAAGGCCAGAAGTGGTGCTATGGCTCTAATGGTAGCAAAAAGAATCTTAGTGACAGTAAGTACCCAGGCCATGAGTTCACATCCCATGACTAGTAGGGGAAAAACAGAAATTGTAATAGCAAATTTAAGTGGGTAATGCATTTCGGTTTTAATTGGAAGTACTTTGGGATGTGGTAAGAGTTTACTGGTTATTTTATTTGCTGGTCCTAGGACTTGAATTCTATCCTGAGCTGCTTTTGCTCAAGGGTAACACTCTTCTACCACTTGAGCCACAGCTCTACTTCAGGCTTTTTTGAGTAGTTTATTGGAGATAAGAGTCTCTGCCCAGGCTCACTTCAAACCGTGATCCTCAGATCCCAGCCTCCTGAGTAGCTAGGATTACAGGTGTGAGCCAACAGCGACAAGCTTAAAACATTATTTTTGAAGGCTTATAAAATTTCATCTCCCTATGTCAGTCTTTCCCCATTCTCTGTTTGCATCAAACTATTTATATTAAGTATTTCTTGTTGCAGCTGTAGAGCTCAAACCCTTGGCTTGCATTCTAGGAAAGCACTATCATGGGGCTACACTCCTAACCCTCCAGTTGGGAAAAGGATAACTGGTGTTAAAGGAGTTCTTTTTTACTTCCTCTCTGAATTTATTAGCTACTTCACCCCTTTTTATTAGCTCACATACTTTTATACTCCATTTGTACGCATTCATTAAAGAAAGAACTTTATGGATTATAAGGCTACTTTTTAAACATAAGCTGTATTCTGCAAGTAGTAAACTATTTTTCTACTTAAAATGTTTGCAGTAAATATGCTTAATAAATCTGTGAAGAGCTCTTTCCCAGCTCTCTTCTCATTCCCAGCGCTTTTTCCCAGCTCTCTTTTCTTTCCCAGCTCTTTCCCCCGCATCCCAAAAAAAAGAAAAACAAAAAAAGAAATCTGTGAAGATAACCTTTTTTTCATCTGCTACCTAATGTAAAATTTTTCAAGGTCTTCTGTAACTTTTTTAAAATATATCTTTAAATGATATTTGTTATGGTTAACCTTTTTTCTTGATACATCAAGGCCTTAGAGAATTTAAAAGAGAAAAATCTCATAAATATAGTTAATCTAGTAAATTTTGACTTCTTTTCAGAGACACTTGAGAAAGTGTTTATTAGATGTACATCAGTAATTCTAAGTCCTTGTTTTCTTGGAGTATTGAAAACATTTATGTGTTGAAAAATGCATGCAGAAAGGTTTAGAGATGTTTGAGAAATGTTTGATTAGTTTACACTAGAGGCAACAAAAGTAGTATTCATATCTGTAACTTCATATCCTAATAGTGTCTTTCAAATTACCTCCTTCATTTATCTCCAACTGAAGGTCAGGAAGGGAGAAATAATTCCCTTTGTATTCTTTTCCTGTTTCATTAATTACCCTTTCTTTGAAGTTCCCTTTATAGAATGTCATAGTCATTAGGGTATACTATATTTTTCTAAGCTATTGAGTTGTGCATATTGTAAGAATGGTGAATTTAAAATGAGTTTGCCAACATTCTGGAAACCTATTAAATTTTATTTTGTTGTGCTGCTGAACAACAAACATTTTTATTTGACATATTTATGAAGTATAGTGTGGCAGTTCAGTAAGTATCCATAATATATTATGATCAGATCAGGATAACTTACATCCATCGCCTCAAACATTAATTCTTGTGTTTGAAATCTCAGGCTCATCCTCTTCTAGTCTGAAATATTGTACTAATTTTCAACCATAGTTGTCTTATACAGTATAGAACATTAAACATTATTCATTTCTGTAGCCGTTTCTGTCTTTTCTGTGGAGAAATTTAGTAAGAAACTACTATTGGCTTGGAAAGAAAATAAGAAAATAGAGGATTTGATCACTATGTTATATGTGCATATATGGAAATACAATAAAGCAATTTAGTACAATTAAAATATACCAATTAAAAAAGGAAAAGAAAATAAATGTTTCTATACTTTAAAGATTAAAGTTTAACTTCTTTAGTAAGTCTTTACCAGGCTCAGTGATAATGCAATGTAGCATAGAGGATTTAATGTTAGAAATTGTAATTGAAAATTAATGCCTCTGTGATTAACTTTTCATTTGACTTTTCATGACTTTTTTTTTGTCACAGAAAATTATACTTCTCTTCCAGTACCATATTCCTTCTTCCATGTGCATATATGAACACATTGTGCACCCTTGATTTCATTTCTTCTGGAACTTTGTTCGTTTTGCGCTGTATATGTACATATTTGTGGTTGTTGTCAGTCGTGGGTTTTGAACTCTGGGCCTTGGCCCTATCCCTCAGCTCTTCAGCTTAATGCGAGCATTCTACTACTTGAACCACAGCACCACTTCTGGTTTTTTGGTAGTAAATTGGAGATAAGAGTCTCAGTGAGTTTCCTGCTTGGGCTGGCTTTAAACCTCGATCCGTAGATGTGAGCTTCCTGAGTAGCTAGGATTACAGGTGTGAGCCACTGATGCCCAGCTTGTTTTATATTTATGTTAGTATTTTTTCCCTTTTGTGTGTGTGCATGTGTGTGTGTGTGGTGATTCTAAGGATAAAACACAGCCACTGTATTGCTTGTGGTGTACCTAAGCCTATATCCTTGATTTCTACCTTTGATTAATATTTACTTTTCACGTGTTACATTTTTCTGTGTTTATGTTTTTGTTTTTAAAATTTTCTTTTTGTATTCTTTCATTGGATTGGACAACAGCATTTTATAAAGTCATTTTAGATTATGTTTCAAAACAGGCTTTTTTTTTCTGCTACAACCTGAATCAGATGATTCCTAAGTCAATTTCCTAAAATATAACTTTATTATTTGACATTCCTAAATTGTAATACTTCAACTAGTTAGTCTGTATGATTCTTTTTTGATTGATTGTAGTTAATGTAATTCAGAATTTTATGAAAACTTCTAGATGTTTACAAATACCATTTTCAGAGTGTTCTGTTTCTATTTGAAAACTTATTTACTAGATAGCTTACTTTCAAGGTAAAACAATATACTTTTTTTCTTGTTTGTTTTGTACTAATCGTGAACTTGACATGGGCTCAGCTTTTTTGCTCAAGGCTAGCATTCTGTTACTTGAGCCACAGATGTACTTCAGGCATTTTGGTGATTAATTGGAAATAGTGTTATGAGTCTTGTGAACTTTCCTGCCCAGGCTGCCTTCGAACTATGATTCTCAGATCTCAGTCTCAAGTACTATAGCTCACTCACAGGAGTAAGCCATGGCATGAAAAAATTATATAATTTTAATGTTATGAATTTACTGGTAATGCCAATGAAGATGGTTACTTGAGCCCAAGATTTTGATAGACTTGGCAGCATAGTAAAACTCAGTTTCAAAAGCAAACAAGTATCTTATATTTGTGAATTGTATTTCTTTTTTATTAATTTTTTAATTTTATTTTTTATTGTGAAAATACTGTACAGAGGAGTTACAATTAATTACATGGGCAAGATAATGAGTACATTTCTTATCAAGCATTGTAGTCTTCTCCTTTGTTTCCCCATCCCATCCCTTCCCATCCTCCCCCTGCCCCGGCCCCCCCCAAC
The DNA here is from genome assembly GCF_000151885.1 of Dipodomys ordii. Lineage (NCBI taxonomy): Eukaryota > Metazoa > Chordata > Mammalia > Rodentia > Heteromyidae > Dipodomys > Dipodomys ordii. Next base: position 3,162,639 of record NW_012267265.1, on the reverse strand, counting down.
CCTCCCCCCCCCCCCCCCAACCAAAGTTGTAAAGTTTGTTTTGGACATAACGACTTGTAGTGATATTTTATATAGTATCAACTGTTTTGGGGGCTGGGAAGGTGGCTCAGTGGTAGAGCGCTTGCCTTGCATGCATGAGGCCCTGGGGTCCATTCCTCAGCACCACATAAGCAAAAAGAAAAAAGCTGGAAGTGGCGCTGTGACTCAAGTGGTAGAGCGCTAGCCTTGAGCTGAAGAGCTGAGGGACAGCGCCCAGGCCCAGAGTTCAGGCCCCCACGACCGGACCCCCACCCCCCCAAAAAAAGATACATTTTGATATCTCCTTGCCGGTATCATTGTAACAGGGAATAGCACAACAAAAATTTTCCCTATTAGAAATTAGTTTTCTAATTCTGTAAAATTCTTTTAATTGAATTTGTTTATATATGGTAATTCTTCTGAACATATAATCTACAGGTCCCTCAAGATCAGAAATATCATTTGAGAGAGAGAGTATTAGGGTGTTCAAGAGAACAAAACTTTTCATCATTAAACTAAGAAGTTATTGGTCAGTTGTACTGTGTTAACACTTGCACTAACTTTTTTGGTCTCTGAGCTTTTGCAACAAAATATGTAAAATATACTAGTATTACTGTATTCCTTACTGTCATGCAATTACATTTAAAGAAACAAGCAAGCAATAACTAGTGTACTTTTTAGAATACCCTTGGTGAAGTAAATAAAAAAGTATAATTTTATAAATGCTCTTAACAATCACTATGTAGTGAGCCAGTCTGTTGTTGTTTTTTGGGGGGGATTGGTTGTTTTTGTTTTGTTTTGTTTTTTTGTCTGTCGTGAACTGTGGGCCTGGGCACTATGCCAGAGCTCTTTAGGTCAAGGCTAGTGGTCCACCACTTGAGCCACGGCACCACTTGCAGTTTTCTGGTGGTTTATTGGAGATCAAAGTCTCATGGAGTTTCCTGCCTGGGCTGGCTTTGAACTGCAATCCTCAGGTCTCAGCTTCCCGAGTAGCTAGGATTACAGGCATGAGCCACTGCTGTTGCCCAGCTCGGCCAGTCATTTTAATGGACTATGTATTGCAATGATAAAATTAAGCTTCCAAGAATTTTATAATTTGTAATTGTTGGGGACTAACATCTAGTGCTTAGGGACTTTTCTGAAGAAAGCAGTGACAATGTTATGGAATGTGGTTTTTTATTATCAAGGTGATGTATAGAGGGGTTACAGTTACCTAAGTACGATAATAAGTACATTTCCTTTTAAACTTGTTAACCCTTCCCTCATCCTTCTCCTACTTCCCCCCCCCCAATGGACTGTGGATTTATTGGCAACTGTAACTCAGTTTCTAAAGTTCTTAGGTGATGTCTTAGAGAGAACAGTAATTTAGCAATGAATAAAAAGGTTATGGATCCTGGCGCCAGTGGCACTTACCTGTAATCCTAACTATTCCAGAGGCTGAGATCTGAGGATCATAGTTCACAGCTAGCCAGGCAACAAAGTCCGTGAGATTATTATGTCCAATAAAGCTACCAAAAAACCAGAAGTGGAGTTGTGGTTCAAGTGACAGAGTGTTAGCATTGAGTATAAAAAGGTCAAGGACAGCGCTCAGGCTTGGAGTTCAAGCCCCAGGACTGGTGCGCGCGCACACACACACACACACACACACACAAAGATGAAAGTAAAATGTTTAGAAACTACTCACAGAGTGTTAGAGGAAGGAAGACTGCTGATATAAGTTGTCTATTAACATAATTTGTTTCATAACCTACCAACTTTCTAACCTCATATATACCTTTCATAGCCACATTACCATGGAAAAGAATATATACATTTTATCTTAAAAAATGAAACTGCAGTTAATGAGTTCTTAAAATTTTTGTACGAATTTAATTTTTTTCATTAAATAATGGCCTAGATACTTTGAATTTATTTAGGGTTGCCATTGTATTTATCATTAGTAATAATCATGTTCAATTATTTTTTCTCCTTTTTTTTTCCTCTTTCATTTCCCCTTTCATTCCTTCCTTTCCTTTTTTTGTTCTTTTTTTTTTTTTCCTTCAAATTGTGTTTTAGGTGGAGTCTTTCATTTTGGATCAGGATGATTTGGAAAATCCAATGCTGGAAACAGCTTCCAAGTTGCTCTTGTCTGGTACTGCTGATGGCGCAGACCTCAGGACAGTAGATCCAGAAACACAAGCTAGACTAGAAGCTTTACTCGAAGCTGCAGGTACGTCTGTAAACTCTAGTAATGAACTGTATGGAAATCTAGTGTCTTGTTACTCATAATGTGTGATCTTATATATTTGGTGTGATACTATTCAAAAAAATTAGTTCTTTTCTATAGAATTCCAAGGGAATATTTTATTAAAATACATTTATTTTTTGTTACCAGAGGAAAAGCCACATTCTATAGTATAGTATATCTTAAGAAAGGATTGCTTGCTTAGCTGAGTGTTGGTGGCTCATGCCTTTAGTCCTAGCTACTTAGAAGGTTGAGATTAGGAGAAATAGAGCTCCAGGCAATCTTGGTCAAATGTCTGCAATGTCCGTTCTCAGCCAATACCATGATGACTCATACTTGTCATCCCAGGATGGAAAGCCTAAAATAGGCAGATCGTGTGGTTCAGGTGCTTTCCTAGGCAAAAGCAAAATTCGTATCTCAAAAATAAATACTTGGTACCAAAAGAGTTCTTAAATAGTTGGTCTTCTTTATTTGTGAATTCCATAATTGTGAATTTGTGCACTAGTTAACTTATAGTTGAAATAGTTTTCATAGCTTTTCATGGTGAGGCACAGACAGAAAAATTTGAGTCATCCTATTTTTCCCTGGTAACATGATGCTCTGTCTGCGCTCCTTTCAACTCTCATACTACAGACAAATTTTCTTAAGCAGTCAGTTTAGTGCCACATTTTTCACAATTTCAAGCTTTTTGCTAGTGATTTCAATGTGTGTTACTCTACAGAGTTTAGTGGTACAGTGCTTGTCTGGTAGCATATCTCCTGGAAATCAATCCCAGCACCACAAGAAAAGATGATAACCCCCAAACATGCTGAAAATATTCTGGTGCTTTTCAGTATTGGAAGGCTTTAGTGGGCTTTACTAGGGAAGCATATGTTAGGGGAACATTCAGGAATGAGGTGTGGTACCTTTGTATGGTTATAGACTTGTGAGTTCAACTAATGCACTAGGATATATTAAGAAATCTAAACAGACACATATGAAACAAAGTTGTTTACTAATGAAATGTGACCAGAGGCTTGCAGTAACATAAGGGAATGGTGGTTCATTATTTACTAATTCAGCAATTTCATAGAATATAACTGCCATGGATACCAATAATTAATTGTGTACAGCTGGAGAGTTGGCTCAGTGGTAAAGTTTTTGCCTCGCATGCATGAGGCCTTGGTTCAATTCCTCAGTACCACATAAGCAGAAAAAAGCCAGAAGTGGCACTGTGGCTCAAGTGGTAGAGCTCTTGCCTTGAGCTGAAGAGCTGAGGGACAGCACCCAGGCCCAGAGTTCAGCCCCCACCACTGACCAAAAAAAAAAATTGTATACAATCCTCTCTTGTACCCCTAATTTTTGGTATAGACTCCTTTTGGAAACTTGCATAGTGAATCATTAAATGTTTTTGGAGTGGATTATATGTATCCCCATAGGAACAGTGTTTTACATCTTGATTAAACATAATCACTTCTCCCTACTTCACTATTTCTGTTTCACCTCTCTCCTCTTTTCCTTTCTTTCTTTCTTTCTTTCTTTCTTTCTTTCTCTCTCTCTCTCTCTCTCTTCCCCTCCCTCCCTCTTTCATATTTCCTTCCTTCCTTCCTTCCTTTCCTTCTTTCTTTTCTTTCTTTCTTTCGTTCTTTCTCTTCCTTTCCCTTCCCTTCCCAGTCCTGGGACTTGAATTCAAGGGCCTGAGCTCTGACCCTGAGCCTCTCTGTACTCAAGATTAGTGCTCTACCACTTGAACCACACTGCCACTTCCAGCTTTTTCTAAGTAGTTTATTGGAGATGAAAGTCTCACAGACTTTGAACAGGCTTCAAACTGTGATCCTCAGATCTCAGCCTCCTTAGTAGCTAGGATTACAGGTGTGAGCACCTGACACCTGACTTCATTTTCTTTTCTTTTTAACTGAAAATTTTACACAACAGTTTAGAATGGAGCCCCTTATCCCACCTGTGTCTTGCTCCCTAATTGTCCCTCTGCCTAAGTTCCCCATTCTCTCCTTCCCTGTTTCTGGTCTTTAAAGCTGTCCCCATCTCAGGGTCAGACCAACCTTCTCTCCTTTAACCAGCCTATCCTTCCTAACAGCAGGGCTGAAGGAAAGGAGTAATGGATGGAGGAGGGGAGGGGACCAAGAAAAAAAGGTTCACTAACATGTTGGTTGGGGAGAGAATGAGGTCAGCAGCACTGAGGAGCAGATGGAGGGGGCAGTAAGGACTTGGTTTGTCACAGATTCCAGCAAGAAGAATTTGAAAGCAACAAAAGACAAAAGCCCAGAGGTCCCTGGGTTTGGTCCTTTGCAGAAAAGATGTCCTGGTGGGTGGGTGGGGGTGAGGAAGCTGGCTTAGTAATAGATTACTTGCCTAGCATAGCATGCATGAAGCCCTGCGTTTGATTCCTCAGTACCAAAAAAAAGGATGTTGGGAAGGATTTTCAGTGGATTTCAGGAAGCAAATGAATCCTCATGTGCTGTGTGGCTTTCTGTGTAATGTTAGTGCCAAACTTAAGTAGGGGTGGAGTGCTGTCATTCACTAACACCTAGATCCAGAGATTCTGGTCTTTGGTCTTGAGTCCCAGAACTTTGCCTCAAATTTCCTTTTTCCCACTTCTTCTCATAGAAAAGTTCTTTTCTGGCCCTACTCCCTACCTGGTCTAGTTCCTTTTGGAACAACCATGCGCTCCAAATGCTAGCCACCTGGACCCTGAGCCCTGGGCAGATGCTCCCAATGAGGCATAGAGAGGTTCTGGGGGACTCCCAGATATAGCAATGGACTCCATTGCCTAGTCTTCACAGAACAATCTCATGTCCCTATCCCAGCCCTTTGCAGCTCTGTACACAGTTTTAAGCTTGGCAAAAGATGAAGATAATATTGTAAAATATAAAAGCTTAACTGTTAAAAAAAAAGGAAGTTTAGAATGGCATGACTCTGTATGTTCATTATCTACCTCCAGTAGATATCAATGTAATTTTTTTTTAATTTTTGAGATAATTTCTTGCTATGTATTCCCACTTGGCCTTGAACTAAAAATTCTGCCTCTGTCTCATAAGTTTGAATGTTAACAGCTAGGATTATAGGCTTGCAGCACCAGACCTGGCTTTGTACTGTTTTTTTTTTTTTCTCACAAGTGATTTATTTGAATCAAGATCCAAACAAGGTTCACATACTTAAAAATGTTATTTTTCTTTGTGTATTTTAATCATAGTAGTTCCTCCTCTCGTTTTTTGTTGAGGAAACACTCATTTGTTCCCACATTGTGATTTTGCTATTGTACTTCTGTGTGCTGTAGCTTTTAGAAATTACAATGCTGCTGCAGACCACACTACTTTACTTTTTGCAAGAATAGTCACATGTGCTGTGAATTCCCTTATGTATCTATCATTAGGTGCTATTTCCTTGTTGATTGTTTTGTGAAGAGATTGAGCAATGTTTAGGTATGTAATGTCCTTCTTGATAAAGGATGTGTAGGAGGCAAGTGTTTTGAGAAATTATCTGAAAGTAAAGTCTCTCAGTCCCCATGCTTGATCATGTGTAGACTCCAGACATCATTGTCCTTTAGAATTGGAAACTTCCTCATTGATTTTTTTTTAAATCTCTGCCACTTTTCACTATTCCTCCCTCCTAAGAGATCTGACATATATACATACATATATATATACACACATATGTATACATATACATACATATACGTGTGTGTGTGTGTGTGTGTGTCACTGTGTGTGTGTCTGTGTGTGTGTGTGTGCCTGCACGTGTGTCTGTCCTGGGGCTTGAACTCTAGGCCTGAGCTTTGTCCCTGAGCTGTTGAGCTTAAGCCAAGCACTCTACCACCTGAGGCACAGTGCTACTTCCAGTTTTCTGGTGGTTAGTTGGAGGTAAGAACCTCATGGACTTTCCTGCCCGGGCTGACTTTGAACCATGATCCTCAGATCTCAGCCTCCTCAGTAGCTAGGATTATAGGAGTGAGCTACCGGTACCTGGCTGGGCAGTCTTTTTCAGTATGTCGTGACAAAAGTGACCAGACAGCTCATGATTCACATCTTACCAGTTTACCAACCTTTGAACATAGGTTCTTCCAAAGACTTGACAGATGCCTAAATGAAGGCTCCTAGTAGTCTCAATGTAGGCTAAAGACCCTAATTGGTACCGAAGGGTGACAAGATCATACACCACATGGAAGAAATAAGATGATTTTTTTTTTTTTTGAAAATTGGAGGGAAGAGGAATTTCCCAAAAGATTCTAGACAGACAACATATATGTCCATTGTTCTATTTCAAGATTAGATAAGATATACAGATTTAAGTAATGTGAGTTTTGCTTTATTTTCCTTTTGGGGTATGTGCATATTGGAATGAAACTAATATAGGAATTGGCAAATTATCCACGGCGGATGGTAAGGCCTTTGCAGACCCTGAAGTACTCCGGAGGTTGACATCATCTGTCAGTTGTGCGTTGGATGAAGCTGCTGCTGCACTTACCCGTATGAGAGCTGAAAGCACAGCGAATGCAGGGCAGTCGGACAAGTAAGTACTCATTTGCTATGGTTAAAATGAAACAATTTTTTCAATAAAAATAGTTAACATACAGCATGTATTTTATGCTTCACATTGCTACCATCTTAAGATATAATGTTTGATTTTGTTATAATTCCTATTTTGTATATGAGAAATTGAGATATATAAATTAATCAATCACATAAGTGACAAGGAATAAACCACCATTGTCTGACAACAAGCCTAATTTTGTAGCATTTTGCTAATATCTTTAGCTTTATTTTGTTTTATTGTTTTTTTTTTTTTGGGCCAATCCTGTCTCTTGAACTCAAGTCCTGAGCATGTCCCTGAGATTTCTTGCTCAAGGCTAGTGCTCTATCACTTGAGCCACATGTACACTTCTGGGTTTTTGTGGTTAATTGGAGATGAGTCTTGCAGATTTTCTTGCCTGCCCTGGTTTTGAACCATGATGCTAAGATCTTAGCCTCCTGAGTAGCTAAGATTATAAGCAGGAGTCATGGGCTCCTGGCTGACCGCCTGCTCTCCCTCCCTCCCTCCCTCCCTCCCTTCCTCCCTCCCTCCCTTCCTTCCTTCTCCTTTCTGTCTTTCTGTCTCTCTTTCTCTTTCTCTCTTTCCTTTCTTCTTTCTCCCTTTCTTTCTTAACTTACTATAGCTATAATAGAGCATCCATCTTGCAAGCACAAGGCCCCTGGGTTTAATTCTCAATACAGGCCCTCTCCTTCCCTCCCTTCATTCCTATAAAATGGATAGATGACAATAGACAGATAATAAAAACTGATCCAGTTCTTGTTTGTGGATATGAGTCCAAAGCATGTTATTTTCTTATCTCCTGTAATTCATTTGTAGTTAATGCACACTCATTAACTATTTTGTAACTTGATGATTCAAGTTACAAACTGATAATATGCAATAAATACAACCAACTCATTCATAGGCAAAATTATGGTTATTTGTTGAAAATGAACATAAATTCCAAAGAAGTGACTGAAGAGAGTTATTAATGTGATAATAATTTTTAGCTCTTATTGGCTTTCTTAGCTATTGAGAAAATGAAAATACTCTTTTATGATTCTACCTTGTTCAGCCATGAGAATAGCTTTGACGTATGGGATCTTTAGCAATGTTAGTGTTTTGTGAACGCCACAAAAGTACCAGTACTTTCCAATAGTAAGATTGTTATATAAGATCAGTAGGTGATAATCCCTGTCATGTGTGCAGTTTGTTGTTAACCAAAACATCTTTGTGTATACCTATGGATTTAGAGAGAAAATGATATCATTAAAAAAAACTCTCTGGGGCTGGGAAGGTGGCTCAGTGGTAGAGCTCTTGCCTTGCATGCATGAGGCCCTGGGTTTGATTCCTCAGTACCACATAAGCAAAAAGAAAAAAGTTGGAAGTGGCGCTGTGGCTCAAGTGGTAGAGCACTAGCCTTGAGCTGAAGAGCTGAGGGACAGCGCCCAGGCCCAGAGTTCAGGCCCCACGACTGGACCCAAACAAACAAAAAGAAAACTATCTGTTTAAAAGAAGTGTCTTCTTTGTTTTTATGAAACAACTTTTAATCACATAAGAGGTGATGTGAAATTGACAAGTTATGAATTTTCTATTTCTCATAGCTATTTTTAGAGCTGTTGTCTTAGATTTACTTTTTTTTTAGTTAATCTTGGGATCTATTCGTTAATATTCAGTGTTATACCAGACCTGTAATTTTAGCCACTTAGGAGGCTGAGATCTAACGATCACAGTTAAAAGCCAGCCGGGGCAGGAAAGTGGTACTGTTTATCTCTAACAAAGTACTCAAAAAAGCTGGAGATGGCCCTGTGGCTCAAGTGGTACAGCCTTGAGCAAATGAAGTTCAGGGACAGCACCTGGGCCCAGAGAGAGTTCAAGCCCCAGCAAAAAAATAAAATAACAATAGAGAGTGCTGAGTCTCAGGACTATTAGTATACTATGAAGAAATTGAGTTATATAAGAGCCAAACGTCGGGGCTGGGAATGTGGCTTAGTGGTGGAATGCTTGCCTAGCATGCACGAAACCCTGGATCCTATTCCTCAGTACCACATAAACAAAAAAGGCCAGAAGTGATGCTGTGGCTCAAGTGGTAGAATGCTAGCCTTGAGCAAAAAAACCTCAGGGACAGTGCCCAAGACCTGAGTTCGAGCCAAATCTATTTAGCCTGATAAAGGGACGTTACAATTAAGTGAAATACATTAGTAAGAACTGTGAGTAACAATATGAAAGTGGAAATGCTAGGGTAGGGTTTGTTTGTATTGGAGAGTATGTCAGAAATCCTTATTTTAAAGAGCCATTTAGCAAAGACAGCAGCTGTCTTACCAGCAGGACTTGAGGTTGGAGCATATTTAATATATTTGATGGAAAACAAGGCCACTGTACCTAGAGCATAAAGATGAAAGAAGAAGACATCAAGCCTGGGATTAAAAGGGAAAAGACATGATATCCTACCACTGTTTAGACATTGTAAGAGTTTTCGCTTTTCCTATGAGGAGGGTTTAGAGCAGAATAGTGACATGATACACTTGCTTTTCAGTGAGGTATCTTTGGCTGCCTTGTTGAAAGAGCTTGAAGAAGAGCTAAGATGAAAACAGATAAGTCAGGAAGTGTTGCCATAACCTGGGATAAATGTGATACCTTTAGTCGCTAGTAGTAATAGCGGAGGTAGTAGTGAAACCCCAATTATGGTAGTTGCCTTTAGTAACTGAGGTGACAAGGCCATGTTTCAAGAGGATGATAGAATAGTTGATCATATATTAAATATCGAGATTAGCAGGATCTTCACGTTTAAGTTTAGAGTGAATTTTATCCAAAAGTAAAAAGAACATCTTTATAGTAATAATTTTTGAAGACTTTACTAAAGGACAAAAACAGGTTTTGTTTGTTTCAGTCTAAATTGCTAGTAATGTCCTATTCAGGTGATTCTGGCCTTTCCTTGCGTGGAATGGGGGACGGGGGGGAATGCTCGTACCACACACACACACATACACACACACACACAAGCAAACGTGCTGGTCCTAGGGCTTGAACTCAGTGTCTGGATGCTGACTTTGATCTTTTTTTCAAGGCTAGTGCTCTTCCACTTAAGCCACAGCTCTACTTCTGGTGATTGGGTAGTTAATTGGAGATGGGAGTCTGATGGACTTTCCGGTCTGGGCTGGCTTTGAACTACAAATCTCACATCTCTGCCTCCTTAGTAGCTAGGATTGCAGGCATGAGCTACCAGCTCAACTCACTGACTTTTATATGTAAGAATTTAAACCCAATCAACCTTGAGCTTTCTTGTTATGAAATGTTAGGTTTATTAAATAATCATTCCAGTGTTAGCACTACTGTAAAGATTGATATCAAACTAGTAACATACTGTACAATTTTTATATTATATCCTAAGATTACAATATTCTTCCTCAAATAGCCGCAGTTTGGCAGAAGCCTGTTCAGAAGGAGATGTAAACGCTGTGCGGAAGTTACTCATTGAAGGGCGAAGTGTAAATGAACACACTGAGGAAGGGGAGAGCCTCCTTTGTTTAGCTTGTTCTGCTGGATACTATGAGCTTGCACAGGTTTGTGTTACCATATATAAATTTCAAAATGAGAATCTTAATTTATTAAGGAAATGGTATACTTTTTCAGTCATTTAATTCAACAGGTAGTTTTGTTAGTCAAATACTTTGTATGTTAAATTAAGAATGGATGTTACAATTTTTTGATGAAAATATTTTCTACTGTTCTTTAAACTTTACTTTCTTTTCTAAGGTTTTGTTGGCAATGCATGCAAATGTAGAAGACAGGGGGATCAAAGGTGACATTACACCTTTAATGGCTGCTGCTAATGGAGGACATGTCAAAATTGTGAAGTTGCTGCTAGCTCATAAAGCTGATGTCAACGCACAGTCTTCAACAGGTCACAAGTGTCTTTTTTCAGTTTCAATAAATAGTAACGTTCTTCAGTTATAATAGTTTCACATTGTAATGACATTAGTGTGACTTTCACAATTCTCTATTTTTTATATGTCTTATATATATACATATATATGTACATCTGTATATGAGGTTTGAGGTAAATAGAATATGTTTGAATGAGTTTTTTTCCTGTTCTGCTTATCAGGACAATTACTTTGCTTATCAATGCACTTTTAGGATAGTTGAAACATGAACTCTCTTGGAAGTTGAGAGCAATGAGTTATAGTACTCAAACCCAAGTTTCCTGTTTTCTAGGGTGAATAGAAAGATAGAAATCAAGTGACTGGTCTGTCATACCTTACTGTTGTTACAATTATGACCCATGGGAAAAGAAAGTTATGAAGGCATTGTATAACCTCAGCCCAATAGATTTGTGTAAAAGTTCCTATAGTTATGTAAAAGTAGTTATTTTAATTTCTTTGATGTAAGATTTATTAGATGTTTTAAATAGCTAAATTATCCAAAATCTTTATTTAAAGAAAGATTGATTTTTCTTCTGAGAGATTTTTGTTATCCACAAGAATTCTTTTATGTTTAGTGTACATACCTACAAGCCTAGATATCAGGAGGCTGAAGCCAGGAGTTCATGAATAGCCAAAGTTAAATAGTGAGACATGATTCAAAGAGAAAAAAAAGACATCACTGTTAACTAATTTAGTGTTGGGCATTTTAGTGAAACCAAAATAAGTATTATTAAATTTATGGTAGTAAATATTTCATATAGGGGCTGGGAAGGTGGCTCGGTGTTAGAGCGCTTGCCTTGCATGCATGAGGCCCTGGGTTCGATTCCTAGCACCACATAAGCACAAAGAAAAAAAGCTGGAAGTGGCACTGTGGCTCAAGTGGTAGAGCGCTAGCCTTGAGCTGAAGAGCTGAGGGATAGCACCCAGGCCCAGAGTTCAGGCCCCATGACCGGAGCGCCTCCCCCCCCAAAAAAAAGTTTTAAAAAAATTCATATATATGGTATATATATTATATGTAAATAATAAATATATTTTATGTACTTATGTATGAATGATGATTCATTTTTTGCTGTTTTCCAGTACTGGGACAAGTCTTAGCCTCATGGACTTTTTCAGTTATAAGTAGAATTCTACCACTTAACCCATGCTTCCATTTCTAACTTTCTGTAGGTTAATTGGGCATAAGAATCTTGAAGTTTTGTTTGCCCAGGCTGTCTTCAAACCTTAACCTGTACTTGACAGTATTTTAAAATGAAGTTTGTAATTTCTCTGGTTAAAGTTAATGTAATTTTTTTCTCATTTGTAAACAAGTTCTGTTTTGGGGTAGAATTGTTCCATTCTTTTATCCCTGTAATCCTAGCTACTCAGGAGGCTGAGATCTGAGGATCACTGTCAAAGCCAGCTTGGGCAGGAACATCCATGAGACTCTTATCTCCAAAAACCACAAGAAAAACAGAAGTGGCACTGTGGCTCAAGTGGTGGAGTGCTCTCCTTAAGCTGAAGAGCTCAGGGACAGTGCCCAAACCCAGAGTTCAAGATCAACGACCCACCAAAAAAAAAGTACCTGCCTATGTTTGTGAATCTTTCAATGTAAATCTTTTAAGGATTACTTTTTTTTTTTTTTACAAAACAAAAACCAAACACGCAAAATATTTATTTATATTTATTAGGATTACAGTCTTATCAGTCTTCATAATGTAAAGTAAATGCTGTGGGTGTTTCTGTTGCTTTATGTTGATTTCTCTTTTTGTATTCCTTATTAAAATAGGCAATACAGCATTGACATATGCTTGTGCTGGAGGCTATGTAGATGTTGTAAAGGTGCTCTTGGAATCCGGTGCTAGTATTGAGGACCATAATGAAAATGGTCATACTCCTCTTATGGAAGCTGGAAGTGCTGGACATGTAGAAGTAGCCAGATTGCTGCTAGAAAATGGGGCTGGCATTAATACGCATTCCAATGAATTTAAGGAGAGTGCCCTTACGTTAGCATGTTATAAAGGTACAGTATACACTTCTCCAAAGCAAAAGTTTTAAAAACATGAAATTACATTGTTTTGATGTTTTAAAAATCTTGTTTTTTTAATTAAGGGTAAGATGGCAATTGTGATATGGAATTGAATGTTTTATTTTTAAGAAGTTGTAGAAAGGAATTGCTGTTAAACAAAGCAGTTAATGAATAAAATGGATCTTGATCAATGTCATCCCTTCCAACATTATTACCTTCTCAACTCATTCCCTCACTTTTCTTTTTCTTTTCCTTTTTTTTTTTTTTTTGCCAGTGTTTGGGCTTGAACTCAGGGCACTGTCCCTGAGCTTCTTTTGTTCAAGGCTAGCACTGTACCACTTGAGCCACAAAGCCACTTCCAGCCCTTTCTGTTTATGTGATAGGAATTGGGCTTTCATGCATGCTAGGCAAACACTCTACCACTAAGCCACATTCCCAACCCTTACTTTTTCTTAATGTGTAGGATAAACACTGAAATTTTTACTGCACTCCCTCACTTCTTTATTTTTAATTTAATTTTAAGGGTGATGTACAAAGGGATTACAGTTACAGAAGTAAGGTAATGAGTACGTTTGTCAAGCATTATTACCCCCTCCTTCATTTTCTTCTACTTTCCCTCCCCTCCACCAAGTTGTAATGTTCATTTCCAACATTGTTACTTGTCCCTCACTTTTTTTCTTCATTGGTCTACCCCCCTTCCCTTGACAACCCACTCTATCCCTTTTAAGTACTCCTATCAAAGACCTCCGTGTGAGGGATGAAATGAAACTATTACAGGAAGGTGTTGGAGAAACATTAGGACTCCTTGGCACAGCAGGAACTTTCAGAGTAAAGGTCCAGAAGCACAGCAAATCAAAGAAAGATTTAAAAAATAGGACTGCATCAAACTAAAAAGTTTCTACATGGCAAAAGACATAGCTAACAAGCTAAAAATTATCCTATACAATGGGAGATTTTTGCCAGATGCACATCAGACAGTTGGCTATTACACAGAGTATACATAGAACTTAAAATTCTAACTCCAAGGAATCCATAACCCAATTAATAAATGGGTAATAAGCTAAATACTGTTTTTAAAAAATGTTTATGTTTAATATGCAAATGTTTAAAATACAGAGCCAATATAAATACAGTTGATCCAGTTTTATCAGAAAATTATTTAATTTTAATGAACTAAATTTTGTTGTAGTTTTTCATGTGGGAACATTTTTTCTAGTGCTAAGAGTATATGTGAAAGAAAAAAAGGCCAGCTCACCTGAAACTATGTGTCTCTGTGTGTGTGTCTGTGTATGTATGTGTGTATGTGACACTGGTCAATTGTGGGGCTTGAACTCAGGGCCTGGGCACTGTCCTTGAGTTTTTTTGCTTTAGGCTAGCACTACCACTTTGAACAACAGCTCCACTTCTGGTTTTCTAGTGGTTAATTGGAGATAAGAATCTCATGGACTTTCTCTCACTTGCTGGCTTTGAACTAGGATCCTGAGTATCTAGAATAACAGACTTAAACAACCGGAAACTCTTTTGGACTGGCCAGACAATTACCTAAAAGGATGTCTGGTCTGTAGTATTCTAGATTGTTAAAAAGCAGTCACAGGGTAAACAATTTTCAAATTCTTAGGTTAAAGTGAGGTGTTGTTTATTTTTTGTTTTTTTGCTTTATAAAATAAGGGACTTAAAAGAGTTATGCAAATTTTGGTCTGTAGAAACAGTAACTTCATTGTTTCATATCATCTCCAGCTGTACCATATTTGAATCATAAAATAACTGATTATTCTTGACCCAGAGGTATCAAGAAAAAGTTTTAACAGGTACAAAATGTAAAGAAGCAATCATTCTCAGGGCTAATACATCTTTGCTTGCATAAGACTATATATGAGTGGCTCCTAAAATTTTACATCATGGCCTTTAATTTCCTCAGCCTAGACCTAACCTTGTTTGTATTTTGTTCCATTCTAAGACTGCCCAAGACTGTGATATCATTTGAAATAATTTTTTGTTAAGAGCATGAGAAAATAATGTTAAATACATGACTAAAGTTTAAGTTAAGTTAAAATAATAACTTTCTTTAAATGCTTTGATTATTTGATGTTACAGGTTTGTAGATAGGTAGTACAGCTGAAGGCCCTTCTCCAACTCTCTTTGGTAATTTGGCAAGAGGCTGAGCTTCACTGAGGAGAGTACCATGGTTTATTTAAATGCTTTGTTTATTGACCTACAAATTTTCCAGTAGGGAACACATCTGAAGACCCTTAACTTCTCCAGTCCTGTTTTGTAATTTGATAAAGGCTGGACTTCATTGAGAAGGGGAGGAGTAAAGCCTGGAATTGGGCTGATTAGATAGTTCTCTCCTCTTTGGACCCAGATATGTCTATATTTTAGTACTGAGTCCTAGCAGGTCAGAGAGCTTTGACTTTGACTCACCTCACCTCACCTCAGCTTTTTGAAAATGGCACCTGAGGTTGAGGTTTGCAGGTTTTAAATGCAAGCTGATTTAGGGGAGCTAAACTTTTGGAATGCATCTCTACTACTTCCCAGGTTCCATGAAACTCCTCTGTATCTGGTGAGGTTTCCTAGGACATAGGTTGACAAGGAGATAAGAGAGCTAGCATATGAACTGAATGGAACACTTACTCAGCTATTTGGAGGTTGAGGATTATAGGTTGAGATGACATAGGAGGTTGGAACGTAGCTAAAGACCTAGCTCTTATTGAAGTCTTGTTTTAACTGTTTACCTATAACTCCACTGTCTTTCCCTCTCATTTTCATTTGGTTACAAATCGCTTAGTTCATTCCAAATAAAGCTGGTTCAGATAGAGAAGTTATTTTTTTTCTTACATAGTCTTTTTGTAATATATTTTACTCTGCTTTTTTAACCACTGAATATTTGAACTTAAACGTAGGGTTTATTTGAAACAATACAGAAGTTGTGTATGTATCTCAGTGAATATATTTGTTTATAGATAAGTAGAAATTATATTTGTATTGTTTCATAAACATGCAGATCCTAATTTACAATAAGTAGATTACCCCTAAAAATTTCCTTGGTTACTGAAATTTCAAATATATTTCCTCATAGAAATAGTTTTGAAAACTACCTTATTCTGTGGCATAAGTAAAATAAGTAGAGTATGCCTATCAGAGTATTTCAGATGTTCAAACATGGCATCTTTGTTTACCTACAGTAGAGATTATAATGGAGGTCATTTCTTAGGGTAGAAGTACAACTTATTTAAAAGTTTAGGAAGTGGCACTGTAGTTCAAGCGGCGGAGCACTCGCCTTGAACTGAAGAATTGAGGGACAGCGCCCAGCCCCAGAGTTCAAGCCCCATGACCGACCAAAAAAAAAAAGCTTATTTAAAAGTTGTAGCTGGGTTCCCATGACTCATGAGCACCTGTAATCCTAGCTACTCAGGAGCCTGAGATCTGAGGATCACAGTTCAAACCTGGGCATAAAAGTCCCTGTGACTCTTCACTCAAATTAACCACTGAAAAACCAGAAGTGGAGCTGTGGATCAAAGCAGTAGAGTGCTAGCCTTGGACAAAAGAGCCCAGAGACAGTGCTCAGTCCCTGAGTTCAAGCCCCAAAATTGACCCCCCCAAAAAAATTGAGGGTAGCTCATAGTTGACTTTAGTATTATGCTTAATATTTAGTCATAAGTAAAGATCACTGTGTTGTAAAAAGATTTTTTAATTGAATTATCTGAGTAATCTTAACACAATTTCGGTTTAGGTCATTTAGAGATGGTGAGATTTCTTTTGGAAGCAGGAGCTGATCAAGAGCATAAAACAGATGAAATGCATACTGCTCTAATGGAGGCTTGCATGGTAAGATTGGTGAAGTATATACATAAAATAATGTTTTTATGTTAAATAGTGAGACAAAAGATTATCATAAACTTATTGTGAATTGGAACCCTAGTTATCTGAATTACCAATAGTTTTAAGTTTCTTTAAATTAAATATTTTCTAAAGATTTATAATACAAGCTGCAATTCCTTAGCTCTCAATTCTTTGCTGATGTTTTAGTTGGTACAGAAGTGATTTTTTTTTAAAAGATTGGTCAGTAACATTAAAGGAACAATGTCTAGAGTATCTATACTATATTATGTACAGTATATACCTCAAACCAATAAGATAAAGGAATATTTGTATAGTAGTTTTTGTGGTGCGTAATTCCTTCTCTGTGTGGTCTTTGCTGGACCCTGAAGGGTTTTTTTTTTAATTGTACCTTAGAATTGTACTTGAGAGTAGATCATAATAGACAAAGATGAGAATAAAACTGTAGCTATATTTGTGAGAATAACATGTCAAAGATTGTAAAAGAACCCAGATGAATTTGTAATTTCTTGTCTCAGTTTGAATTCAAAAATTATTATTAAAAGGTTGTTGGATTTAATTTACTGATTTTTAAAGATACTATAAAGTCATCATTTAATAATTGAATTATTTTGTCATAGTCTTTATTATTACCTAAATACTTGTCTTTTTGAGCAAACATAAGTCTTCATCTATAAAGTGAAGATAAAACCTTTCTCTTGGGTTCTTGTGAGTACTAAATGAGATAATTTCCATAAAACACCTAAATGATAATACCATTTTTAACAATTTTCTGTGGTGAGGAAAAGTAGGTATTACTGTTACTCTATCAGAAAATCTATGAATAGAATTTTTTGGTTATTTTAAGATATGTTATTCTGAAAACCTGCCAAATGTACACTGAAATTAAATTTTGTAAATAAATGAAAGATAGCTGGATGTCATAACACACATGTTGGCCTGGGCTGCATAGTGAGTTTCAGGCTAGTCTGGACTATGTAGCAAGGCTCTCTCTTAGGGGAGACAGTATTAGTTGACAAAGTGACCTGGATAATGTAATGAGACAGGTGCAGGTACCTGGCTGGAATAATATGATGTATCTATGAAGTAATAAATAGAAGATAAAGAAATTTATTTAAAAAATAAATAGAAAAGTTTATTGAAGGAAAAATAGAATTGACCGCAAGTTCTTGAGGTTACCAGTACTTAAGTAATCTGTGATAAAATTAACTGCATAATAAAATATTGTTTTCTTCAACTGCTAAATGTAGATTTATTCTTATTTAAATGAAGGTTAGTAAACTTGATTGTATAATAATTGAGAAATTTCAGAATTTTCAAGATGTTTTTAATGGGGATTTAATTCTTGTTAATTGCATTATGATTAGGATGGCCACGTTGAAGTAGCTAGGTTACTTCTTGACAGCGGTGCCCAAGTAAACATGCCTGCTGATTCATTTGAGTCACCACTGACTTTGGCTGCCTGTGGTGGGCATGTGGAACTTGCAGCCTTACTTATTGAAAGAGGAGCTAGCCTGGAAGAGGTCAATGATGAAGGTTATACACCTTTAATGGAAGCAGCTCGTGAAGGACATGAAGAAATGGTGGCCTTACTTCTAGGACAAGGTAACCAAATAAGTCAAGACACTAAAGCATAAACCAAACATAAGAGCAAAATTTTTATAAATTTGTTGAATTTGAATATTTTACCACTCTTGTAGATTTGCAGTGAAATGTTGGTATCCAGAGTTACAAAGTAGTTACCATAAACGTGGCTCCCATATTGTTAAACAAAATCAGATAGACTTTAATATAGCAGAGAAGTGTTATAGGCGTGTGTAGTATGAATAACAAAGAGAAGTAAACAGAACTGGACCTGGTATAGGGGATACCATAAGATCCAATGTTTGTCAAGCTGATAATGTTGAGGGAATTCTTTGAATTCTTACTAATAAATAATAGAACTAATGTTTCATACAATAATATGAGAAACACTGCCATAATGACTAATGAGAATGAAAGGCTTCTTGTGTGTACACCTATAATCCCAGTACTTAGGATCTTGATTTTTTTTTGTTTTAGACTACGGTTAGAAACCGGCATGGTTACATAGCAAGACCTGTGTTTAGGGGGAAAAAAAAATGAAAAAACAAGACATATAAGAAACTGGGAAAAGTGAAACAATTTACTTGTTAAAATATCTTAAGTCTAGAAATAATTCTTGAACTGTAGAGGTAATTCTAATTAAAATATATACACATGTGAAATGGTAAAATCCTTTGGTAAACTTATATAGAAACAAAAAAAGAGTGATAGAAGAGTAAAATGGGTTCCTTTGTGGTAGTGAGTTACAATTAGAAGGGCAAAAAGTAAATGGAAGGTGAATATAGTTGAGGTATTTTGTTTACACCTGAAAATCAGAACAGTGAAACCTATTGAAATTGTTTTAAGAAGAGGATATTAAGAGAAAGTGAAGAAAAGATAGGAGGTTGGTGAGAGGTATATTATGTGCTTGTGTAGAAACGTCACAGTGTAGAATTAATATATAGTAATAATTTTTAAAACAATTTTTCATATTTGGACAAAATTCAAGAGGAATGACATTGGCTTTTATTTAAAGGCTATCTTGACTAGAATTTGAAAAGCACAGATTTTAGAGCAGATTTCATAGTTTCTAACCTTTGGCTCCTTTCTAATCTAAGTTTGCTGTTTGAGATGGATTAGAATATAGATAAGTGGATGTATGGGCACATGTGCATATATAAGACAAGCTCTGGCTTGTAACATAGTACAATGCTAAGTGTTAGCTGTGGAGATTATGGTAGTAGAGATGATGGTAATGTTATTGTGGGCAAATTAATTAACCTCACGTTTTTAATTGTACAACTGATAGGCATGACTAGCCAATGAATGAAAGAGTTAGGCATTGAATTCAAGTTCTGATCTTAGACCAAAAAAAGAACTTAGCTGATAATACCTCAACGTATAAAATACTTAGAATATTGCATGACAAATGACAAGAGCTTCTTACTACTTTTAGTTATTGTTTGTGGAGCTTAAACTCAGAGCCTGGGTGCTGTCCTTGAGCTCTTTTGCTCAAGACTAGCACTTTACTACTTCAAGCCATTGTGCTACTTCTGGTTTTCTGGTGGTTAATTGAAGGAAAGAAAGAGTCTCATGGACTTTCTGGCTTGAGCTGGCTTTGAACTGTGGTCCTCAGATCTTAGCCTCATGAGTAACTAGGATTATAGGCATGAGCCATCAACACTTTACCATATGACTGTATCTCTGACTAAACAAATATTTCGGCTATGTCATTTAAAATGTAGACTTGTGAATGTGGTTTGATTTTTTTATTAATGGTGTATTTTAAACTTTATTTTAAACCTCTTAA
>NW_012267265.1:3062415-3142677 GCF_000151885.1 Dipodomys ordii | reverse complement strand
ATTTCGGCTATGTCATTTAAAATGTAGACTTGTGAATGTGGTTTGATTTTTTTATTAATGGTGTATTTTAAACTTTATTTTAAACCTCTTAAGAATAGGGGACAAATTCTTCTTAGTATAGTAATATAACATGATTATGAGATAGTTAATCGTATTTTGTTTATGTCAAATAAAATAATGAACGTACTTTCAATTGAATCTCTATTTTAGGTGCAAATATCAATGCACAGACAGAAGAAACTCAAGAAACTGCCTTGACTCTAGCTTGCTGTGGAGGTTTTCTGGAAGTGGCAGACTTTCTCATTAAGGCAGGAGCTGATATAGAATTAGGCTGTTCTACCCCTTTGATGGAAGCTGCTCAAGAGGGTCATTTGGAATTAGTTAAATACTTACTAGCTGCGGGTATGTATTTTGTGTTTGAGAGTTCCTTTTTCCATGAAGAAAAAAAATTTCAATAGTGCAAATTATTCTGTTGGAACTGGTGTGATAGACCGTTTTGAATTATGTGCAGCTTAAATTTCAGTTTCTGTTTGTGATTAATTTTTTTTCTTTCTTTTTTAAGTTGTTGAAAGCATTCTCTTCCTAGAAATGGATAAGGCTATTTTTATCTAACTTCAGAAAATTTAGGTTATCTTCTAGAAGTAGCCTATGTTTATTTATGCTGTATGATTCTCTTATTAAGCATAAAATTTTGCTAACTGCTACAGGAGCTAATGTTCATGCAACAACAGCAACAGGAGATACGGCACTAACATATGCCTGTGAAAATGGTCATACTGATGTAGCAGATGTCTTACTTCAGGCAGGAGCAGATCTGGTAAGCTATTTAGTTTTAAATGTTTTTTCTTGTTTTCTTTGTATTTTTGTCTTTGTTTGCTGAGTTTTGGCTCTTAGTCCTTGCATATGGTAGGACAAGTGTTCTATGACTAGACTATACCTCCACCCCTGTTTTTAAAACCTTAATTTTTAAAATTGTTATTTAGCTGAGTGCCAGTGGCTGGCTTCTATAATCCTGGCTACTTAAGAAACTTAAATCTTGACTATCTCAGTTCGTGGCCAGTCTGGACAAAATACTTTAAAGATTCTCACCTCCAAAATGACAGCACAAAGCTGGGCTGAAGGTATGGTTAAAATGATAGTATGCCACCCAAGTAAGTGGGAAGCTATAAGTACAGTATTTTTTGCCATTATTTTTTGTAATGCTATTTTTTTCTACATTGGAAAGAGAAATTTTTCTGTTACACATTTTAATACATATTTTCCTTAAGAATTTACTTAGCTATTTTAGAAAACGTGCTGTATGTTTGCAATGTTAACGATGTTAAGAACCTTATTTTTAGTTTAAAAAGTATTGAAAACAGTCAATAATAGTCCTTTCCCCCTTAATTAAGTTGTAATTTAATAAAGGAAGGTAAAACAGATACTGTGACTAGATATATAAAATCAATTATATGAAAATGTCATGTCTGTGAAATATACAGCAGCTGAGCATCTGTGGCTCATGCCTATAATCCTAGCTACTCAGGAGGCTGAGATCTGAGAATTGCAGTTCAAAGCCAGCCCTGGCAGGAAACTCTGTGAGACTCTGATCTCCAATAAACCACTCAGAAAACCAGAAGTGGAGCTGTGGTTTAAGTGGTAGAGCACTTGACTTGAGCTGTAGAGCTGAGGGACAGCACCCAGGCCTAGAGTTCAAGCCCCATGACCGACAAAAAAGAAAGAAAGAAATATACAGCAATGTAATAATTACTGGTTGCATAATTAGTAGCAGTAAACCAAATAGTAAACCAGGTGCTTGTGTAATATATAAATTATATACTTAATTTTTGGACATATATATTTATTACTACAAGTCCTAAAGTTTTCTCATAGGATTCACAATTGCTCAATCCTATACATTCTCTCTTTTTTTTCTATATTCTTTAGAAAACTCTTAATAATTATTTACAATAGTTTTTTTATTAACCTTATTATTCTTAAAGTTGTCTGTAAGGTGAAGGAAATGATGAGCATACAGAAATTTATACCAAATATAAGGAATATTACTTGGATTGGTAAAGGCAAACTAGAATGCCATCCATATATATTACTCCATCTCTGATCTATTTTATAGGGAGAGGAGGAACTACAATATGTATTTAGATTACCACTAAGCCTGGTTACTCCCAATTTTAAATGATTATTTCTGCAAAATGTGTTTTTAACGTGATAGACTTTTAAAATATATTTCTAAATTGACTTGAAAAAGTGCTGTTTTATGAATTGATTTCAGAAGCTAATATAATTCTTTTGATTTTCATTAAGAACAATTATTCTCCAGCAATGACATATAAATTAAATTGTATTTTTCCCAAAACAGGAGCATGAATCTGAAGGTGGGAGAACTCCTTTAATGAAAGCTGCAAGAGCTGGTCATGTTTGCACTGTTCAGTTCTTAATTAGTAAAGGTAATATGAAATTACTTTTCTTCCTTTCCCCTCCCCTAAAGTCGCTTGTGGCATCTAGAGCTTTGAGGAGAGGTAAAGAAGATAAATGATGAATAGATAGTTGATAATAGTCTTGTAACACAACAGTTGTTATATCAAGTTTTCAATCTTGCTGTAAAATTATTCTACAAATGAAAATTTCTCTTTTTTAACCTTTTAAGATAGGTATAGTCCATGTTCATGTGTTACAATATTAACTTGACATAGGGATTTTGATATTTCTGTTACTTAGAAATTTATAGCAGGTTTCTTTTGGCCTAAGATTTTTTTTCTCCATAATTATGGAGAGAGATGGTTATAAATGTATCTCAACAAATGTTCAAAATTGAAATTGTATGATGGCAAAATGAATGAGAATTTTCATTCTTGATAATTCTAGTTTGAATACCAAAGACCTAATGACCTAAGTAAAATAATTTTTCAGTATGAGTTTATTACATTCTTAAAACTATCACATTAAAGATTTCACTTTTTTCCTTTTTTTTGACAAAATAGTTTGGCTATAAATAACTTTTAGGTTAAATATATTATTTTATCAAAATCACAAAGGAAACAAATTTATATGAGAATAGTTAAAAATTCTGTTTATACAAAACTACTGGTCATTATCGCAGACAGGTCCTTAGTACTTACAAGTATACATTTGTGATACTTTTTTCCTTTTCTTTTTTTTTTTGTACAAAAATAGAATATTCTTTATTGTTGATAATGTTAAGCTATTATGCAGAATCCTTGTTGTGGTGGGAAAATTGAACTTGAACTTTTCTAGGTTTCTTTTTTTTTTAAGTTCTTATTTTTTATTGTGAAAATACTATACAGAGGAGTTACAATTACATGGGCAAGATAATAAGTACATTTCTTATCAAGCATTGTAGCCTCCTCCTTTGTTTCCCCATCTCATCCTCCTCTGGCCCCTCCCCCCATACCCTTCTGCCCATCCCCCACACACACATTCTCCCCCCCCCCACCAAAGTTTTAAAGTTCGTTTTCGACATAACGACTTGTGCATCTCATTGTTGCAATGGGTCCACCTGTGTAATACTTTTTTTCAAGAGTAGAATAATGTCAAGATGTATTGTATTCATAAACTGATGTTGAGTTGAACCTCCTTTGTACAACTAGTTAAAGATAATATAAAAATTTAAAAATGGAGTATTATATATCGTTACTATCCTCTCTTTTAGGTTTAATTTAATTATTTTGATTTTACTTTCTTCCTGCTATTTTATTTACATTTGGCCCATTACCTAGCACAGTTATCCAAATCAGATATTCCCAAATTACAACAGTGATGGGACAGGGGTAGAAAGGAGTTTCAAATAAATAATAATTATGATAAATCCTAATGTAAAAAAGAGATGATATTATGCTTTTTTTCTATTCCTTGTTCATTCTTTATATATTTAGCCAATATGAGTAATGTGGCTTAATTTCTGTTGCTTTTAAGCTATCTTTTCTAAAGCAGAACTGAACATGTAAATGAAGTTTTGTACTTTATACATTTTTAATATAGTTGCTTAGGAATAATGCAATTGTTCCCAATTAAAATATAATTATTTTTCTGATACATGTGAGCATAATATTTCATTTTTATCTGGGATTAACTTTAGGATAATTCAAAGTGGCTAAGGGTAATTGATAGGGGTTTATTTGAATTTGAGATAGGCTGTGTGTTTGTATTTATTGAAGCTGAGTAATGGATGTATGGGGCTTCCTTACACTATTCACTTTATGATTTTAAGCAAAAACATTACAGTGATTTTTCTGTCTTTTCTGATTTAGGAGCAAATGTGAATAGAACCACAGCTAATAATGACCATACAGTACTGTCCCTGGCTTGTGCAGGTGGTCATCTAGCAGTCGTAGAACTACTCTTGGCTCATGGGGCAGACCCTACACACCGTTTAAAAGTATGTAACTGAGGTGTTCCAAGCAGCATTATAAATTCATTCCTTCACTCTTAATCCTCACAGAATATCATGTAGAAGTTACATTTTTAATCCATTCTGAGTATTTTTTCCTGTTTTACTATAAAAGTTTTTTTTTTAACTAAATGCATGTTTATAAGCTAACTTTTTTTCCTCTTTATTCATTCTTTTAGGATGGCTCAACTATGTTGATAGAAGCAGCAAAAGGTGGTCATACAAGTGTTGTTTGCTATCTTTTAGACTATCCTAATAACTTGCTTTCAGCCCCTCCACCAGAAGTCACTCAGTTAACGCCTCCGTCTCATGATTTAAATAGGGTAAGATTCAAACTTAAGCATTTTGTATTATGTCTTCTTTTTCTCCTTTTTGTTTATACTTTATTTGACTAGCTTGACTATTTTGGGTTAGAAAGTGTATTTTTCTTTATAACTATATAGTGATTACATTTTACAAACATCTGATGTAACATATTTTAGGCTGGTACAATTTTGCTTAACCTTTTTACTAAGGTCAGTATAGCAACTTGAATTCAAAACTTATTCTCAAAAAGAATGCTATTGCTGTTGCTCAGTGGCAGGGCACATGGTTAGTATGTATAAGGCCGTAGTGTTAAGTTCCTAGCACACACAAAAAAAGAATTTTTGATACCAACATATTTTTAGAAAATATGTCGTTATCACATTAAAGATCCCTCAATATATCTATAACGTTTTGTTTTGTTTTGTTTTTTGGTTGGTCGTGGGCTTGAACTCTGTGCCTGGGTATTGTCCTTAAGCTCTTCAGCTCAAGATGAGTGTTCATTCTACCACTTGAGCCACAGCGCCACTTCCTGTTTTTTTCTGGTGGTATATTGGCAATAAGAGTCTCATGGAGTTTCCTGCCTGAGTTGGCTTTGAACCATGATCCTCAGATCTTAGCCTCCTGAGTAGCCAAGATTACAGGCGTGTGTGAGCCACCAGCGCCCGGCCATAACATTGTTTTTTAGCATAGTATTTAATGAATTATGTAGGAAGGGAAGATGTAATCAATGAGTGTCTTTTGTCTTAGGCACCTCGTGTACCAGTTCAAGCACTGCCCATGGTTGTACCACCCCAGGAGCCTGACAAGCCACCTGCCAATGTTGCCACTACTCTTCCCATCAGGAATAAAGGTCAGTTATACTTCTAAAGACTATTTTGTACATTAATTCCCCCCCACACACATCCCCAGCTTAAACAAAGCTAGGCAGTTAAAATTATTTTTCCGCCAAAATGAATTTTACAAAGTTGGAATAATTCAAGAATTTCTGACCAGTTAAAAAAACATGTAATTATGAGTAAAGATAGTTATTGACACTATATGTGCCAGAATTAAAAGTGTTAGCAAGAGAAATTCAAATGCTCATTTTTGATAGAATTCTGGTTATCCATGATTTCCTCTAACAATTTTCATTCATGTTAACCTGGTATTATGGGGTGATATTTTCATAAAATATTTACTTAATCTTGTAGTTATGTAAGACATAAAGATTAACAAGTTGGATCAAATATTAAATTTTATTTTAAAGTAGCTGGTTTAACATAGATTTTTATATATGAATACCTTTCCTCAACCAATAATTAAAAGTTATTTGAGATGTACTTGTTCATTTCTCTAGAATTCTGAGGTCCATATTTGATTTGTGGATGTTACACCATGCATGTTCTTAAGTTATGTCCCGAAACATTATACCTACCAGTTTAAATCTGTTTTTTTAAAGTTTACTTGAAGAATCACTGCAGTTTTTATATTTTGCTTTTGGCTACCTATATTGTTTTACCAACAAAAATACTAAGTTATTTATTTCCACCAACTCCTTTCAGTCACTACTACCAACTTAAAGCCTTGGTACCTTTTTCAATTGGTTGCTAAATCTGTAGCCAGTTCAGTCCATTCGCCTGGCTGTCAGAAGATACAGAGGATGGCATAGTCCAGCATCTCTTCCGGGAAAACTGAATCCCAGTTCTCTATTAGCCAGATAGCTGTGTGGATATGTGAATTTATATCTTAAAACAGTCTTGGAGATGATAGACCCCCCCCAACAAAGACATAAAATTAGTTGGTTTTTAATTTCTTGGTACTTCTTAGTAGTTTGGGCACTCTTGGTGTGTATGTGTGTGTGTTAAAAGGACAGATTAGTAAATGTGGAAAAATCTTGACTT
Organism: Dipodomys ordii; assembly: GCF_000151885.1. Classification (NCBI taxonomy): domain Eukaryota; kingdom Metazoa; phylum Chordata; class Mammalia; order Rodentia; family Heteromyidae; genus Dipodomys; species Dipodomys ordii. Next base: position 3,136,083 of record NW_012267265.1, on the reverse strand, counting down.
AGAGGTCTAAGTTTTCTCTACACCTTAATAATTTAGCATTATTTCTCTGTTCTTATGGTGAGTTTTTACACCTTTATGATCATATGAAATACCTACACATAATCTTAGATTTTACTTTAATTGCACCACTTAGATATCACAGACCTACATCCTTCTACTGTCTAAATTTAGCCATGTGATAATTTTTAAATTATGAAATTGATTTTCAGAGATTACTCTATGCACATAAAATACATACATTTTATATTGATAAAGAAGGTGAATTTGTTTTTAAGTTCTTAAAGGTACATTTTCACCTTCTGTGGATATGATAACTTGGTGCATAACTGTTGGCACTAAACCTCCCAACAGTAACTCTGTAATGAGGATGCCATTCATGTGCACTTCTGAGGGGGTTTCTTTTTCACACAGCTGCTTCTAAACAAAAGTCCAGCAGCCATTTGCCAGCAAACAGCCAGGATGTACAGGGTTACATCACCAATCAGTCTCCAGAGAGCATTGTAGAAGAGGCTCAGGGAAAGTTAACAGAACTGGAACAGAGGATAAAAGAAGCCATAGAAAAGAATGCACAGCTGCAATCCTTGGAACTGGCTCATGCTGACCAACTTACCAAGGAGAAGATCGAGGAACTGAATAAAACAAGGGAGGAACAAATTCAGAAGAAACAAAAGATTCTGGAGGAACTACAGAAAGTAGAACGAGAGTTACAACTGAAAACTCAGCAGCAGCTTAAAAAGCAGTATCTAGAGGTTAAAGCGCAAAGAATTCAACTTCAACAGCAACAGCAACAGTCTTGCCAACATCTGGGACTACTAACTCCTGTTGGGGTTGGAGAGCAGCTTTCGGAGGGAGACTATGCACGGTTACAACAAGTGGATCCTGTTTTGCTTAAAGATGAACCCCAGCAGACTGCTGCTCAGATGGGTTTTGCACCAATCCAGCCTCTGGCGATGCCTCAAGCTTTGCCTCTGGCAGCAGGTCCCTTGCCTCCAGGGTCCATCGCAAACCTTACAGAACTTCAAGGAGTGATAGTTGGACAGCCAGTACTGGGCCAAGCACAGTTGGCAGGGCTGGGGCAAGGAATTCTGACAGAAACACAACAAGGGTTAATGGTAGCCAGCCCTGCTCAGACCCTCAATGACACGCTGGATGACATCATGGCAGGTGGGTTTATATTGTTATGAGCAGGTATCAAATATGATTGCTTAAGGCTAGTAAGAGTGTGCCAGAATTTTTTCCATTACCGAACTTGAGAACTACTTTTGGACTCTTGACTCATATATATCTTTAGAAATACTAGTTCAATCTAAGAAGTCCTCTGATGGATTCAGGTCGAATTAAATATTGGTTCATACAGTACAAGTGACTGAAGCTTTCTGGCTTTGCAGAGTAGTCTGGGTTTTTCAGTAGTGAGGTTGATAATTTGCTTTTTACTTTTGCTTTTTTTTCCTTTTAAGTTCAGAACTCTGAGATTGAATTTTGGCTTTTTTCACTTCTGTTTTCACACCAATAACCTGGAAAAATGATAGAAGTTCAAGCTCAAAACTAGTAGGACATAACAGGGAGCTTTTTTGTGATCAAAAATACTTTATGTCCTAATGTACCAGACTTCAGACTTGATGGATACTTAAAAACAGACAAGCAAAAACACCTTTCCAACATTAATAAAGTACCAAACCAAGTAGAGTTTCAGTATACTGTAATTCAGTGGTTTATTCCCTGTGAATGTTAATGTGTAGTTTCTAACTGTATTATGGGAAGTTGCGGTCCCTGACAGTATGATAGATGACTTATTTTTGAATATGTGGCCAGAAAAATGTTATTTCATTGTTATTATTTGTTTCATTGGCAAGAACTATTCATAACGTTGTTTTAATGCTGATAGTTAGAGTGTTTACTTTCTCTGAATTCTGTAGCAAAAATGGGATAAGATTTCCTAGTTTCATAGAAATGTTATACTGAAAAAAGAATTTGCTTTCTTGAATGAAAAGAAAAGAACAAAGGGAGTAAATAGTTGAATTTTGATCATTTTCTTCTCTTTATTCCACCTTTTTTTTTTACTGATCTGTACTTACATGATTGACTTTTTCTGATTTTTAAATCATTTTGGTATTATGTGTTATGATGAGATTACACATAATAGAATAAGTAAAAGGAAGTAAACTAGTGAGGATTAGTTTATATTGCTGTTAGTCTCCCAGACCTAATTTAATATTGCCTCATCAGCACAAACATGTGAAATGAATAATCTGTCCCAATCTTAAGGATCATATAACCACATTAGAAAAAGTTCAGGACTGAGGTGTTGTTCAATAGTAGAGGCTCTGAATTTAGCGATCATGAGGCCCTGAATTTCTTGGTACAACCAAGAAAAAGAAAGTGCTAATAATTAACAGGAAAAAATGCTGTAATAATTATGTATTGATGAGTATAAGACTTGCCTATAAATTTGAAAACTGTTTCTGCTTACTGCTAGCTTGTTAAAGAGTAAAATTAAATATTTTCAGATATTCTGTGAACAAATTCTAATTTGACAGTATGATTGTGGCCCATTAACCTAGATCCAAAAAAATAAAAGATTAAGATAAGTTATGAGTTAAGTTACTCTAGCAGTCAAAACTACCTAAGGCTGTCTATATAGTTAAATATTACTTACCATTCAAATGAGTGGACAGACATTCCATACTGAGTGTTGAAAATGTTTTTGATATCCTATTAGAGTTTGCTTGTTGTACTTGGGTATAATTGTCAAAAAGGATTTAGCAGTTATATAGATTTTTATGCTGATGAGAATTACCAGAATTTAGTGAAGTAGCTTTTTTGTGAATTTATATACATGCCCAGTCCAAATATCTTTTCTGTATTGATATTTCTGTATGCAACAAAAATTTCAAAGAATATAACTTCTTAGGAAGTATGACAAATGCAGTGTGTGTGTGTGTGTGTGTGTGCGTGTGCGTGTGTGCACGAATGCGCGTGCGCACGCATGTGTCTATGTGTGTGGTGTGTTTAGGTCCTATGGGCCTGCACTCTGTCCCTTAGCTCTTTTCTCAAGGCTAGTTCTCTACCATTTGAGCCACAGATGAAAGTCTCATAGACTTTCCTGCCTGGGCTCTCTTTGAACCATGATCCTCAGATCTCAGCCTTCTGAGTAGGTAGGATTACAATGTGAGCTATCAGTGCTGACCTAAATATACTTTTTAAAATAAATTGTACTCATTAATGTTAAGGAGAGATAGCTAGGAGAAAGTATAGAATTTAAAATGTCTGGGTATCTCTCTACAACTCTGTCTTAGCATTATGCGTATCTCCAAATGACCTTCTTTTGCTTCCCATCCCTCTCCCTCTCTTCTTTTCCTCTTCTGAAGTAGAATTTGCCCTTTCAATTGGCTAATAATCATTTCCAATTTTTTTTTAGTTTTTTAATATGCCATAACCTCATTAGGTTCTCTTCTCCCTTCAGTATACCCTCTGTTCTTTATACCTTAGAGAACACTCATTTATTACTTGTAAGATTTGCCTTTCTAGTACTTAGTTAACAAAAATCTTTATTCTTTCTTGTTTGGCATCCTTGCCAAAGTAAAATTAGATCCCTGTTTAACCTTTTTGAATAACTTGATATTGACCATTTCTCTCTTCTTAACTCAGTGTTAAGACTTTTGTGAACTTGTGATTTTCTATTTCTAAACCTAACCCTAACTCCCGCACGTAAACTGTGTACCCGAGTATTTTCATGTACACAGTTTACATTTGTTACTTTCTTTAAAAGATTGGAAGTAAATTTATTTATTTTTTGATATTTACATATGAAAGAATTTGACCAAAGAAATAGGAAATGAAGAGAAAGATTCTTTAGAAGAAATTACTCCAGTTGGACTGTTAATTATAATTTGGTCATTTAACATTAAAGCTCAGAATATTTTTTCACTTATTTCTAGTACCATGAAATAAAAATTAGTGATTCAGATAGGGTTGTTCATTGTACTTAAGCTACTTTTTTATTTAGTATTTCCATTTGTGAAAATCATACTGAAAGGTAATGCACAATCTACTTTGATAGCTATAGTTTTATAAGATTTTGAAATTTATATTTAGAATATGTACATTTGTGTCACTGGATTGCTTTCTTAACACAAAATTAACAAATGGAGTAGTATCAAGATAAAATTAGATGAACAATTTAATATATTTGGTACATGCCCATTTCTCTCTTTCTGGATCCTCCATAAGGACTCAAAACTGGTTTGTTTTGTTTTTTGTTCTTTCCTTTGTTTTTCCTTTGACTTTTAAGTAAACTTAAAATTGTATGATTATAGAATGTGTGTTGCTATAATGTATAGTATATGTTTGTGCCCGACCTAAGAATTTATGTGAAGTCAATTTCTTAATTGACAATTGTGTTTTTAATTGTTATGAGTTCAATTTAGTTTTATTTTTGGCAGGATCATAACCTATTTTGCCTGGTTTCAGATCAAGTTGTCGATCATGATTTTCTGTCTATAGATAACTTTTTTGGTAGCACATTACCACAGTCCTGTTAACCATTCAAAGATTAATGCTTGTACTTTAGTAACATTTTAGCATTACTAATGTTGGGGAAAGGGGAGTGAAGCAATATTCTTTTGTTAACTCCAGAATTGAGTTAACAAGGAATAAAGAATTGTCAGCTGGCCGGGTGCTGGTGGCCCATGCCCTGTAATCCTAGCTACTCAGGAGGCTGAGATCTGAGAATCTATGTTCAAAGCCAACCCGGGCATGAAAGTCTGTGAGACTCTTATCTCCAAAAACCACTCAGAAAACTGGAAGTGGTGCTGTGGCTCAAGTGGTAGAACGCTCGCCTTGAGCTGAAGAGCTGAGGGACAGCGCCCAGGCCCAGAGTTCAAGCCCCTCAACCCAGGGGCAAAAAAAAGAATCCAGCTGAATCTTCATTATATCATATGACACCATCTTGGAATTCTCCCACTTCAAATACAGACCTTAATTAGTCATTACTTAAGTTTACACATTTGGGTGGAAACAATACCATAGCAAAATCCAACCTAGATAAACTAACATCAGTCTATTTGAAGAAACTTTATGTGTGTGTATGTTAATTTCTACCTTGATCTTTTAATTTTGTCCTTATAAGTCAGTGTGATTGCTGGATTGATTGATGAGCATTTTTACCTCCCTCAGAATAATTCATGTGAGGACCAGATTTTTATATTTGAAAAACTGTCACATGAGGACCACAGTGCAGAATATTATCTCTCTGTCATAGGTAGTAAAACAAAAGATGTTCTAAAGAATTGGAGTGAGAGGTTCTTCCCACTCAGTAATATTGCTTTCATTACTTGTAAAATAAAAGCCATGAATTTGGCAAGTAAGGAAATTTTCCATACTTCTGATCTTGACTTTTATCTTTTATTCCTTTTCTAATTCAGGAATAAAACCAATATTTTATGCTTACTTATATTTAATTTTAATACATATATTTTTGCTTTTAGTTATTTTGAATTAAAGTTTATGACTACATTCAAGAGGGAAATCCTAAAAAATTATCCTTTAGATGAATTATTTATAAAATAAATTATTCTCAGTACACATAAAATATTTTCTAATATTTAACAATGTTTCATCCTTATTAAGTACAGTTATTTTGTTCAACAGCAGTCAGTGGAAGAGCATCTGCAATGTCAAACACTCCTACCCACAGTATCGCTGCTTCCATTTCCCAACCACAGACTCCAACTCCAAGTCCTATCATCTCTCCTTCAGCCATGTTACCTATCTACCCTGCCATTGATATTGATGCACAGGTAAGCTCTAAATTCAGGAGAGATGGTTTTTCATTAGAATTAAGTAACTTAAAACATGTTAGACTGCTTTGCCAAATACTTAAACCACAGTTTTAAATTACAATCCACGTTCAAAAAATAAAATGCCTAGAATAGATTATTGACACATTTATGTGGTGTATGGTTCCAGGCTTATCAAATAGTGTTTTCCTTTAAAATTTGGTACAGTTTAAAAGATAAAATAAAACAACTTATAACAACCTGGGCTCTGGTAGCTCATGCCTATAATTTTAGTTGTTCAGGAGAATGTGACTAGAGGTTCACAGTTTGAAGCCAGCTTATGTGGAAAAGGCCAAGACATTCTCATCTTCTCAAAAAACTAGCAAAAAGCTGGGCTGGATATATGGATCAGTTTCTAGCTCAACAAATACTAGGACTTGAGTTCAAACCCTGTTACTGGAAAAAAATAGAAGGCATAGTTTAAAATATGTAATGAATTACATATTTAAAAATGCTCTAACATTTATGGGTTTAATATTTTGTTGTGTTACCATTTTTGAAATTCTGATCTTGGTGATGAGTGCACTGTGAAGTCTCCATGTGTATCTGTAAATGAGTTTACTTTGAAATCTCAGGGCAAATTGAGGTTGGAAAGAATAGAATTTGTGTTGTTCTGAAGGCCAGGATGTCTAACTTAAACTACTGAATAAGCAAGGTAAGTATATATATGGCCATTAGGGCATAGTTTATAGCTTATATACATTTTGTTTTGGGTAGTATCTGCAGTAAGTTGAGGGAGTATGTGTTATAAAACTATTAATTTTGTATGTGACCAGGTTTGTATAAGTCTGAATCTCAGAAGGGGGAGGCACTATCATCCTAGTAAGAGCATGTGTTCCTTACTTACTAAAGTTGCCTTTTTATTAAAATATTTCTTAAAACTGAAAATCATTGTGTTCTTATTTCATAGTTTCAGAAATGTTTATTTTATAAGTGCTAGCTAGAATCATCTAATCTCTAGACTAAATATATATAAAAATATATATATATATATATGATATATATACATACACACAGGTCTTTTACTTTGGAGGAAGAGATTATACATTTTATTTGAATTCACTTTTTATCTCAAATGTAGCAGCAGGGCTGGGAAATAGACTGAGTCTGTTTGTAGTTAAACACTTCTCTAGCCTACCTACCCCATCCCCCCATGAGGTCTCTCTGTGTTGGCCTGGTTGGCCTTAAACTCAAGATCCTTTGGCCTTACTCTTGAATAGGGCCCAGCAAACATCACTCCCTTATTTTATGGCTTTTTTTTTTTTTCTTGAAAGAGGCATTCATGTGTTGAGCCATGGTTATTTACATTTATTATTGATAGCATTCTCAAATTAGATTAAACTTAGTATTGAATATAGATTACCCTCTTTTTTTTGCTTTGTGGCTATTACACTAGAAATGCTTTTGTAATTTTTATGAGATAAAGAATGACCCACAAGCAAAATGAAATGCTTCTACTTTATAACTGTTTTTTAAAATAGGCACTAAAGGGGGCTAGTATAATGAGAGTAAAATAGCATTGTCAGAATGCATGAAAACACCAAAAATAGAACCTGTTGAAATTGTAGTAGAATGGGGGGAAAGAGTGATAAGAAGCAGTGATAGAGCAGGGTTAAGGAGATACTAAACTTTTTAAAGAAATGAAACATATTTTGAACATAGTAGAGAAAGATTTGACTATAAGTCTCTAAAATTATTATCTCTATCTGATATTATATTGAGGTTTTTCATTTAGGTAAGGCTCACTAAAGTAGTCTTAAGTTTTTCCTTAAATTTTTAAATTAGAAAATTTCTGCATGTCAGAAAGTATACTTAATATTTATCCTTATTTTTTTTAATTTTCTATGTCATTTTAAAATTAATGCTTTTTGTGATGAGGGGATTTTGGTGGGAGTGGCATAGTTTGTTTGTGTGGTATACAAAATTCAACACAGAACCTCATATAGTCCTGACAAACATGGTACCACTGAGTTACACATTTCATTCCCTACTTGGATCTTTTGTTTAGCATTTCAGATTTTTAAGTTAAGCATTTCTTACAACATGCATTAATGTGTCTAACATAAGCTTTAGAACAATTCCATGAGATAGACATCATCATTATGCCCTTTTTAATGAATAAAACATGGACATACTAACTATTCAACAACTAACTCTTAAGAGGAGCCAGCTTTTGGAGAGAGAGAGGTAGGTGTGTGTGTGTGTGCGTGTGTGTGTGTGTGCGTGTGTGTGTGTGTGTGTGTGTGCGTGTGCGCTTGTGCACACATGAATGAATTCAGGGCCTTGCACTTGATAAGCAGGAGCTATGCCACTTGTGCCATGCATTCAGCCTAGCCTTTTGTGCTTTTTTTTAATAAGGCCTCACTTTTTGCCTAGACTGCATTCAACCTATGTACACTTCCCACACAACTAGAAGGTACAGATGTATGTCACTATGCCCAGCTTCCTATTAGTTAGGTTTTTGCAAACTCATTTGCAGCCTCCCCGCCCCTCCTGCCCTTTTCCTGATCTTAAAGCACCATTCTTCAGATCTCAAACCGTGAAGTAGCTGGGATTATAGGCCTACCCCATCATGCTAAGTTTAGTCTGTAGTTGTAGTCACTGCACTACATAATGTGATGATTTTTTCTTTTTTGCTTTATAACCTGAGTACCAGTATTGCATTTGAATTATATACTGACAAATTACAGAAGCATGACCACTGTCTTTTCTTTTGGATAGTCTTCTTGCTACTCAACATTCTGCAGCCTCAGCTAAGTACTGAGATTACTGGTGTCATCATACCCAGCTAGAAATGTAGTACTCTTCTCCCCGTCCCCATTTTTTTTTTTTTGGTGCTAGTCCTTGGGTTTGAACTCAGGGCCTAAGGGCTTATACTGCCCTTTATCTTTTTAGTATAAAGCTCTGGTGCTCTACCACTTGAACCACACCTCCATTTCTGGCTCTGTGTGTGTGTCTGTGTGTAGTTATTTACAGATAAGTGTCTTATGGATTTTTCTCTGTTGGCTTTGAACTGTGACCCTCAGACTCCTGAATAGCAAGAATTACAAGCATATGTCACCAGCACCCATATTTTCAAAACATAATGTGTGTTTTTCAAAATCTGTTAGAGAAAAAGAAATCTGAAAATTTGAGGGAATTATTTTGCAAGCTATTTTGTTTTAATTGTTGATAGCAGGGCTCTCATGTTTTAATTTTACATGAATGATAAACTTTAATTATCTCTTGAGTACTGTGTGTATGTGTGTGCATGTGTGTAGTGCATACCTATAATCCCAACACTTGAGAGCCTTCAGCAGTCGGATTCCAAGCATAGGTTTTTGCTACTAGGTAAGCAGTTAAGTGGTAGAACACTTAAGATACAGAGGCCCTGGACTTGATTTCCCCAGCCACCTGAAGAGATGTAAGAGTTGAATCTTGTGGCTCAAGTAGTAAAGCACCACCAGTATTGAGTGAAAAAATAAAACAAGACTTCCAGGTCCTGAGTTCAATCCCCAGTTTCAGCAAACAATGAATTGGGCCACTTTGACTTAATAAGATATGGAAATTATTTCAAAAACTAAACTGTGGAAATGAATTGATTATATCCACTGAATATAAGAAGACAATTGTTCGTGGTCTTTTAAAACTTGTTCAGGCTGGGAGTGTGCCTTAGTGGTAAAGTGCTCGCATTGGATTTGCTTCCTCAGTACCACATAAACAAAAGGCCAGAAGTGGCTCTGTAGCTTAAGGTTTTATAAGTTCTAAAAGTGTTTTTTGCACTTAGAGACAATAAGGTAAATAGAGTTTACACCGTTTGCTTCATTTCCATTTTTAGTATGTCCATTATTATGTATGACAAATTTCCCTTATATAAAATACATGAAATTTTATGTTGACTTTACATGAAATCATGTTACCTTCAATAAACAAAGTACTACTTGGACTTTTTCTCCATTTCTGTAGGTTTTGCAGTTTTGACTTAGGTTCAAATTGCATATGTATGCACTAACAGAGGATATAAGATAGATGAATTGACATTGTAATCACCAAAGTTTGCTGTTTATTTGGACTGTTCGGTGATATAGATGGAAGACCAGAATTTTATTATCAAGAGAAGCCTTTGTTTTATAAAGCCCATCTCTGTAGCTTACTTATTAGCTTGTGTGGCCATCAAAAGTTTCTTTCTCTCAAAGACCAACTTTATCAGTGATTTAACAAGTCAAGGAAGCCACAGAAAATTAATTAACAATGGTATTTAATATACAAGACATCCTACTTCATATCGTGTGCACTGGCACATACCTGATCTTCACATTTGGGAGGCTGGTACAGGAAAATCATGACTGAAACAAATGCTACATAACAAGACCCCCCCTCCCAAAAAAAAAAAAAAAAGAAATCTGCTTTAAAATACAAAAACTGTAGACTATAACCCATCATTTTGGGTAGAATTAAGTAGTTTTATATTGAATATAAATTTTTCACTATTTTGTTATTCAGAATTCATTATAACATGTTATAGTCCACACCATGTTTATTGCTACTGGGAACTTAATGTGTACTTTCTTTACAGTTTAACCCTGAGTTTGTAATAAGGCTCTGGGTATCTATCTTCTCCTATCCTCATTCCCTCCCATCCTTTTTTTTTTTTTTGAACAAAAAACAGTTTCTTTACTTTGATAACATAGCTTTTCACAACATAATTTAAGTGGGGGATTTTTTCCTTTAAGTCGTACCTTGTATTTTATAAACTTCTATATTTTGTCTATATTCATATTCAAACATCTAGTTTTTTTTCCTCTACTTTGTCAGTTATTTTTACTTATATAGTGTTTCAAGCAATTTATTTTGATATATTGCAAAACACAGTAATATCATCTTGGAATTGTGTACAAGTGTATTGGGTAAAAAGAAGGCTGACTTTAGAGTCTTTGTTTTCCCTTAAAGATGGTCATAACAGTGTTTCATTGTTGTTGTTGTTGTCGTCGTCGGTTGTGAGGGCTGAACTCTGGGCCTGGGCATTTTCCCTCAGCTCTAGGATAGCAACCCTACCACTTGAGTCGCAGTGTCACTTCCAGCTTTTTTCTGCTTATATGTTGCTGAGGAATCGAACCCAGGGCCTCAAGCATTCAAGGCAAGCACTGTTTTGTTTCTAATGTCAGTCTTGGGGCTTGAACTCAGGGCCTGGTCACTGTTCCTTAGCTATTTGGCTCAAGGCTAGCACTCTACCACTTGGGCCACAGCTCCACTGCTAGCTTTTAGGTGGTTAATTGGAGGTAAGAGTCTCATAGACTTGCTATGCTGGTTGACTTCAAACTGCTATCTTTAGATCTCAGGCTCTTGAGTAGTTAGCCTTATGGGTGTGACTCAACCTCTTGAGTAATTAGGCTTATAAGTGTGAGCCACGGGTGCCCAGCTGAAATTATGATTTTCCCATTAATGTAAAATTTTTAACAGACCTACTTACTCTTCAATCCATCGAGGAATTTGGTCTGTTCTCTTCTCTCAGCTTTAAATACTTTTCCTTAGACTCGCATAATACATTGTTTATACTTTTTTCGTAAGTTGAACTAAAATTTGCCTGTACAATAAGCTATTAAGCTCTTTGTAAGCCAAGCTTATATTAACTTTAATCCAAGAATACACAGCAGAGTACTTTAAATACCAAAAAAAATATACTGTCAGTTTAATTTTTTTATTCTGTGGATAAAAATAGATTTTACTGACCCACTAGAATAGCTCATTGTTGCCTTTTTAAAAATTTAGAATGTGTCTTTTTTCTCTCTACTACTTCAATAAATTACCCTTTAGACCCTGAAATAGTCTTGGCTCATTAGATTGTATATGTACTAACAGAGAGCATATAAGATCAGTAAATTGACCTAATAGTCACCGAAGTTTTCTGTTTATTTGGACTGTTCTATGGTATAGATGGAAGACAAGAATTTTTTTTATCAAGAGAAGTCTTTGCTTTATTTTAGAGCCCACCTTTATTACTTACTAGCTTGTGTGGCCATCAGAAATTTTATTTCGCTGAGCTTTTGATTCCTTTTTTGTGAAATCAGACACAATAATTTCTTTTATATATAAACCTGAAATGACAATCAGATATTGTAACAGTTAGAGTTGTCACTCATTTTAAGTTTCATGTCCTTCTCCATTGTTGTAGTTGGTGCATCTCTCCCTTGTGGCCATTCCTGATCTCTGCAGTCAGTAGCTCTGCTCTCTGCCTGCCTCTTCTGCAGAGCAGCTTATGCGGTCTCCCTCTTCATCACTGACTAGTAGGCTTTTTCTTATTTCTTGACTCCTTAACAGTTTTGCCTTTTTGTCTTGTTTTTGGTTTTTTATAATAGAATTTTGGGGGTTTTTGTTATTTATATTCTAGGAGGGTTTGCCCCTTCTGTTATATTTATACGTAAATACTATATAAACACAAAAATTATATGTATAATCTTTTATTACTAGCAGTCTTTGAATCTATTACCCCTTACAGTTATTTTCATTCATTCTACTTCACTACCAACTAGTATTTCCTGGGCAAACTTATCACATACAAGTAGAGAATATAGAAATGCATAAGGCATGTTTATTATTTTTCAATGTTTTTAGTCTCCTGACGATTATAGAAAATGAATAGCTGTAGAAATACATATATCAAAAAGAAGGAAGTATTCAGTAGGAAAAAAATAGAGTAGACAAGGATTGAAAAATGACTGTAGTCAACATTTGGGAGGCTAAGGTAGTTAGAAACAAGCAGGAGTTTTGAGTAACATGGATAATTTAAAAGATTTTAGTAACTCTCTAAAAATGAGCTAGGCAAAATTAATTTTAAGAATATATTTTCTTTAACTTCATATGTCCATAGTTTTATTTCATACCAAGCATTTTTCAAGTTTTTTTTTGTGATTTTAGTAACAAAAATTCCTCATTCCAGAAGCTACCTCAGTCTGTCCCAGAGTGGTCAACATGTTAAAAGTATATCTCAGTTTGTATTTACCCTGAAAGTATTGATTTATATATAGATTTGTCTGAATGTACAATGAAAAAATCAAGTTCTAGATATGCTAAAAGTTTTCCATTAGATTTGCTTAGCAGTGAGTTATTGAGTTTAATGTATGTATGTATGTATGTTTGTGCGCTATTTCTGTGGTTTGAATTCCAATCCCGGTTACTGTTTTTTAGCTCTTCCGTTAAAGACTAGTGTTCTATCACTTGAGCCACAGCTCAATTTCCAGCTTTTTGGTGATTAATGGAAATAAAGAGTCTCAGGACGGAAGTAGCGCTGTAGCTCAAGTGGTAGAGCGCTCGCCTTGAGCTGAAGAGCTGAGAGACAGCGCCCAGGCCCAGAGTTCATGCCCCACGACCGACAAAAAAAAAGAGTCTCAGGACTTTATTGCACAGACTGACTTCAAACCACATTCTCTAGATCTTGGCTTCCTAACTATAGGATAATTAGTATAAACTATCAGTACCTTGCTTTACACATTATTTTACTTAATATATCACCCTGCTTTTTGTCAAGAATTATAAATCATGTTAGTGGTGGTTACTTATGTAAGAGTGCTAAGTATGAAAGAAATCAGATTGCTCCTCAGCATCTAAAATGCATAGTTATAATATGTTAGCACTTAAATTGTAATAGAAAACAATCCTAGTAAATTTAATATTGGTCACTATCATTAGACAGACAATGCCATCGCTCAATTATGATTACCTTTGAAAGTGTTCCATTTTTCTTATTTATATAATCTTAAATTATTTGTGTGTGTATGTGTGCGCGTGCGTGCGTGTGTGCGCGCCTGCCAGTCCTGGGGCTTGAACTCTGGGCTTGAATGCTGTCCCTAAGATAGGGTTCTACCACTTGAACCACAGCTCCATGTCCTTTTTTTTGTGTGTGGTTAATTGGAGATGTGTCTCACAGACTCTCCTGCCCAGGCTGGCTTCAAACCAGAAACCTCAGGTATAAACCTTCTGAGAAGCAAGAATTTCAGTTAAATTATTTCCCAACAATTTTTTATACCTAGACTTGCTTTTTAACTTTTATCAGGTAGGTCTGGAAAAACTAATTTAGCCTCATAGCTGAGGATTGTATATGATATCCTGTTCTTTTTAAGATCTTTCTCCTCTTGCTGGTAGGCCTCCAACTCTTTCTGGGCCGGTGTTCCAGTTCCTGATAATTCATTCAGCGTTTTTGGTTTTGGTGGATTTTTTTCTCAGGCCTCCAGTAAATTTCTCATGCGGGTATTCTTGGCTGATTAGAATTCACGTAAAGCCTTCATGGGAACCCTCAGCAGATCTCCATAGTACTCTCCTCTGCAGTGCTCTCTTCTTTATTAATCTGTGTCACAAATTCTAGCCAGCATAACCTCTCTAAACTCTTCTTTCACAAGGGATATTTTTTGTCCTCAATTATTGATGTCTTTGACAGCCTATCTGAACACTATCATTTCAAATAATTTGTCTTTTAAAAAGAAAAAGTTATTCAGGTTAGGAAAATATACCTATTCTATAGTATCCTATTAAAGAATAGAGGAAAACATGAAATAACACACTACTTCTTTTACCTGTATAATGAAAATAGGATGAGATTGTAGGTTATTTTCCTTTGTTTTTAATTTTAAGAATTCCTCATACATTTCCAATATTTTATTTGTGATCTTTTAAGAAAAAAAACGTTTGGCTACTATTGAGGCTAGGGAAAGCAGTGAGCCTTACTATTCCAATGTGTTATATAAATCCAAGATGGTGATAAGCATGTATAATCTTAACAGTAAGTGAAGGTTACAGGAGCATCTCAACTTCTAGGCCATCCTGTGCTAGTCAGTACATCCTTGCTGGGGAAATTAAAAAATCAAGTGCTTGATAAAATAGACTGGTATATATGTGTATGTGTTTAGTATTACCACTTATAATTATTTGTTAAGTTAATCAAAATAATTTTTTACAGACTGAGAGTAATCATGACACTGCTCTAACACTTGCCTGTGCTGGTGGCCATGAGGAACTGGTACAAACACTGCTAGAAAGAGGAGCTAGTATTGAGCACCGAGACAAGAAAGGTATGGCTTGCCCTTTTTTTTTCTGGAATACTTAGGGGACAAAAAATTTATATATTTAGAATTATTACTTAGCTCTGTTTTGATGCTTATTAGATTGGAAAATAATGTTGATCCTTTGCTTATCATTTTAATGAGAAGATCATTATTTTTCTTTAGGTTTTACTCCACTCATCTTGGCTGCTACAGCTGGTCATGTTGGTGTTGTGGAAATATTGCTGGACAATGGTGCAGACATTGAAGCCCAGTCAGAAAGAACCAAGGATACACCGCTGTCCTTGGCTTGTTCTGGGGGCAGACAGGAGGTAACATTCCCCTTAGTGTAATTTTTTTTTCTCCCTCTGTTCAGCAAACATATGGTTATATAATTTTTTTTTCTATAGGAACAGTGGCTTGACTACTATCAGACTACTATCTACTAAAAAAAATTATAAGCTACCTTCCCAGAAGAAATCATGAATTATGTAGAATCCTGTTTATCTAAAAGCAGTACCTTCTTGCTAGGCACTGGTGGCTCACATGTGTAATCCTGACTACTCAAGAGGCTAAGAGCTGAGCAGTTCAAAGCCAGCCTGGGCAGGAAAAGTTGTGAGACATATCTCTACTTAACCACCTAAAAGCTTGAAGTGGAGTTTTGGCTCAAAATGGTAGAACATTAGCCTTGAGCACTAAAGCTCAGGAACAGAGTCCTGGTCATAAGTTCAAACCCTAAAACAAAGAAGTAGCACCTTTTTTTTTTTTGGGTCCGGTCGTGGGGCCTGAACTCTGGGCCTGGGCGCTGTCCCTCAGCTCTTCAGCTCAAGGCTAGCGCTCTACCACTTAAGCCACAGAGCCACTTCCAGCTTTTTTCTTTTGCTTATGTGGTGCTGAGGAATTGAACCCAGGGCCTCAGGTATGCAAGGCAAGCGCTCTACCACTGAGCCACCTTCCCAGCCCAGAAGTAGCACCTTCTGTAGGAATTCCTGTTGTTATATTTAGGCTAAGAGAAAGATGAGGACATCCCAAATAGATAGTAAGCTCCTGATGAACAGGACCTGTGTTCACTCTTCTTGTTCTAGAAGTTAGACCAACTAGTGTTATCCAATTAGCCCAAGAAATTACAACTTTGTATTTACTTGCATGTCTTCTGGCATTTAATAATTGGCTGGTTAACCTAGTTTTTCCACCTCAGTACATTAGTTTACTCTTTACTACAGGGGCTTACTGTAAAGGCTTTTCTTAGTAAACCATTTGTACTGTTCACAGATCTATAGTTTCTCAGTCAGAGAATTACTGAAATTTAGTCTCAGTAAGCACACTGGTCATCCGTCCAGATTAGCTTCCTATTCATTAATTAAAAGGCACTCTTTTTTCCATTCTCTCTTCTCTTTTTCTCTCTTCTCCTCCCCTACCTTTCTCTTTATCATGTCCTAATTTCTCCAAGTATTCCTAGTTCATTAAAAATATGGATACAATGGGGGGAAAATAGCCTCTTCGATAATTGTATTGGGAAAACTTGGATATCTATATGCAAAAAACTAAAAGTGAATCTGTTTCCCACCATGCACTAATATCTATTATAAGTGGGTCAGGGAGGGGTGCTGTGGCTCAAAGTGGTAAAACACTAACCTTGAGCTGAAGAGCTAGTACTAGGTCCTGAGTTCAAGCTCCATGACCAATAATAATAATAATAAGTGAGTCAGAGACCTCAGTGTCAGACCCGAAACTTCAACTACTGCAAGAAAGAGAAGAAGAGAAACATTAGAACTTACAGGTATATGTAAAAACTTCTTGACAAGAGTCTCAGGAGTACGACAGGTAGGAGAGACTTGATAAGTGAGACTACATCAAAATAATGTTTATGTACAGCATTAAACCAGAAAGATAGCCAACAGATTGGGAGACAATCTTTTTTTGGGGGGGAGGGGGAGTTCCGGTCATGGGGCCTGAACTCTGGGCCTGGGCGCTGTCCCTCAGCTCTTCAGCTCAAGGCTAGCGCTCTACCACTTGAGCCATAACGCCACTTCCGGCTTTTTTCTTTTTTGCTTATGTGGTGCTGGAGATTCAAACCCAGGGCCTCAGGCATGCAAGGCAAGTGCTCTACCACTGAGCCACCTTCCCAACCCCTGGGAGACAATCTTTACCAGCAATAGGTCAAACAAAGGCCTAATATCCAATATTAGCTCAAGAAACTAGCCCCTCCCAAACCTAATAAGCCCATCAGTAAATGATTCAGGGAGCCAAGGAGACTTTTCAGAAGAGGTAAGAATGGCAAAGAAACATATGAGGAAATGCCATTATCATCCCTAGCAATCAATGAAATGCAAATCTAAACAACTCTGAAAGTCCATCTCACCCCAGTTAAGTTGGCCAACACTGTGAATTCAAACAACAACCAATGTTGACAGGAATGTGGGGAGAAAGGAACCAGCTGCACTTCATAGGAATATAAGCTTATTGTAACCATTCTGGACAGCAATCTGGAGGTTCCTCAAGAAACTAAATGTAGCCTGGTACTGGTGGCTCACGCCTGTAATCCTAGCTACTCAGGAGGCTGAGATGTGAGGATTGCCATTTAAAGCCAGCCTGGGCAGGAAAGTCTGTGTGACTCTTCAATAAACCACCAGAAAAGCAGAAGTGGCTCAAGTGGTAGGGTGCTAGCCTGAGCTGAAGAGCTGACAGACAGCGCCCAGAGTTCAAGTCCCATGACTGACCAAGAAAAAAAAATACTAAACATACGCCTTCCTATGACCCATCCATCCCACTTCTGAACATCATGAGCTAGGATATGATAAAGTCGCCTGCATATCCATGTTTATTGCTGCACTATTCACAATAGCCAAGATATGGAACCAGCCCAGTGCCCCATAATAGATGAATGGATCCAAAAATTGTGGTATCTATATACAATGGAATTTTAAAGAGTTGTTAAGAAGAATAAAATAATGTCATTTGCAGGAAAATGTATGGAACTAGAATAAATCATCCTAAGTGAGATAAGCAAAGCTCAGAGAGACAGTGCATGTTTTCTCTCATATTGGACTTTAAATCTAAAATACACCAATATATGATAAACTATACAGGATTCTAGATACTCAGTGAGCCCAAATAGGATACTCTTTGAAAGAAACACAAAGGTGCATATTAACATAGAAATAATATGTAAAACAAAATGAGCTAAAAGATTTGTAAACAACCCTGACTTTTATTTTTCTCTCTTAATTTTTTATATTTTTATTTTTTGATGATTGTCTTCCTTATGTATGATGTACTCAAGTATATATCTTCAGGAGGGTTGGGGGAGGGTGAAAAGTGCAGCAGTGAAACTCACTGGTTACTAGTTAAAGTTAGGGGTGGAGATGAGAAGGAGAGACTGGGGTAAAGTAAGGAAACAGAAGACCTTGTACAAAAGGAAATGTACTCATTACCTGACTCGAGTTAATTGTAATCCCTTGATACATCACCTCTATACTGACAATACAGTAAATTAATTAATTTTTAGGAAAGATTATAAGGAAAAATCAAAAACATGGACACAAGTTTATACCTCAAAGTTACATATTCTTTCCAACAAAATCAGTTGTTAGAAAATAAACATTTTCCATTCATTTTCCTAGCTATTCCACCTTTTACTTTATATCAGTATCCTTCATAAAACATTATACTTAAAATTACTTTGATAAGCCAACTCTTAGAAAATTATCTATAGGAAATGTGGTTGAGCCTTTTTGCCTAGCTCCTCTTCCCTGTGGCAATTAGAGCACAATAGATAGCACAGTAAGTTTTACTGTACTCTGTTTTTATAAAGGAGTTGTAGAAGGAGGTTTCAGTTCCATAAGTCAGTTTCTGAGTACAATGCATCTTAATGTATTGAACTCTTTATATTGGATTTTTAAATCAGTTAGCTTTAATAGGTTTATTTAAAATAAGTTAGGTTTGGGCTAGGAATGTGCCTCAGTGGTAGAGTGCTTGCCTAGCATGAAGCCCTGGGTTCAGTTCCTCAGTACCACATAAATAGAAAAGGCCAGTTGTGGCACTATGGCTTAAGGGGTAGAGTGCTAGTCTTGAGCAAAAGAAGCTCAAGGACAGTGCCCAGGCCCTGAGTTCAAGCCCCAGGACTGGCAAAAAAAAATTTTTTTGGATTTTGTTTTGTTTTATTCTTTTTATCCCGATCCTCAGGACCTGGGCAAGGTCCCTGAGCCTTTGTTCTCAAGGCATTCTGTATATAACATTTGAGCCACATCTCCATTTGCACCCTTTTTTGGTGTGTAATTGGAATCTCACAGATTTTTCTGCCTGGTATATCTTCAAATTGTGATCTTAAGAGTTCAGCGTGAGTTGCTATAATTATAGACATGAGCTGCTGACACCTAGCAAAATAAACTAGTTTAAAAGAAAGTATTTTAAAAGTTAGAATAATTCTATACAAAAGAATGAAAAATGTAGTAAAAAGTTGCAAGTATAGGAATATACTGAAGTTTGTAGGCTAAAAAATGTTTGCTGGGGCTGGGAAGGTGGCTCAGTGGTAGAGCGCTTGCCTGAGGCCCTGGGTTCGATTCCTCAGCACCACAGAAGCAAAAAGAAAAAAGCCGGAAGTGGCACTGTGGCTCAAGTGGTAGAGTGCTAGGCTTGAGCTGAAGAACTGAGGGACAGCGCCCAGCCCTGGAGTTCAGGTCCCACGACCAGACCCCCCCCCCTCCAAAAAAAAATGTTTGCGAAATGATAGTGCATATAACATACATACAATATGTATGTTTATGTATGTATATACATATTTGTGTATATATGTACTTTTAATAGTCAAGTTTTGCTTTGGTTATTTCTATAACTTTTGCCACTTGGAGTAGATATTTTTTATACATAGTTAGATGTACTTGCTTCTAGAAATGTTCTTCAGGAGAGACAACAAAGACCTTTTTTCTGTGTTGTTTGTTTATAGTCAGTTAAATGCAAAGTGGAGGTAATGGATTCTATACTATACATTAAATAAGAAATTTTAAAGGAAAGTGCTTAATTTGATAAATTTCATTTCTAGTATATATTAAGAACAAGATTCCTATCTGTCCAAGAGTAAAGTACATGTGATTGCAAAAGTTGTTTACTATTAAGTAACAGAATTAAAACACCTAGTAAAATATTAGGCTGAATTATTTTGCTTTTTTGAAATTTTAAAAGTAAAATTTTGCCTTAACTAAAATTTTGAATCATGTAGTTTGAAATAATACTTGCTTCAAATATAACAAATATTTAGTTTTGAATCAAAGAAATAAGCTGATTTATTTAATACTTCAATATCAGTAAGGTGCCATAATTTTTATGAATTGTGTATTCTTATGAAAATTGAGAAGCGGATAGAGAATTTAACTTATCATTCCTTACCTATTGTTTGTAAGGCCCCTTGGTGTCATCCCCAGCACCACAAAACACAACAATAATAAAAGTAAGCAACCAGTGAGGTTATAGCTGGTGCAGAAGTCTTTTAGGTTTATAATTTTGCATATAAAGACTATGTTGTTTTAACTTGATACTTTATTAGAGCACATGGTTATTTTAAAGCAATTGGTAAAGCTTACTATCTAATGTTATTATAAAATGATAAGCAGAATTTTAATATTGAATGTTTATTACATGTTTAGGAGAAGCTTGTATCTTAGAGATAACTAGAATCAGTTACTGTTTCCTAGTTAAATAACTTGAGAAAGCATACATTTGAAATTTAATTTTGTTTTATTTAACAAAAGTAACATACTGCATTTTTTTTGCTTTGTTTTTAAACTTTGCCTAATGAGTCACCTGGCTCTGAAAGCAAAAGGCTATAATAGAAAGTCATAAAGTTGCACATGGCTTTACTGAAACAAGTAAAATTTTTACTGGTATATTAGAAAAGGCATTTATTATTTCTTAGTGTTTTAGAATATATGATTATGAACTAGTGTAAAGATCAACCTGAGCCATTCTTAACTTTTCTGTACCTTACTGTAAAGTGACTAATGTACCAATATCTGTGTCGGGGTTATTTTATACATTAACTGGCATAGTATCAAAGAACTAAAGAATGGTAAATTAATAACTCCCATAGATGTAGTATGTTACTGATAGGATTTAAGTATGTAATATATATGGAACTTTTTCCCTGAGAGCTTGTTTGGAGATTCTAGCAGAGGAGTGCAGCTGCTCGTATACCCTTGACCGAAGACCGGTCCTCCTCTATCGGGGATGGTCGCCCTCTTCGACCAACCATGCACCTTCAGGAGGGACACACATAGAGGGTCAGCCAGATCACCCTCACATCCTGAAACTATTTCCTACACTATATGAACATTTTTCATGTGGTTTTAAAGATAGCTGATAGCATTTATATTGTATGTCCAAAAAAAAGTTACTGATTAAATGGTTTAAAATTATTTTAAATGTATTTCCCCATATAAATAAAAATTGTCCAATATAATCCTTACAACTGTATGATGGTTTAGGGACATTAATACTAATTCTAAAACAGCATATCATAATATTTGAAGTCTACATATTCTATACATTTTTTGTACAATTCTCAATGAATTTTCTTTGAGATTCATTCTTAGTCTGTCTCTCTGTCTCTCTCAGTGTATATTGTGGCTTGTACGATACCCTTGGTATCATTTGAAACTGATTTTATCTAGACAATGAAAGAAATATACCAGAAAACAAAGAAAAAAGAGTACTCAGAAATACACATAAAGAAACTGCATTTCTTCCCTTCTTTCCTTCCAGGTGGTGGAGCTGTTGTTAGCTCGAGGAGCAAATAAAGAACACAGGAATGTTTCTGATTACACCCCCCTCAGCCTGGCTGCTTCTGGTGGCTATGTAAACATCATCAAAATATTACTAAATGCAGGAGCTGAGATTAATTCTAGGCAAGTTTTCTTTTTCAAGGCCTTTGAATAGTAAAGGCCTTCATGTTATAGTTATTTGCAGAACACATTTAGGCTCTTTACAAACTTAGAATCTCATAGTTTGAGCCTTTTAAGACTAATTTCATTTAAGTTGTGTTGACTTAGAATTGCTACCTTTTTGTGGTATGCAAAGCAGGTATGTCTTAGTGTTTTTAATAAATAATACGTGCTTTATTTTTATCATTATGTCATAAATGCCCATCATAATAATTACCATTTTCTAGTTCAAGTTGGTATGTAGAATGAGATACAGAAAAGTGTCTTATATTTAGAGGGCTTCATAATATCTCAAGCATTGCCTAAAGATAATTAAAGTTAAAAAATCTTAAATTGTAAATTTACCTGGACATGACAGGGCAGAACTAATAATTTTATACTTGTGAGCCTGAGACAGGGAAACATTTGCTTTCAAAACCAGATTAGGCTGCATGCTATGCTTTAGGATAGTCTGGATTATATAAAGAAACCATATTTTGAATGAATAAATAAATGATTTTATATCATCATACAGTTTTTCTATTATAAAGTTGGACTTTTGTTCTCTCTATATCTTTACCCAGAACTGGTAGCAAATTGGGCATTTCTCCATTGATGTTAGCAGCTATGAATGGGCACACTGCTGCTGTTAAGCTTCTCTTGGACATGGGCTCTGACATAAATGCTCAAATAGAAACCAATAGGAACACGGCCTTAACATTAGCTTGCTTCCAAGGAAGAACTGAAGTGGTTAGTCTTCTGCTTGATCGAAAAGCAAACGTTGAACACCGAGCTAAGGTAAAGTCTGAGTTTGACCCATTTTGTTAGTCATCTTTTTGTCACTTGCAAAATAGAGAGAAATGGTTTAAAAGAACAAACGTTTATTTTGGTTCATGATTTCAGAAATTTTAGTTCACTTGGCTTTGTGAGGCAGAACATGTGGTAAGGTGGAGTAAAACTGATTTATGGCAGTATTAAGAGTGGGGTGGAAACACTTTTGAACATTCACAAAAAGAGGTGGTCCCTTTTGTACTAGTTTCAGTGGCCTATTTCTTGTAGATAGGCTTCATAATAGTTGTGAAATGTTGAACTTATCAGTAGATTAATTACTTTATTGATGAGATTAGAGCCCTCTTGTTTCAGTTCCTTCAAAGCCTGTCATCTTGCAATCAAATATAAAACACATGGTCTGTGGCAGACATTTTAAATTGAAACCATAGCACCCATAGATATGTGACCTGGATGTTTAAAATATGTATTAGGAACATGATAATTATAATTTTATTACTGTATTAATGTGTCACCTACATTTGTAGAAAATGATTTTACATACACATATATATATAAATGATGAATTTTAGTGTAAGTTTAATGAAAGCACTTAGAAATAGCCAAGGAACATGTTTTGATAGGTATTAAGAGTTATTAGAGCTGGGCATTAGTGGTTCATGACTGTAATCCTAGCTACTCAGGAGGGGGAGATGTAAGGATCATAGTTCAAAGCTAGCCTATGCAGGAGACTTTTACCTCCAATTAATCACTAGAAAACCCAAAGTGGAGCTATGATTCAAAGTGGTAGAACACTATCCTTGAGCAAAGAAAACCTTAAAGACAGTGCCCAAGCCCTAAGTTCAGGTCCGGTGACCAATTTTAAAAAAAGTTAATCAATTCTAAATGTTCAGTGATGACATATAGGATCAGGAAAATATGATATACCTGTCTGTGGTCAAAGTTAAACGAGAAAATCTCCTTTCCCAGTCTCTCAATCCATACCTTAGAGACATACCTCTGCTAGGTATAGATTTAGTTAATGAAAACATACTCATATAATAACAAAAATAATTTAAAAAATAAAATATTTTAAAAAAAGAGTTTCTAGCTGCAATAGTTGTGTTACTTTGAAAGAGAAGGGATGGAAACTTAAAGAAGGTTAGTTATATGCCCCATACTTGTATTCAGTTGTTTTCACAATATTTACTTGTAATAAATAGTTCGCCTGCACACAAGTTTAAGTAGTGAAATTTAATTGTGAATCTGTAAAAACTATACCACACTGCTTCCTCAGTACCTTATTCTTTAATGTTTTGAGTAATTCTAATTTTGCATTTGTTTTTCTTCCTCTCCTTCCCTTCCTCCCTTTTCCAATAAACTTAGACTGGCCTCACACCATTAATGGAAGCTGCTTCTGGTGGATATGCAGAGGTGGGCCGAGTTCTTTTAGATAAAGGTGCTGATGTTAATGCCCCTCCAGTGCCCTCCTCAAGAGATACAGCTTTAACCATAGCAGCAGATAAGGGCCATTATAAATTCTGCGAGCTTCTCATTGGCAGGTATGGTATTACCAATGCTTCCTATATGAACATAGTTACCAGTGGTTACCATTCTCTCTAGATGGTAGTAAATACTGCATTTTAAGTGTTGCATTAGCTATTTGAACATTTAAACTGTTGTCCTCAATGCTGTCTCCCACTTAGTTTTTGTTGTTGTTGTTTTGGTCCGGTTGTGGGGCCTGAACTCTGGGCCTGGTCACTGTCCCTCAGCTCTTCAGCTCAAGGCTAGTGCTCTATCACTTGCCACAACGCCACTTCCGGCTTTTTTCTTTTTTTTTTTTAATTTAATTTTATTTGTGAACATACTGTACAGAGGGGTTACAATTACATGGGCAGGATAATGCGTACATTTCTTACCAAGCATTGCAGCCTCCTCCTTTGTTTACCCTTCACATCCCTTCCCAACCTCCTCCCTTCCCCCCCAATCCCAATCCTTTTCCTCCCCCCCCCCCCCCCCCCCCCCCCCACACACACCGACATTGTAAAGCTCGTTTTGTACATGACAACTTTACTTCTCATTGTTGCAACAGGTCCACCTGTATCCTGGCTTTTTTCTTTTTGCTTATGTGGTGCTGAGGAATCGAACCCAGGGCCTCAGGCATGCAAAGCAAGCGCTCTACCACTGGGCCACCTTCCCAGCCCTCCTACTTAGTGTTTATGGAATGCATTACTTTTAAGATATAAAAGCCTGCCTGTAATTTAAACATTCTTGCTGGGTGCCAGTGGCATGAGCTACTCAGGAGGCTGAGATCTGAGGATAACAGTTCAAAACCAGCCTGGGCAGGAAAGTGTGTGAGACTCTTATCTCCAATTAACCCAGAAAACCTGAAGTGGCGCTATGGCTCAAGTGGTAAAGCGCTTGCATTGAGCTGAAGAGTTTAGGGACAGCTCCAGGTCCAGAGTTCAAGCCCCATGACCAACCCCCTGCCCCTTCCCCCCCAAAGAAAAACCTTTATTCTTGGTTGTGTTCTTATTCTTTACAGTAATTAAAGCTTTCAGATGACAGTTGTAGAACTGTTTAAGTTTCAGACAAGATTAGGGGCAGTTTATAATTTCATTTACTTGGACACTTGCCAGACTTCTTAAAAAATGCTTTACTTGTTTGACCTTTTGACTTCAGTATTCTTGAAAAGACCTTTACATTGTGCTGTGAACAATAGTGTTTGGTTCTGACTACTACTATGATAACTACTGTTACTAACATGAGACTTCTAAGATATGTTGATGCCTGTTGAGTATTAAGCCTGCATGTTAATTTTTATCTTTATTGAATATTTTTACATGTTAATAATTGATTTTCATTGCTACCTATATTACCCCATTTAAGACAGCGATAACTGTAATTTATTTTTAGGGGAGCTCATATTGACGTACGTAACAAGAAGGGAAACACTCCTTTGTGGCTAGCAGCAAATGGTGGACATCTTGATGTGGTTCAGTTACTGGTACAAGCAGGTGCAGATGTAGATGCAGCAGATAACCGCAAGATAACTCCTCTTATGGCAGCTTTTAGAAAGGTAATAGTTGCTTATACTCATTTATTTAGATCTTCCTATTTTCAGTAGGAAGTACAAAGTACAGTGGTCACCAAAGGCTTTCCTTTTATGATTTCAGTTTTTGTGAATGCTATAATATGTTAGATGAATACCTTGTTGAGAAAAATAAATGCAAATATTTCAAAAATCTGTATGTACTGCTTACATAGGACATCAGAACTGAGTAAAGCTTAAAAAGGTATTACACTCACAATCTGGTTGCAGTCTTTCACAAAATGTAAATTCGTAATCATTTTAAGTATATTTTTACATTTATCACCACTACAGAGAAAATTTAATTGTTAACTAAAATATTAGTTGAAAACAGACTCTTCCAGTACTTTTGAACTACTTAAAACTATAGAAATGTGAGCTTTATGGAAATTAAACCTTTCTGTAGTGCATAGCACAAGCCTATTGTAATTCAGTGACTTGGTTGGTATTTCATGTATATGCAATATCAGATGCTGTTGGGAAAAAGGAAGATGACTTGTTTAGAAAATTCTGAGCTACCCAAGTACTATTTTTTTTTTATTCAGTAGTCATCCTTATTCATTTCAAATGTGTACCTTCCTCTGTGCAAGCTAGCTTATCATTGCCCAGTTAATCTTCCTGGTCATCTATGTTAGTATCTATAATGCAATCTTTTTTTCTCAGAGCCACCATAATTTAATATCTGTAGAGCTTACCTCCTATTCTGAATCTTAAATCTTGTTTGTTATTTTTCTTGACCTTTTTTTTTCTCTCATCCCTTTTGTTTTCATCTAGAATACTCATGGCTTTCCTCATTGTTCCAAAGTTACTTTTTCTTTGAATGATTTAAATCCCCTACACAGTGTTTTCATCCCATTTGAGCTCACATTGAGATCTCTAATCTACAACTCTTACTGAATCCTGTTGAATCTGTTTTCAGTCTGACATTAATGTCTATTTTTCTAGGGTCATGTGAAGGTGGTGCGCTACTTAGTCAAAGAAGTCAATCAGTTTCCATCAGATTCTGAATGTATGAGATACATAGCAACAATCACCGATAAGGTAATATACTGTAGTTTGTCCTGTAGTGAATACTAAAGAAAGTCTCTGTATGAGCAGTGAAGTATAATTAATACGTAGTAACTTCATTTATCTAATACTTGTGAATGTGGTATTCCATCCAGCAGGGATTATTACTTAGCAAACTTTTATTTAATGAGTAGAATCAGTAGAATTACTTTATTTGTTAAATAGTACTTGAATTAATTTAATTTTTTCAAAACAAGTGAAGGTGCAAAATACTCTGAGAGGAGCAAGCTTGTGGTGTCTTAATTTCCCAGCATAAAATGAATGTAGCTGTGGAAAACGAACTTTACAACTTTGGTGGGGGGAGGGGGGTGGGGGGAGGATTGGGTGGGCGGGGCTGGAGGAGGCTGGGAAGGGATAGGAAGGGGAAACAAAGGAGGAGGCTAAGGCTACAATGCTTGATAAGAAATGTACTCATTATCTTGCCCATGTAATTGTAACCCCTCTGTACAGATATTTTCACAATAAAAAAATTTTAAAAAAATGAATGTAGCACTTTCAATCATGGACATGCTATAAAAGTTTAGCGTACCGTTGGTTTAAGAACAGATTGGGCCGGGCACCAGTGGCTCAATGCCTGTAATCCTAGCTACTTTGGAGGGTGAGATCTGAGGCTCGAGGTTCAAAGCCAGTCCGTGCAGGAAAATAAGTATTATTTTAATATTTTTAGTATAAAGAAAAAATTCTTTCAGTTATGTGTTTTACACTGAAATTTTTAAATATAAGTTTTGAATACAAATATCATCAATGATTGTTTGCTATAAAATTTTAGTAACAGTGCTTAAATATTTCAGAAATTCTTGCCGAAAAGTACTTTTGAAATTTTTTATGTACTATTTTATTTATTTATTTATTTATTTTTGCCAGCCTGAGGCATTGAACTCTAGACCTGGGCACTATCCTTAAGCTCCTCCCACTTGAGCCACAGCACCACTCCCAGCCTTTTCTGTGTTTAATTGTTGATAACAGTCTTACAGACTTTCCTGCCTAGGCTGCCTTTGAACCATGATCCTCAGATTTCAGCTTCCTGAGTAGCTAGAATTACTGGCATGAGCCAACAGTATCCAACTTAGAAAAACTTAAATCTATTTTTGTTGTTGGTGTTTACTATTTCCTTTTAGCAAGCTAAGCATCAGACACAAAATACTGTAGCTTTGGTTGGCTATATGGTTTCTTATTCAGACTACTGGCATACATTTTAGTTTCTAAGCACCAGTAAAATGAATATTTAGAATAGCAAAAGTTCTTTGTTGTGTCTATTTTTAAATAAGCATTTAAATTATGTTCTTATATGCACCCTCTTAATGCCTTTCTGTTTTGTCAAAGATCGTTATTACTTAATAAAACTCTTCATGTTTTTAG
Source organism: Dipodomys ordii (assembly GCF_000151885.1). Taxonomy (NCBI): domain Eukaryota; kingdom Metazoa; phylum Chordata; class Mammalia; order Rodentia; family Heteromyidae; genus Dipodomys; species Dipodomys ordii. The sequence goes on along the minus strand of NW_012267265.1, from coordinate 3,108,035 downwards.
GAATCTCAATAAATGTGAATTGTTCTTTGAGATTGAAAATGTCTTTAATTTTCATTATAGGAGATGCTGAAGAAGTGTCATCTTTGTATGGAGTCAATAGTCCAAGCCAAAGATCGACAGGCTGCTGAAGCAAACAAAAATGCCAGCATATTGTTAGAGGAGTTAGACTTGGAAAAGGTAAAGATAATTTTTTCATAAGAAAAGTTCACTTTTCCATTGTTTGGTAGTTTAATGTTATTTTCCACTCTAAATGATGTAGATTATCCCTTCAAATTTGTATTAAAATAATGAAGTTATGAGTACTTAAAATTTCATTAAAAGATTTTTCTTGTGATGAAATACACCATGTAGCACTTGACTTGAGATCTTTGTTGAGTTTAATTCTTAACATCAGTTTTAAAAGGGAAAAGGGCATTTTGTTTGTAATCAGCTTGATGAAACTTTACTAATAATAATTAATCTCTTAGTCTTCAGCTACATCTACAACTATAGTTTTTTAAATTCTAGACCTGATTTAATGTTCTGTCAATGGGTACCATACATACATACCACCATGGCACCAAGTAGTAAACTACAATGTTTAATGCATAGGTTGTGCCTTTCTTTTCCTTCCTTTCTTTCTTTCTTTCTTTCTTTCTTTCTTTCTTTCTTTCTTTCTTTCTTTCTTTCTTTCTTTCTTTTTCTTTCTTTCTTTCTTTCTTTCTTTCTCGTTCTTCCTCCCTTTCCTTCTTTCTTTCTTTCTCTCTTTCTCTTCTCTTCTCTTCTCTTCTCTTTTCTTTTCTTTTTTCTTTTCTTTTCTTTTCTTTCTTTGGTCTGTAGTGGGGTTTAAACTCTGGACCTGGGCACTGAGTCTGAGCTCTTCAGCTCAAGGTGAGAGCTTTACCACTTGAGCTACAACGTCACTTCCAGTTTTCTGGTGGTTAATTGGACATAAGAGTCCCACAGACTTTCTTTCTGAGCTGGCTTTGAACCCTGGTCCTCATATCTCAGCCTCCTGAATAGCTAAGGGATTATAGGTGTGAGCCACCAACACCCAGCTTTTTTCTTTTTCTTTTCTTTTTTTTTTTTTTTTTTTAATGTAGCCTAGATTGGAACTTAGCTTAGACTTCCCATGTGCTAGGATTATAGGCATGCCACCATATCCAATGAGTACTTTTTTTAATAGTTGACTTCTCCTGTACTTTCTTTTTCAGACTGACTAACACATCATTTCCATCTAGTAAAGTACTCCAACCTTTATTTGTTTATGCTGTCTTTTTCTCACTAGCTCTATAATCTAGAATTTAAGGAAATAGAAATCAGCAGGAAAAGAATTGATTTGGCACTGAGTATTATGATTGAATCAATTTCCACTGATTCACTTCTCTCCTGTCCTTTCTCTTTCTTTGCTAGAGATCAAACGCATGTTCTTAAGCATGAGAAGGGCTCTAAAACTCTGCTGTACCCTCAACCCTGTTTCAATATTCACTTTAAGTATGTGCATACATGCAGTGCTTGTGTATGCACATATGTCCATATGTCAGTACTAGGGCAGCTTGAACTCAGGACCTAGTCTTTGTCCCTTAGCTTTTTTGTTCAAGGTTTGCTTTTAACTACTTGAGTCATAGCTTCATTTCTGGCTATTTTCCTACCAGAGGTGGCGTCAAACCAGGATCCTCAGGTCTCAGCCTCCTGAGTAGCTAGAATTATAAGCATGAGCCCTTACCCCATTTAACATCTTAATACTAGAAAGTATAAGAGCAATGTAAGTGACAGAATATTTGTTATTTCATTTATCGTTTGGGGAAAACCAAATCTTAGAGAAGTTAAATAACTTACCTAACTGGATTACAGTTTATCACTGCTTCCCTGCCAAGAGAATTAAGAGCAATTAAGAAAAAATAAACATTTCCCTACCTCTTTCAGTTTTACTGCCTTTCCATATCCTTTCAGTAGCCAGACTACCTAGCATCAAATAAAATCTTTGTGTTGATACCTTTGATAATCCTATATGACATACACATTTTCATTTTGAGATTCATTTGCACTACTAAGTCAGGAAGCAGTTTTACTAACAAATACAAGGTCCTGAATTCAAAATCCTAGTACCATCAAACAAAAAATGAAAACTGAAATATTGCTAAGTTAAATAAAGACATATATCATGCCAACATTTTAAAACAGCTAAAGTTAAAAATCTGTTAGGACAACCAAGGATTTTTTTCTTGAATTAGCCTAATGCATTTTTAGTTCCTATATGATATGCATATCATCACCACTTCTTACTCCTCATTTTTCTTTTATTGTTGTTGTTCTAACCATGTTCTCCATTTTATGCTGTTTCTTATACCTAGAATGTCCCTCATATCCTCCTACTCTTCTGTTCTTTATTCTTTCCATTTTCTAGCATCTTGAGCACTGTATTTTAGTTTTCTTGTCTTTTTTCTATATTAGAATGTATGTGTCACAAAGTAGAGGGTAGAATGCAGTGTATACTCAATAAATTTGTTAAAGGTATAAATATTCACATTGTAAACATACGCTCTTGTGAAAACAAACTGACTTGCCTTCTTAATAACTTACAGATATTAATAGTGATTTTAAATAACTACAGGATATACCATAGTGAATTTGTTCAAATATTGTCACAATAAATATCTTCTTTGTATTCAATACTTTCATTTTTACAGAATTAGATCCTTAATGTAGGTCAGTATATTTTTAACTTTGTCATATATGTATGTCATTTTTCTGTGTGTGTGTGTGTGTGTGTGTGTGTGTGAGAGAGAGAGAGAGAGAGAGAGAGAGAGACTGGGGAGTAAACTCAAACTATAGTGCTATATAACTAAACTACACCACCAGCTAGTGACTTTTTTAAATTATGAGGAAAATGGATTTTCTTTATGCTTTTAGCTCCAATAATTTATGACCTAGGAATAGTTTTGACCAATCTTCATTGATTTGATTTACCATATTTCTTTGATTGACCTTTATTTGAATTTTTGGTTTATGAAAACTAGAGAACACTTTGCCTTGTACTGAATTACCTGTGGAAGATACACACCTTCATATAGTAATTCATCTGTCTGAGCTATAAAATCTTAAGTAATTGCTTATTTTATTAGAACATTAACAACCCAATTATATTCTGGGCTACTAGAAACCCTAGCAGAGGTACTTGAAATGTATCTTGGAAGGTAAAGTTCTTTGCCAACCAAGTTTAGCCAAAGCCCTTAGTTCAATTTCAACGTCTTCCAAAAAAAAAAAAAAAAGAAGAAGACCAAATTTCTAACACATTACTGTTTGTTCTGTATTTATAATGTGTTGATTTCATTCCATATTTTATTAGCCTCCCCTCATCCATACTTTTTTTTTTTTTTTGCTTATGTGGTGCTGAGGAATCGAACCCAGGGCCTCATGCATGCAAGGCAAGTGCTCTACCACTGAGCCACCTTCCCAGCCCCTCATCCATACTTTACTGCTTATAACTTTCATAGCCTTTTAGGGGGATCTATGAAGGGAATGCTTTTAAGTATACTGGTCCTGCGATCTCGGTTTCAAACATTTTATTCTCTAATGACCATATCTTGTCTTTTCAACTTTACTCCTTCTAGAATTTCACCTCCAACAATTCTACCAACACTGTGCCCCTCAGTGGTAGGATTTATCTCTTTCACTTTTCCTTAATCCTGATTTCACACCCCACCTCCATCGGTCTTTGGGATTGAACTCAGGGGTCCTGAGTTTGCTCACAGTGGTGCTCTACCAAGTGAGCCACATCAGCAGTTTTGTGTGTTTTTTTTTTGTTTTGTTTGCTGGTTAATTGGAAATAATAATCTCTCCAATTTGCCTGTCCAGGCTGGCTTCAAGCCTTGATCCTCGGGTCAGGATTATAGGATTATAGCTAGGATTATAGGTGTTAGACACTGGCTCTTAGTTTGCTTCTTCTTATCTATAGCCTATTAAGTGTCTAGAGAAAAAAACTCCCACTTAACTTTGAGTATATTACAGTGACCCTTTTCATAATGATCAGCAGTCATATAGTTGGCATTATGTGTTCAGTTACAGATTCCATCTGAGTATTTTTGAATATTCAGCCAACTGTAGATTAATAGTACACAGGAAAAAAATTCCATCTGTGCTAAGCTTGTATAGACATTTATTGTTGTCATTCCTAAAGCAATACAGTAGAACTACTAGTTCCATACTATTTCTTTGAATTAGGTTATGTTTAAATATTAAGCTATTTTGTAAAAGGGACTTTGCCTCTGAGAAATTTGATGTCCAGTGGGAGAGAGGTACTAATCCATCCACTCCAGTTTCAGTTGGTTGAGTACTAATTTCCCCTGTCTTCAATGCTGACTAGTAGCTAGAACATTATATTGTTCCAGTTTTGATTCAGTCTTCCATTTTCTCCCTTACTTTTTTTTTTTTTCTGTTTATATGGTACTGAGGAATCAAACCCAGGGCTTAATGCATTCTAGGCAAGCACTCTATAACACTAAGCCACATTCCAAGTCTATATCCCTTACTTTTTTTTTTTTAATTGTGAAAATATCATACAGAGGAGGTACAATTACATGGGCAAGATACTGACCACATTTCTCATCAAGCATTGCAGCCTCCTCCTTTGTTTCCCCTTCCTAATCCTTCCCATCTCCCCCCTCCCCCATATCTTCCCTTTCCCCTCCCCCCCACCAAAGTTGTAAAGTTCGTTTTATTTTTTTAATTTTTATTTTTTATTGTGAAAATACTGTACAGAGGGGTTACAATTACATGGGCAAGATAATGAGTACATTTCTTATCAAGCATTGTAGCAACCTCCTCCTTTGCTTCCCCTCCCCATCCCTTCCCATCCTCCCCCCCCTCCCTTCCCCCCCCCCCCCCCCCCCCGGACTTGTACTTCTCATTGTTGCAATGGGTCCACCTGTATTCCCCTGTATCCCCATTCAAATGACCTGCTTTTCCCCCTCCACTCCACAAATTACACTGACATCAAATACAGTGAAAGCACGGGTCATACTGTGGAATGGAATAGAATTATTTTTTGACATAACAACTTGTACATCTCATTGTTGCAATGGGTCCACCTGTATCCCAATTTAAACGATTTGTTTTTTCCCTTCCCCTCCACAAATTATACCAACATCAAATACCGTGAAAGCAGGGGTTATATCGTGGGGGAGGGCCATACAAAGCAACAAAGAAATCATCTTATAAATATGTTAGAAACAATCAAATGAAAGAAAAAACATTTGAATACTTATCTTGGGTTTCCCTTACTTTCAATTGAAGAGATTATTTGCTTACTCAATGGTCATTTTGCTTATCATTTTGCTAAGGTCTAATTTGCCTAACTCGAAGTATATCTCTAGCACAAACTTTTGAGTGCTCTATATAGTTGGTTTTTTTTTTTTTGTCGGTCGTGGGGCTTGAACTCTGGGCCTGGGCGTTGTCCCTCAGCTCTTCAACTCAAGGCGAGTGCTCTACCACTTGAGCTACAGTGCCACTTAGCACAAACTTTTTTCTAAACTCCATTCTTATATTTCTAACTAGGTACTAAATGTGTTCATTTGATGTCTCATAATTTTTATATCTAAATATGAGCATGACCACCTGATTTTTACTCGTCTTAATAGTTGCAAAAAATCTGAAATCAACTTTTAATTTCTCTCTAGTTTCTATATAGAATCCCAACCACTTGTCAGTCTACTTTCCATCATTAATATAACCTTTTCTATTACCTGACAGAACTACTTCAATCACTACTCACTGCTTGTACTGTTTGTAGTAGTGATCCTCAACTCATATAAATTAAATTGTATCTTTTTCCCTAAAAATTGCAGTGGATGTTAGGATCTTACTGTAGCCCAAGGCTGGCTCTGAACTTATTTTTGCCTCATCATGATTATAGGACAAGTATATACTACCATACTCAGTTAAAGTGAACTTTTGTGTATGTGTGTGTGCTGGCCTCAACTGCTGTCCCTGAATTTTTTTGCTCAAGGCTAATGTTATACCACTTAAGCCAGAGCTCTACTTCCTGCTTTTTTGTGTCTTATTGGAGATAAGAATGTCATGTACTTTCCTGCCTGGGCTGTCTTCCTACTGTGATCCTCATATCTCAGCCTGCTTAGTAGCTAGTAGAACAGGCATGAGTGACTACTTCTCAGCTCAAGATGAACTTACCCTTGTTACCACCCTAATTGACTACAATATATCTAACCCAGGTTTTTGTCTTACTGCTTTTGTACTCTGATCACTATTTTAAATCAACCCCTCAGGGATGGGAAGGTGGCTCCATGGTAGAGCTTTGCCTTGCGTGCATGAGGTCCTGGGTTCGATTCTTCAGCACCACATAAGCAAAAAGAAAAAAGCCGCTTCAGTGGCACTGTGGCTCAAGTGGTAGAGCGCTAGCCTTGAGCTGAAGAGCTGAGGGACAGCGCCCAGGCCCAGAGTTCAGGCCCCACGACCCAAAAAAAAATAAAATCAATCCCTCTTACCTATACCCATACACACATTTACCCTGCTATTATTTCCCTATTTTTACCTTATACTTGACACCTTGTAGAAACTGACTTAATACACAGTTGGCTCTCCAATTTGGAGGATTTACTTGTGTGGATTCAACCGATTGTGGAAAAAAGTATCCATTATAAAATCCAATTGGTAATTTGCCTTTACCTCCCATTTCCTAACCTATTAATTATCTTCACACATTGGTGGCTTACTCTGTAATCCTAGCTATTCAGGAGGCTGCTGAGGTTTGAGCTGCCTCAAGCAGACAAATCCACTTAACCAGCAAAAAAAAAAAAAGTGAAAGTATGAGGCCCTTGAGTCTGAGCCCTTGTACCAGCACTAAAAAGCGGGTGGGCGTGGGGGGGGGGCGGACAAAGAATTTGAGGACATGAAAGATGAAGCCACATTTTTATTTTGTGCTTTTGAAATTTGAAGATATTTTATCATCTATCATACATTAAAACATACTGAATTTATATTTTAGTGCATTTAATTTGTACTTTATATGCATATGTGAAAATAGAATGATGAGCTCCATTAAGATTATTTTGAACAAAGGGATTTCAGTTCAGCATTACCAATTGTATGTACAGTGAATCTTTATCATTGTTATTTCTTCTATCATTTCCTTTCTTATTTCATTCCCACTCATCTCAAAGTTTTCTAATTACAATTTTAATATATGTGTGTGTGTATATATATATATATATATATATATATACATATGTATAAACATGTACATAGATAGAGAGTTTATGGTTATATTTGGATACCAGTCTTTTCTTCTTTTTCTTAATCTCCACTTCCCTCAAATAAGGCATGTTTCAGCTTCTTGGTATTTTTTTAAAACTATTAATTATATAAAGGAATTACACCATATAATCCTACCCCCTGTATACCATATTTTGGTTAGTTGAATTTGTGTGTGTGTGTTATGTTCTCATATTTATATTTTAGGGATTCCTTCCATTTTTGAGAAAAACATGTTTCCTTTGAGCTTGAGTTACTTCACTCAGTATGATGATTTTCAAGGTCCCTCAATTTTCCTGTAATAATATAATAATTTTCCAGGTGGATAAAATTCTATTGTGTGTGTGCTTAAGTGTGTGTATGTGTGTGTGTGTGTGTGTATCACATTTTTGCGATTTATCCCTTGGCTGAAGAACACCTGTGCTATATCTATCACTTGGATTTTATGAACAGTGCTTCAGTGAACATGGTTGTATAGGGGCCTTCATTGTATCCTGACTTAACAATCTTTTGGATAAATTCCCAAGAGTGGTATCACTGGAGATAGGTAGGGTAATTCTTGGAAGTCTGTATGAGAATCGCTACATAACTAAATAAAAGCCAGACTTTTTCTGAAAAAAGTCTGAAGTGTGAGTTTGAGAGCATGGCTTCACTAGTTAAAATACTGAGACATTGTTCCATAAACTGAGTATCATTGTTTTGACATATTTAAAGTACATGTAAAATATATTGAATGTTCAGTTGTAAGCAGTAACCAGATTTTAGGAAACTTCTTTTAGAGGACATACATAGCAGTGTGAAGATAATGTTCCTAGTTTATGATCCATAAACAGTTAAAATAGTTTATTAAGAAATGTTAGCTGGGTGCTCATGGCTTATGCCTGTAATTCTAGCTACTCAGGAGGCTGAGATCTGAGGAAAGCCAGCCCGGGCAAGGAAAGCCCATGAGACTCTTACCTCCAATTAACTACCAGAAAACTGGAAGTGGTGCTATGGCTCAAGTCGTAGAGTGCTCACCTTGAGCTGAAGAGCTGAGGGACAGCACCCAGGCCCTGACTTACCAAAACAAAAACAAAACAAAAAACTTTTAAATGTGGTAAGCCACATCTTTATATTACTTAGCAGGCAAAGTAAGAAGATCAGGAATTTAAGATCAGCTTTGGCTACATAGTCAGACCCTGTTTGAAGAAAACAACAAAAACACAAAAGAGCCACATTACTGACTTTAATACATACTTATTTAACAAGTAGAAAAAATACATATTCTAAAAGTAAAATTCACTGTGATTTTCCTACCACTCTTGGAGTTCCACCCTTTGAGAATCATTATTAAAGGTTTTCATTTGTATTCACCAAGCCTTGTAAGCTGTTTTTTCAACTTCCACAAAGTAATACACTTAAAGGATTTCTTTCCTCTGAAAAATAAGATTAAAGTATTAGTTCTTCACGGTGATGTACACCAGTAACAATGAGGAAGATGAGGCAGGAGGATCACAAGTTAAGAAACCAGCCTGAGCTACACCGTTAGCCAGATAGATGTTGATGGCTCATGCCTATAATCTTAGCTACCAGGAGGCTGGATCTGAGGGTAGTAGTTCAAAGCCAGCCTAGGCAGCAGAAAACAAAATTCAATCCTGCCCCTACTTGGAATGTCATTTTTGTAGACTAAATTCTTATGATAGTTTGTAATGTTTATAGAAAGGCTTTCAGTTTTTCTACATGCAAATATATTTATAGCAGTATAAGAAATTTTTCAAATTTGTACTGGTTTGTGATGTCTGTAAAATTTTATCAATGAATGAAAACTGGTATCTTATGATTGGGTATGATGCTATACATCTGATTTCCTAGCACTGAGAGGCTGAGCCAGGAAGATCTCAAGTTTGAGGTCAACCCAAGCTTCAAGAAACTATTTCAAAAACCACGGAGTTGGAATGCTGCTCAGTGTAGAGTGCTTGCCTAGCTTGCACAAAGCCCCAAGTTTGATTCCCAGCAGTGAAAAAGAAAAATAAGCAAAACACACTGGTACCTTGTTATTTTTTCCTTCCTTCGTTTTTTTTTTTCTTCCTTCCTTTTCCTTTTCTTCCTTACTTTCCTTCGTTTCCTTATTGAGCCCGTGGTCTTGGACATATACCAATGCTGTCTCATTGATCTGAACCCCTGAAGCCTTTTTAAAATTTTATTTTGAGGGGCTGGGATGGTGGCTCCGTGGTAGAGTGTTTGCCTTGCATGCATGAGGCCCTGGGTTCGATTCCTCAGCACCACATAAGCAAAAAAGAAAAATAGCCAGAAGTGGAGCTGTGGCTCAAGTGGTAGAGTGCTAGCCTTGAGCTGAAGAGCTGAGGGACAGCACCCAGGCCCAGAGTTCAGGCCCCATGACTGGCAAAAAAAAAAAAACCACACAAATTTTTTTTTATTTTGAGAAAGATTCTCATTAAAGTTCCAGGCTGACCTGGAACTTGTAATCTTGCTTCAAATTCCTAAGTAGCTATTATGAAAACTGTTAATGTGGTACCGTTCCTAACTAACTTGCATTTTTGTATTGGCTATAAAACTATATGCAGGAAGTGGCACTGTGGCTCTAATGGTAGAGCGCTTGACTTGAGCTGAAGAGCTCAGGGACAGCATCCAGACCCAGAAGTCCCACAACTGACCCAATAAACCTAAAAAAGTATATGCATTTATTATTTACTTTATTAAAATTAGATTGTCTCTTTCATCATTACAAACAATTTATTTCAACTGCATTTAACCTCTTTCACACTTATTATCTCAACCCCCTCTTTCTCGACTAGTCCTTTTCAATATTTTATTAGCATGCATGTACTTGTAAATTACACAAAATAGTGGATTTTATCACATTTTCATGCATATAGTATACTTCGATTATATTTACCTCCCCATTATATCCTCCACTACCCAATCCCACTGTTACCCTTACTCTAACCAAATAGTCTTCCTATTTTTATCTTTTTAAACATTGATATGATTTTGATATTTTAAATATAACACCGTGATGGTGGGTCTTGAACCTACTAGACAAATGTTCTGAGTTTGAACTACCCTACCCTCCCCTGGGTTTTTCAATTTGAGTCTTGGGATATGGTAGGACTATTTCATGTGTTTTTGTCCAGGGCCAACTTCCTATCGGTGGCCTTTTATAGGCTGAGATGGTTTCTTTCTAACTTTTCTTTGTTATTTTTGGTTGGTCTTGGGGCTTGAACTTAGGGCCTGGGTGCTGTCCTTGCGCTCTTTTGCTCAAGAAAACTTGAGCCACAAAACTATTTCCGGTTTTCTGATGGTTAGAGATAAGAGTCTCAGGCACTTTTTTCTGCCTGGTTTGTCTTTGAAGCGTGATCCTCCGATCTTAGCCTTCTGAGAAGCCAGGATTATGGGCATGAGCCACAGGCACCCAGCATTCTTGCTATCTGTTTGCCCGAGGTGGCTTGAAATAACAATCCTCCTGCTCTCTGTTTCCTGTGTACCTGAAATTACAGGTATTAAATATTGTACCTCCCCCCCCCCCAAAAAAAAGAGTACTATCTAGGATGGGTTCATTATGATCTAGATCAAACAGTAAATTGGAAGTGAATGACCAAATTCATATCATCCTGTTTCCTATATGGTAAAATAACTTGATGTGGTGATTTTTCTTAAGAGTAAATTCCAGTGTTAAGATTGTTTGCTTTTTTACTCTTTAACAGTTAAGAGAAGAAAGCCGAAGGCTGGCTTTGGCTGCCAAAAGAGAAAAGAGAAAGGAGAAAAGACGAAAGAAAAAGGAAGAACAGAGAAGAAAACTAGAAGAAATTGAAGCCAAAAATAAAGAGAACTTTGAACTTCAGGCTGCTCAAGAAAAAGAAAAGCTTAAAGCTGAAGGTATTTTCTCCAGTCAGCTAGTATTCAAAATCTATTTCTTAAACATATGTCACAACATAGAAATAGTTTTAAGTTTTTGATCCTCTGTCAGTGAGGTATTTGTGTGGTAGTTTCATTTATTAACATTGCCCTAACTTTTTTGGGGGAGAGGGGGGGAGGTCTAGTCGTGGGGCCTGAACTCTGGGCCTGGGCGCTGTCCCTCAGCTCTTCAGCTCAAGGTTAGCTCTCTACCACTTGAGCCACAGTGCCACTTCTGGCTATTTTCTTTTTGTTTATGTGGTGCTGAGGAATGGAACCCAGGGCCTCATGCATGCAAGGCAAGCGCTCTACCACTGAGCCACCTTCCCAGCCCCTGCCCTAACTTTTTGTTTCATTCAGTTTTGTTTTGTTTTGTAATATTTTGCTGTGAGATGTACATGTGTTTGAACTTAAGTGTTTTCTCCCTTTTTTTGACTAGCTTGCACGTAAAGTGTACATATTGTGTTTGATCACCCCTAAGTACTTGATTGTGTATTTCCTAGAAAAAGAACATTGTTCTTACATAATGTGTGATATTTGATTGATACTCTTTGTTTCCCAAATTTTTACAAAATGTCTGTATAAATGCCCTCAGTATGTCTAAGGGATACAAATCAGTTACATCCACTTTATTAAAAGTAAAGCTGGATGACAGTAGTTCACATCTGTTATCCTAGTTACTCAGAAGGCTGAGATCTGAGGATCAAGGTTGAAAGGGAGGACAGGCAGAAAAGTCCATGAGACTTTTTTCAATACTACTCAGGAAAGGCTTGCAGTGGTGCTGTGGCTCAAGTGGTAGAGTGCTAGCCTTGAACACAAAGAGGCTTAGGGACAGCACCCAGGCCAAATTCAAGCCCCAGGACTGGCCAAAAAGAAAAAAAGGGAATGGTGTGATGACCTCTGACTTAAAGAAGTAACTCCTGGCTGCATCTTCTCTGTGCCAACCCTCTTCCCCACCCCCAAAAAGCTTAAAGCTAAATATAACTTACTAATTCAGTATTGCTGCTTTTTCAGAAGAGCCTGAAGTCTTGACAGAGCCTCCAAGTGCCACAACCACTACAACCATAGGTATATCAGCAACCTGGACGACTTTGGCAGGTTCCCATGGTAAAAGAAATAATACTATAACTACAACCAGTTCAAAGAGGAAAAACAGGAAAAATAAAATTTCTCCAGAAAATGTTCAAATTATATTTGATGATCCACTACCAATCTCATACAATCAGCCAGAGAAAGTGAATGGAGAGTCCAAGAGCAGCAGTACCAGTGAAAGTGGGGACAGTGATAACATGAGGATTTCCAGCTGCAGTGATGAAAGTAGTAACAGTAACAGCAGCCGGAAGAGTGACAATCATTCACCAGCTGTGGTCACTACCTCTGTGACCAGCAAGAAGCAGCCATCTGTTCTTGTTACATTTCCAAAGGAAGAGAGAAAATCTGTATCTGGCAAGACTTCAGTAAAGTTAGTTTCATTTTTTATTTTTTTACTGTTTTGAGTGTCATAATACTTGGTTGCTGAAAAAATTTTGGTACAACAAAAGGAGTGTTCTTTGTGCTAAAAAATACACACTTTCAGTTAAACTGTTTTTTACAGTTTATATTAATGAGAAATATGTCTTTTCCTACTGTGTGACTTCCTTGTGGTTATTAAACTAAGCCTAAAAAAACTATTGATTGTAGTTTAACAGGCTATATGTATAATTCAACTCTGCTAAATTTACCCAGTTAATAACATCTTAAAATTAAGATTATATGCTAATATTAAAGAAAGGTTAAAAGTAAAATCCTCATTTGTCCATACTTATTTAAGATAGTCAATAAAATGATTTTGTAATAGCTAGAATTATAACTCAAGTAGTAGGCCACCTGGCTAATGACAGGTAGTAAATTACCTTTTTCATTTAAAAATTCTGTTAAATTAGTTCCATATTAATATACTTTTCTTTCTTTATGTTAAAGATTGTCAGAGACTATCAATGAAGCAACCAGCAATTCTCTTTCCACTTGCACAAAGTCTGGTCCATCTCCCCTTTCCTCTCCAAATGGAAAATTAACAGTAGCAAGTCCTAAACGTGGGCAGAAGAGGGAAGAAGGATGGAAAGAAGTTGTAAGAAGGTGAATGATTTGATTTATATTTTTATTTGTTTTGTTCCTTTTTTTGTTTTGATGCAGTGTTATTACATTATAAGTACATTACTCCTACTATTCCCAAAAGTGAAAACAAACTCATAGTTTGGCTGAATCTGGCCAATAGACAACCTTTCAATATTTCACATGGAAGAAAATACAGTATAAAAGATTATGAGGAAGTGGGTCTGTGGCTCAAAGTAGTAGAGTGCTAGCCTTGAGCAAGAGTTCAGAAATGGCACTCAGGCCCTGTGTTCAAACTCCACAACTGGCCAGAAAAAAATAAATCTGCTTTCATGATCTTTTGTTATCTATTATATCTTCAGTTATTTTATTTCTTAAGAGTTTCTAGAAAGTTTATAAAATGGTAAAATTGTAGTCTGAAACAAGTGCTCTATAAAATCCAACTCAATACTGCTATCAATTCACCAATATACCATATACAGTTTTCTTTCAATATTTTGAATCATCCCTCCCATCTTTACCTAAAACGGTCTCATATACTCCTTTTTTTTTTTGTCGGTCGTGGGGCTTGAACTCTGGGCCTGAGCACATCCATCAGCTCTTCAACTGAAGGCGAGCACTCTACTACTTGAGCCACAGCACCACTTCCAGTTTTCTGGTGGTTCACAAATGTTCCTGCCTGGGCTGGCTTTGAACTGCGATCCTCAGATCTCAGCCTCCTGAGTAGCTAGGATTACAAGTGTGAGCCACCGGCGCCCAGCTCTCATATACTCTTAATCATTCACAAATCTTTTCTCTGCTGAACTAATTGAAATCATTATCTAACCAGGAATAAACTTAGCTTTTGTTTATGCCTTTAATATTTGCATATACCAAGAAATTCTCAACAAACTTGAAAATAATAATCTCTGGCCAATTATTATGTCCTTTTTAGAAGCCCATGGTATTGTGTTGTAGTTTCTATATTTGATATCTGTATCTTACATGTGGCAGTTAACCCAGGTCTGTCATATTCACCATTACTTTAGTGTTTATGTTAGCATAATGCCTATAGATGTAGTATGTGCTTTACAGATATAAGAGGATAATGACAAAGTAAGCAAATAATCTTTTGTTGTTGCTTTTGCCAATAATAGGACTTGACCACAAGGCCTCATACTTTCCCTTAGCTTTTTCTCTCTAGCTGGTTTTCTACCATTTGAGCACTCCCATCTTTGGTTTACTAGAGATAAGAATATTGCAGACTTTCTTGCCTGGCCTGCTTCAAACCACGATCTTCAGATCTCAGCTTCTTGAGTTGCTAAAATTACAGATGTGGGCCATCAGTCTCAGCTATTTGTTTTTCATCTGAACTAAGAGTAGGTAAAAGAGGTTTGTTAATAATTTTCTACTTTGAGAAAAACCTTCAGTATATTCTTTAATGATTTCTTTTTGCTGTTTTGTTTTTGATATGAGATCCTCTGTGATGCTCAAGGCTATTTGCCTACCAAGTACTAGGATTACAGATATGCCCTGCCACACCATTCTGGTAATTCTTAGTTTAATCATTTATCTTTGTTATCTTTAAACAGGTCAAAGAAAGTATCTGTTCCATCAACTGTGATATCCAGAGTAATTGGAAGAGGAGGCTGTAATATCAATGCTATTCGGGAGTTCACTGGTGCACACATAGACATCGATAAGCAGAAAGACAAGACAGGAGACCGGATAATAACTATAAGGCAACTTCCATCTTTTATTTCCTTCCTGTTTTATTACACTGTAGCTTAAAAAAAAATAGCCATTTGAAATGAAAGTATGTATTTAATAGTGTGCTGTGTTCAAATGAATATTTTATTAATATATAAAACAATAACCAGGGCTGGGAATGTGGCTTAGTGGTAGAGTGTTTGCCTCACATACATGAATTACTCATTACCACATACAGAAAAGGCCAGAAATAGCACTATGACTCACGTGGTAGAGTACTAGCCTTGAGCAAAAGAAGCTCAGGGACAGTGCCCAGGCCTGAGTTCAAGCCCCAGAGCAGGCAAAAAAACAAATAAAGATAACCATAGTATGGCCATTTTTTGACATTATTGGGATTCTTCACTAAATAGATTACTTTCCCAGAGAGATTTTAATGGTCATCCTACTGATAATTAACTACTAATGGATATATAATATGTGATCAGAATTTAAGATAAAACACTATTCTCTTATTAAAGAGTATTTTTTTTGGGGGGGGCGGGTCTGGTCGTGGGGCTTAAGCCACAGCACCACTTCCAGCTTTTTTCTTTTTTCTTATGTGGTGCTGAGGAATCAAACCCAGGACCTCTGGCATGCAAGGCAAGCGCTCTACCACTGAGCCACCTTCCCAGCCCTCTTATTAAATTGTAATGTTTTCTTCTCCCTCCTTTCTTCCTCTCTGCCCCCCCGCATTCACCCCACTCCCATGCTAGGGATAGAACCCAGAACCTTATTCATGCTAGGCAAGCCATCCATTTAACTATATGCCCAACTTTTGTTAGATTATTTGTAGTATTGAACAATTTATGATAATATTATGGATTACTTAAGCTTTAATGTGCAGTGGTTTTTCCAACAATTTGTATTTATAGTAGGAAATGTGGATATACTAAGCATTATTGACTATATGTTAAACTGTTTCTTAGTCTTAAGAAAATAATAATGAAATCACTTATTAGGAAAAATAAAGATGACCTAAATTAAGGATATAGCTCAGTGGTAGGGTACTCAGCATATACAGACTCTTAAGTCTAATCTTCAGCACTGCAAAAACAAGGGGTGGGGGGTCATCTATCCTCTTCAAAGTACAGTGTTAATTCATAAAACTTTCTTGCATTCTTTTCAGAATACTTAAAAAGAGATTAGCAGATTGCTGTCTAATGTTTATGTTTTATGTTACTAGCAAAAAAGAAATTAAGGAGATTAGTCCTAACCTTTTTGTTTTGGTCAACATACAGAGGTGGTACAGAATCAACAAGACAAGCAACTCAGTTGATCAATGCTCTGATAAAGGATCCAGACAAAGAAATTGATGAACTTATTCCAAAGAATCGTTTGAAAAGCTCCTCAGCAAATTCCAAAATAGGGTCATCAGCACCTACCACCACTGCTGCTAACAGTTCCTTAATGGGAATTAAAATGACAACTGTAGCTCTGTCATCAACATCTCAAACTGCCACAGCACTTAGTGTGCCTGCAATTTCCTCTGCATCTGCTCACAAAACCATTAAGAACCCAGTGAATAATGTGAGGCCTGGTTTTCCAGTTTCTCTTCCACTTGCATATCCTCCTCCACAGTTTGCACACGCTTTGCTTGCTGCTCAGACTTTCCAGCAGATCCGTCCACCAAGGTTGCCCATGACCCACTTCGGAGGTACTTTTCCACCAGCTCAATCCACGTGGGGTCCTTTTCCTGTCAGGCCTCTGAGCCCTGCCAGAGCTACTAACTCACCTAAGCCTCACATGGTGCCTCGCCATAGCAATCAGAATAGCAGTGGTTCTCAGGTGAATTCAGCAGGTTCTTTAACTTCAAGTCCAACAACTACAACCAGTTCATCAGCTTCAACGGTGCCTGGTACATCTACAAATGGCAGTCCAAGTTCACCTTCTGTCAGAAGGCAACTTTTTGTCACAGTTGTGAAGACATCCAATGCCACAACCACAACAGTCACAACCACAGCAAGCAACAATAGCACTGCACCCACAAATGCCACATATCCTATGCCTACTGCCAAAGAACACTATCCAGTATCATCCCCATCTTCCCCATCACCAACAGCTCAGCCAGGAGGGGTTTCTAGAAATAGCCCTTTGGATTGTGGATCAGCATCTCCAAATAAAGGGGCATCTTCCTCAGAACAGGAAGCAGGTAGTCCACCAGTAGTAGAAACAACAAACAATAGACCTCCAAATAGCAGCAGTTCTTCTGGGAGTTCATCAGTCCATTCTACTCCGCAACAACCTCCGGGATCTGTTTCTCAGGAGCCAAGACCACCTCTTCAGCAGTCTCAGGTTCCTTCCCCGGAAGTCAGAATGACTGTTCCTCCTTTAACAACAACAAGTTCTGCTTCAGTGGCGGTGCCTTCTACTGCCCCAGTGACTTACCCTATGCCTCAAACACAAATGGGATGTCCACAGCCTGCTAAAATGGAAACCCCTGCTATTAGACCACCCTCTCACGGCACAGCTGCCCCTCATAAGACCCCAGCTCCAGTGCAAAATTCATCTGTTGCAGTCCTCAGTGTCAATCACATTAAAAGACCTCACAGTGTTCCCTCTTCTGTCCAGCTACCTTCGACCTTAAGTACACAAAGTGCTTGTCAAAATTCAGTACATCCAGCAAATAAGCCTATTGCTCCCAATTTTAGTGCTCCCTTACCATTTGGGCCCTTTAGCACATTATTTGAAAATAACCCTACTTCTGCTCATGCCTTCTGGGGAGGATCTGTTGTTTCATCTCAGTCAACACCAGAATCCATGCTATCAGGAAAATCTTCATATTTGCCAAATTCTGATCCTTTACATCAGTCTGATACTTCCAAAGCTCCAGGTTTTAGACCACCATTACAGAGACCTGCTCCAAGTCCCTCAGGTGGGTTTTTTTTTCTGACATTCTGTTCAACATAATCACTTTTGGTCCTTTCTGGTATTTATACTCTCTTTGGACATGTAGACAGAGATTTTATTTTGTTTCTGTTGTACTGGTATTAACCCCAATGTTTTATGCATACAAGGCGGGATATCTACAACCAAGCTACATTCTAGCCCAAGATTGTTTGATTCAGTTAAATCATACAGCTGTATGACCTGTAATTTTGACATTACTCCTTGACTTTTTTGTTTGTAAACAAATGAGAAAAATATAGAGCTTACATAGTCATTAGCCATTTGTGCTATTTCAATTTAAATTAACAAATCAAAATTAAAAATTTAAAAAGTAATAGAATTAAGAGTTAATCTTCCAAATAGTCATATGTTAAGTGCCAAATGAGTACTTGTGGCTAATGGCTACTATGTTGCAAAGCAAAGATGAGTGAACATTCCCATTATGATAGGAAAGTCTGTTACACAACATTGATTTGTAGAAAGTCTAAAGATCTGATTATAAGCTATTGCTTTTATTTTTACTTTGAAAATTTTTTTTAGATTTACAGAAAAAAATGTTTCAGCTGCTCCCATATGTAAATATACTATATAAATATAATAATGTATGAAAACTAAGAAATTAATATTGGTTTCGAAGTGGAGATGATGCTCAAGTGATAGAGTGCCAGCCTTGACCTGAAGAGTTGAGGCCCAGAGTTCAAGCCCCATGACCGACAAAAAAAGAGAAAAATTAATATTGGTACAGTGCTGCAAAGTAGGCTAACTTGTTTTCAATAATGTCCTCCTGTTTCAAGGTCCAGTCCAGTCAAGGTATCCAAGGATAACACATTGCACTTACAGATAACGTGTTTTAGTATTAGACTGATGTACAAATATAGTACAAGTACAACGACAGAATGAGTAATTGAATCAGAGTATGTTGCCTGCAAACCGTAAAATGTTTAATGTTTAGTGTTCCATAGAAAAGTTGCCAGTTTAGATAGAGCATTCTGAGTGTTTACTTCAGCAGCACATATACTAAAATTGGAAAGATAGAGCATTCTGAGACAAGAATTTGTAGTTTAACAAAAGCTCAATGTTACTTTGATCTATTTCTATAATATGTAAAATATTTCTTTTGGAGGAACCTAATTGAGATGGTTATGTATATTTCAGTTGTATAAAGGGATTTAAGTCCCACAAGTCAAATTATAACTACAATGTATCTTGATCAATGCCACCCATTCCCATTGTTATCCCTTGTATTTCCTCAATTATTTTTGAGTATTAAAGCAGTACAGCTGATATAATTTTATTTTAAAATCTTAGTGAATACCAATGCATGGGATTTTGTGTGTGTGCGGGTGCGGGTGCGTGCGCCAGTCCTTGAGCTCAGGGCCTTCAAGTACTGTTCTTGAGCTTTTTTGATGCTTAAGGTTAGCACTCTGCCATTTGAGCCACAGCCCTACTTCTGGCTTTTTGGTGATAAAGTGGAGATAAGAATGTCACAGAATTTTTCTGCCCAGGTTGGTTTTGAATGTTACTAAGATCTCAGCCTCCTAAGTAAGCTAGGATTACAGACGTGAACAATCAGTGCCTAGCTGGAAATTCTTATGATAGTTGTACTTCTTATGATAGTACTAGAATATTTTAGTTTTTACTTTTCCAAAAGTGAAGGCTAAAATTAAGATTTAGAGCCAAGCATGGTGGCATGCATAGTAGCATATACTAGTAATCCCAACACTGGAAAAGTGAATATGGAGGAAAGCATTCAGGCCTGATCTACATACTTAGAACCTGTGGCAAAAACAAAAGGATTTGAGGGCTGGGAAGGTGGCTCAGTGGTAGAGCGCTTGCCTTGCATGTATGAGGCCCTGGGTTCGATTCTTCAGCACCACTTTAAGTAAAAAGAAAAAAGCTGGAAGTGGCGCTGCGGCTCAAGTGGTCGAGCACTAGCCTTGGGCTGAAGAGCTGAGGGACAGCGCCCAGGCCCAGAATTCAGGCCCCACGACCAGACCCAAAAACAAAAGGATTTGAGAAAAAGAACTTGTTTTGTTAGAAGGCATAGAAAACAGCAGAGTTTTAATGTGGGAGGCTTAGAGGGAGGAAATAGACAGTTTGTGTTACACCCCAAGTTAGTGTTTTGAACTTACTTGTCATAATCTACAAAAGGATAGTATTGCTGAATTCAGGTCACTTAGTTAAAAATATTCATTCTTGGTTTTCTTACATAGGAAACATCTCTTGGTCTGGAGATTGGGCTCCAGGTGTAGGTAGACTAGCAAGTACAGGGTCCCATTACCACCTCCCACAAAAAGGAAGTATCTCTTAATTTTTGCCTAACAAATATTTCTGCTTTTTTCATTTTTTATATGTAAACTTTTTCTGGATAATTTTATCATTAATGTTTTAGATTCAGATTTTTTTTATTTTTGAGATTTTTTTTAATATGTGGTGGTATGGGAGATTTAACTCTTTGAGTCTTGTACATGCTAAGCAAGCATCTTTAACCCTTCTTACTTTATTTTGAGACAAGGCCTCAGTAAGTTATCCATTTTGATTCATACTTGCCAACTTGCCTCAACCTCTGTAAGTAGCTTTTTGAGATGGGATTTGACTGCTGCCCAGGTTCATACTATATGCTACCTACACTTGGTTTCAGATCTATTTTTGAAGTTTATATATTTTTGGTCAGTCGTGGGGCTTGAGCTCTGGACCTGGGTGCTGTCCCTCAGCTCTTCAGCTCAAGGTGAACGTTCTACCACTTGAGCCACAGCACCACTTCCAGTTTTCTGAGTGGTTTATTGGAGATGAGTCTCATGTATTTTCCTGCCTGGGCTGGCTTTGAACCATGATCCTCAGATCTTAGCCTTCTTAGTAGCTAGGATTATAGGCATGAGACACTGGCACCTTGCTTCTTTTTCTTTTTTGAGACAAGGTCTGATTATATAGCCCAACCTGGTATTGAATTGTCAGTCCCACTGCCTCCCAAATGCTGAGATTATAAACATGTACCACCATGCCAAAGTGGGAGAACTTTTTCTTATAATTGAAGTTGTATTGGATGTATTTCGGGCCTCTAAGAATTTCAGTTTTATCTTAATTACTTCTCTTTAGAGTAACTAATGATGATAATGGATTTTTTCCATTATAGGTATTGTCAATATGGACTCGCCATATGGTTCTGTCACACCTTCATCCACACATTTGGGAAACTTTGCCTCAAACCTTTCAGGAGGTCAAATGTATGGACCTGGAGCACCTCTCGGAGGGGCACCTGCAGCTGCTAACTTCAACCGACAACATTTTTCCCCACTTAGTTTATTGACTCCATGTTCATCAGCATCAAATGGTGAGTAATAAATATATGAGTCAATCTGAAAGCAAAATTTGCATGTTTCCTTCAAAACAAATTTTCCTAGTTTAGAATTTTTAGCTTTGAAACAAATTTTATGAGATTTTTTTTTCGGGGGGGGGGTCTGGTTGTGGGGCCTGAATTCTGGGCCTGGGCACTGTCCCTCAGCTCTTCAGCTCAAGGCTAGTGCTCTACCACTTAAGCCACAGCACCACTTCCGGCATTTTTCTTTTTGCATATGTGGTGCTGAGGAATCGAACCCAGGGCCTCATGCATGCAAAGCAAGCGCTCTACAACTGAGCCACTTTCCCAGCCCAAATTTTATAGGATTTTAATACTCTGAATAAAATTTGTCATTTTTTTGGTAATCTGTATAATTTCTGAAGATCTTTACCTTTTTTTTTTCTTTGGCCGTGCTTCAGGTTGAACCTTAAGGGCCTTACACATACATGATAGGCTCACGGTCTACCACTGAGTCACATTGTAAACCTAGTCCTATTATTTATATCTGCTTTTAGCTTGAGAATCTACAAGCAGAAAGATTTCTGACTTTACAAAGTGTACTTTTGTCCACCTAAATTTCATCTGCTACATAAACAGCACAAGACAGAGTCATCTCAAAGGCAGTATTATGTTCTTTAAAGCATCAGTAATCAACAAGACAAACATTTTAAAATGCTGAAGACTTTTAAGCTTCAAGATTTCTTCTAAAAGTGGCAGTATATGTAATAGAGTGAACCTTATTGACAGAATGAAATAGTAAAACATTTAAATATTTGAGAGGCACATGAAAGCACATTGTCAGTTAAAGCATAAGTTGTTTCATACAATATACTATTTATATACTATGTAAGTATTGGAAATATATACCAATAGTAGGAAAAATTAGGGCATTTCTGATTGAAATTATTTGTCTGTGTGTGTGTACATGTGCATGTCCTAGGGCTTAAACTCAGTCTCAAGAATTTTCCTACTTGAGTTGACTTTGAAGTATCATCTCCTGAGTAGCTAGGATTCCAGTTCATTTATCTTTGTGGGTATTTTTCTTTTTCTTTTTTCTTTTTTTTGGTTCTAGTTCTGTTCTGAGGCATGGACACTGTCCATGAGCTTTTTTGCTCAAGGCTAGTAATCTACCATTTGAGCCACAACTCTACTTCCAGATTTTTTTGCTACTTAATTTGAGGTAAGAGTCTCATAGACTTTTTGCCCAGGCTGGGTTTGAGCTGGAATCCTCAGATCTCAGCCTCCTGAGTAGTTAGGTTATAGCCATAGTGTTGGCTGATTTATCTATTTTTGTAAAACGTTTAAAATGTCCTGGTAGTCATAATTGAGGTAAAGAGAATGTAGTTTGACAATATTATATAGCAGCTATTGAATAGCATTTTTTTAAATCAAAATGCAAATTTTTACTATGCCTATGATCTGTCCAATCAATCTTGAATTGTCTCTGCCTGGGGTAAAAGAAACAAATACTACATACAAATAAGGTTTTTTAAATTGTGAAAGTACCATACAGAGGGGTTAAAATTACATGAGCAAGGTAATGAATACATTTCTTATCAAGCATTGTTGCCTCCTCCTTTGTTTCCCCTTCCCATCGCCTCCCCACCTCCCCCCACCAAAGTTGTAAAGTTCGTTTGTTTGACATAGCATCTTGTCCATTTAGCATCTTGCACATTTCATTGTTGCAATGGGTCCACCTGTATCCCTATTTAAACAATTTGTTTTGTAGAGTGCTTGCCTTGCATGCATGAGGCCCTCTTCAGCACCACATAAGAAGAAAAAGCTGGAAGTTGCCCTGTGGTTCAAGTGGTAGAGTGAGTGCTAGCCTTGAGCTGAAGAACTGAGGGACAGTGCATAATAATAAACAATTTGTTTTTTCCCTTCCCCTCCCCAAATTATACCAACATCAAATACAGTAAAAGCAGGTTATACTGTGGGGGAGGGACATACAAAGCAACAAAAAAAAACCCACCTTATAAATATGTTCGAAACTTGGTGCTAGAGATCAGACTCAGTGGCCTCATGAATGGTCTTACCTCTAAGCTCTTCACAAATAGAACACTTAAACTAAATACAACTTTAAGTAATAAATAGCTATTTCTAGAGATGATAGCAACAATGAGGAATGATAGTTAACTAATGATAGGTGCTAAAGATGGGTATTTTATCATATTTAGGAATCCACTTTAGGTACAAAAAGATGGAAGCTATTTTAAGATAAGAATAATATAACAGGTCCGCTCAAAGGATACTATGACACTGCTGTATGAAGAATTGCACTTTCCAGCTAGATGATGGTGGCTCACACCTGTAAAGCTCAACTTCTCAAGAGGCTGAGACCTGGGAAGTTGAGGTTCAAAACTAGTCCAGGCAAAACAGTCTGGTAGAGCTCTAGCCATGAGCAAGAAAGTGTAGTGCTAATCACTGAGTTCAAGCCCTGGTGCTGGCACCCTACCTCCGAAAAAAGAAAGAAAAATGAACTTTCTTAGATATAATTTCTTTGTATCTGGCACAATTGTAACTACTCACTTTTTTCATTAATAGCAACTAAATACCACTTTGAGAAAAAGAAAAGATACCTTAGCTAGGTTGCCAGTGGCTCACGCCTGTAATCCTAGCTACTCAGGAAGCTGAGATCTGAGGATTGCAGCTCAAAGCCAGCCTGGGCAAGAAAGTCCATGAGATTCTTATCTCCAGTTAACCACCATAAAACCAAAAGTGGCAGAGCACTAGTCTTGAGCTGAGAGACAGGGCCCAGACCTGGAGTTCAAGCCCCACGACTGACAGAAACAAAAAAATCTTACAATTTAGAAGGGGAGAGATTGATCAGAATACATTATATACAGTCACATTATATACAATGTAACTGTCACACTCCTTTATTTAACTGATATATGATAATTTAAAATGAGAAAGAAGTTAAGGAAGCACTGGCTTATGGCTATAATATAGCTACTAAGAAGGCATAGTTTAGAGCATCCACAGTTTCATTCCTACCCTTGCTTAAAACTGAGTAGTCGTATCTGCAATTAATTACTCCAGCTATATAGAAAGCATAAACAGTATTCTTTCAGCCTGGCTACTTAGAGCATAAACATGACAAAAGTCCATCTTACTTGAATGGTGCAAACAACATGGAAGAAAGAAAGGAGACACAAAGTAGTGTTTAAAGCTTAGAACCATTATCAAAACTCCTTTTGAAAAAATAATTTTAGCTGATTATGGTGGTGCACATGAGTAACTTTATCACGTGGAGGTGAGTGCAGAAGGATCTTGAGTTTAAGGCTAGCTTGAAACTAGGCTATTTCAAGACCTTAAACATATAACAAGATTAGCATGAAGAATCCATTTATATTTTCTCTGATTTACCAATTGGTAACATGTTGCCACATTCTCTTTTACATTTTTATTGTTTTTCCTGTACTATCTTAGAATTAGTTGCAAATGTCTAGGCCTCTTATTTCTAAATATTTAATTTCATAAGAATAAGAACAAGTTACAATGCAAAGGTCAAATTAAATATTTTGTATTAATACAATATTTATATTCTAATATATAATAGTTGCTTATATTCATCAGTTATCTGAATAATACTTTTTTTTTTTTTGTCATGGGGCCTGAACTCTGTGCCTGGGCACTGTCCCTCGGTTCTTCAGCTCAAGGCTAGCACTCTACCACTTGAGCCACAGTGCCACTTCCGGCTTTTTCTGTTTTTATGGTACTGAGGAATCAAACCCAGGGTCTCATGCATACAAGACAAGCACTCTACCACTGAGCTACCTTCCCAGCCCCTGAATAATACTTTTTTTTTCTTTTTTTTGGGGGGGGGTCTGGTTGTGGGGCCTGAACTCTGGGCCTGGGTGCTGTCCCTCAGCTCTTCAGCTCAAGGCTAGCACTCTACCACTTGAGCCACAGCGCCACTTCTGGCTTTTTTCTTATGTGGTGCTGAGGAATCGAACCCAGGGCCTCGAGCATGCAAGACAAGTGCTCTACCACTGAGCCACCTTCCTAGCCCCCTGAATAATACTTTTTATGATTCCCTTTCTTCCAAGATTCAAATTTCTCTTCAGTGACAAATGATCTGGGTGTTTTCTCCTAGTCTTTCTAGAGTTTTTAAAAACTGTCAGTCATTTGGTAGATACATACTTCCCCTTCTTTATTATCTTGACATTTCTTCATAATTAAATTTGGAGTATATTTAGTAAACACAGATAAAGCACAGTGTAATTTTCTAGCAGAAACATTTTTTTTAACATGTGAGTCATGTTGCTATTTGAATTTTAACTCTGGATCCTGTTTTCATTTCAAAATTAGAATGATTTTACTGATGTTAGTGAAGCTTAACTTCAGCTTATCTTGAAGTTCCTTCCAAGTACTATATTTTCAATTTTGTATTCTTTTCCTAAAAATTATTCCTTAGTTTAAGAAGCAAAAAATAGATCTGCCCCATCCTCTGAAACCTTATTTAGAGGGATCTGATAGCACATGCCTGTAGTCACAGCCTTTCAGAGATTAAGGGAGGTGGAAGAGGGGAGTTGAAGATCACCTTGAGCAACCTATTGAAGGCCTCATTGCTTATGCCTATAATTCTAGCTACTCAGGAGCCTAATACTTGATTTGAAACAACCCATGCAGAAAAATCTTCTAGATTCTTCCAAGTAACTGGCAAAATGCTGTTGAGCATAGAACTACAGTAGATACAGTTTAAGTTTTATTTCCATTTTGTTCACCAGTAATACTAATGTCAATATAATAAATTATATTTTTTAGGCACTTGGTGTAAGCATTTGACATTGACATGTATGCCTCTTAGAACCCTATCTGTGGGTGTTGGGTCAGGGAGTGTGTGTGTGTGTGCACATGTGTGTATGCGTGCACACAGAGGCTTAGATCCAGGGCTTTGTGTTCGTGTTTGGCTTTTTTTGGTTCATGGCTAGTGCTCTACTACTTACTTCAGCCATACCTCCACACTGCTGTTTGTTTGTTAAATAGAGATGGAGTTTCATAGACTTTCCTGCCTGGACTAGCTTTGAATTGTGATCCTCCAGGATAGCTGTGGATACAGGCATGAACAGCCAGCACCCTGGCCTGCCTATGGAATTTTCTGGGCCAAATCTCATCACACGTTTATTCTCCACTGACCCTTGCTTATAATATTTTGTAGGGACCCATATCTAACCTTCCTTTTCTCCCGGTTAACTGAACTCAATTCTTGCTCCCTCTAGTCTGATACCATGGGTACTGCCAGGTACTGATAGCTCACACCCTATAATCCTAATCCTAATCTCAAAAGGCTGAGAGCTGAGGATCACAGGAGGAGCCAGCCAGATCTTGTCTGTCTAGACACACATACACAAACCTAAATGTATAAATGGGAAAATTTTATGAAATGATTGGTTCTGGGTCAGTCAGGCATAACCAATAAATTATGGATCTAAAGTTAACAGTTTAAAAATTTAAACTTCCAGGTTCCTTTACCATTTATGTCTTTAGGTTTAGATGTGCTTAATACTTGTATGTGTGCATGTGTGTGTGTATGCCTATGCTGGGACTTTTTACATGAAAGTTAAATTTTGTCATTTGTGGCTTTTTTTTTTTCTTTTTTAATAATGTATGAAATTGCTGGGCACCAGTGGCTCACACCTGTAATCCAAGCTACTAAGGAGTCTGGGATCTGAGGATCGCAGTTCAAAGCCAGCCCAGGCAGGAAAGTTCGTGAGACTCTTATCTCCAATAAACCACTAGAAAACTGGAAGTGGCGCTGTGGCTCAAGTGGTAGAGCACTCGCCTTGAGCTGAAGAACGCGGGGACAGGGCCCAAGTCTAGAGTTCAAGCCCCAAAACTGACCCCCCCCAAAAAAAAACTATACTGTTCTAATGTGATAGCACATAACTACAATTCCAGTACTTAGAAAGCTCGGGCAAAATTGTAAATTCAAGGCTAGTGTGGGCTGTAAAATAATACTCAATCTCAAAAAATAAATAAATAAAACATAGAAATAAACTGAGGACAAAAGAATTATAAGCTGAAAAAAATCTTGAGGCAAAAAAATTGAAGACAAGTGGAAAGGTAACTAAAAATTTTATGAAAGTTTATTTACACTAAACAAACTGATCACTAGAAATGATATGGCTTACTAAGTATGTAGCTTAGTAGTAGATTGTTTATTGTTTTCTTAGCATGGATACTACTATAAACTTGATCTATAACACTATGACAACAAAAACACCTAGAAATGAGCAATATACAAACAATAATTAACCTAGGCAAAATGCATGTTTCAGTAGTCTAGCAGAAATACTTCGTTTTACAAATATTTTGATAAAGACATACAAAGATTCAGACAGTTTATCTAGAAGAAACAATACCAAAGTTTGTGAGTCTTGGCTTTTTTTTTTTTTGGTCCAGTCGTGGGGCCTGAACTCTAGGTCTAGGTGCTGTCCCTCAGCTCTTCAGCTCAAGGCTAGCGCTCTACCACTTGAGCCACAGCACCACTTCCAGCTTTTTTTCTTTTTGCTTATGTGGTGCTGAGGAATCGAACCCAGGGCCTCAGGGATGCAAGGCAAGCACTCTACCACTGAGCCACCTTCCCAGCCCTTGGCTTTTTTTTTTTTAAGATATCCTAAAATTGCCCATCTGTCAGAAAATAAAGTATTTTTCTCTAGCAAAAAGAAAATAATCGTTTATTTTCAGAAACATAAAACAAACTTGGTTTTGATGCAAAAAGTTTAGATTTCTATTAACAAAGTTTGATAAAATTTGAAGAGGAAAGGCAAAATAGCTTCCTATTACTGTTTTATCAGCATGATCAAGGTTCTGAACGAAAAGTCTTCAACCTCTTTTTTTCCTGGCTAGATTTTCCAAATTTTTCCATCCTTTTGTTTTCTTCATTATATCATATCAGAAAAAGAGGAGTTCATACAGTACACAAATTGGGAATTGCTAGTACAGGCAATGATATTTCCTTACTTCCATTTTGTTGTGGTTTATCATGTGGTCATGGAACTTTAAACAAATTTTAATATGCATAATTTATTGCTTAAACATTTTTTTATTTCAGCTTTTCTCAAGGGATGTCCTAAGAGTTTAAGATTTGTTTTTATAAAACAACATTCTATAGGTAACTTTTATTCTATTGAAATATCTCTTCTCTAGATTCTCCTGCACAGTCAGTATCCTCTGGAGTTCGTGCACCATCTCCCGCCCCATCATCAGTACCTTTAGGGTCAGAAAAGCCCAGCAATGTCTCTCAGGACAGGAAAGTTCCGGTCCCTATTGGAACTGAACGTTCTGCACGTATCAGGCAAACTGGAACTTCAGCTCCATCTGTTATTGGGAGTAATTTGTCTACATCAGTAGGGCACAGTGGCATCTGGTCCTTTGAAGGGATTGGTGGCAATCAAGGTATGATATGGTAGCTTGTTTACTTGAAAGTTAAGTCTATATGTTTATTATCATAAACACTGTTTAGTTCTATAGTTATTTTTTATTGTGCTTTTGTGCTGGCATTGGGATTTGAACTCAGGTCCTTTCTTTCTCACTTGGTTTTTTTTTCTGTTCAAGGTGGTGCTCTACCACTTGAGCAACACCTCCACTTCCTCCATAGTTATTTTAAAGTTCTGTATTTGCATCTGTTTGTTTTGACTAGCTTCTTAAAAATGTGTTTCTATATGATCTCCATTAAATAAGCTACTGCAGATATGTTCTTTTTCAGTCATCATATTAAGTATTTAATATTTACTTTGAGCATTTTAGGTTTTTATTTTATCTTGGTTTGTTTGGTTTGGTCTATTTTTTGTATGTGTTTGTTTTCTTGCTTTTCTACCTGTACTGAGGCTTAATCCAGGTCCCTGACCTCTCACTTAGCTTTCTTGCTCTACTGGCACTTTGCTGGACATAGACAGACATTTCTTCCTAGCCTTGGTTCAAAACTCAATCCTCTACTTTCAAACGCTGTTATTTGCTAGGCTTGCAAACATAAGCCACTGGCACCTGGCTATGTGTTTTCACTATATCTCAGCTTTTGTTTATAGTGCTATTTATTAAGCAGTGTGGAAATCTTTAGGGTAATGTTTTAAATATTACCAATTTTTGTGGAAATCTTTAGGGTAATGTTTTAAATATTACCATTTTTTGTTTTTGTCTGTCTTTTCCTTTAGACAAAGTAGATTGGTGTAATCCTGGGATGGGAAATCCAATGATTCATAGACCGATGTCTGATCCAGGAGTGTTTTCACAACATCAAGCAATAGAGCGAGACAATACAGGAATTGTAACTCCTTCTGGTACATTCCATCAGCATGTTCCTGCAGGATACATGGACTTCCCTAAAGTTGGGGTAATGGTGGTTTAAATATGCAATTTAATTATTTCAAAGAACACTTGTGAAATGATGCCAGAAAATATGGGTCAAAAATCTAAAATATAAATATTTAGTTATCTCATTTATTTAGAGAACTATCTTTTTGTTTGGAGGTTTGAAGTTATTTTGATTTTGTCTTTTTGGCAGTACTGGGACTTGAACTCAGGGTTTCATGCTTCCTAGGCAGGCACTTAATACTGTGCTACTGGTCTTAGAGGACAATTTGGAACTAAATATTTTGGATATACAAGGCTTATTTATAATCTAATGCTAGATAAAATCATAAGGAAAAAAATGCTCCTTAGGTAACTTACATATTCCCAAAGATGAAATTTTATGTATCAGTTTTAAAGCTATTAATCCAATTGGAAAAAGTAAAAAGTGAATCTAAGTAAAAAGCAGATCTTTGTTTTTTTTGTTTTCTATTTAAGGGTATGCCTTTTTCTGTGTATGGGAATGCAATGATTCCACCAGTAGCACCTATCCCTGATGGTACTGGAGGACCCATATTTAATGGCCCTCATGCTGCAGACCCCTCTTGGAACTCACTAATAAAGATGGTTTCCAGCTCCACAGAAAACAATGGTCCTCAAACGGTAAGACTGATTATATAGCAAACATTTATGAAATTCAGAAATACAGTTAAATCTTGGTAGCAAGTGCAGCATTTATGAAATACTTGGTAGCAAGACAGTATAAAATAATTTCATGTGGACCTTAGTATTTACTAGTGATACAGTTAAGTGACATGGAGGGTTTTGGTTTTTGGTTTTTGATTTTTTTTGGTCAGTCGTGGGGCTTGAACTCTGAGCTTGGGCGCTATCCCTGCACTCTTCAACTCAAGGCAAGCGCTCTACTGCTTGAGATACAACCCCACTTCCGCTTTATTGGAGATAAGAGTCTCACGGACTTTCCTGCCCAGGCTGGCTCTGAACTGCGATCCTCAGATCTCAGCCTCCTGAGTAGCTAGGATTACAGGTGTGAGCCACCAGTGCCCGGCTTGAGGTTTATTTTAAAGTATTGTGTTCAAACTATATAGTTAACTGAAAACTTACAGATATGATTCTATGTTTACATATTTTAGCTTTACACATTTAGCTTATTTTGGTGTGTTTGTTAGCTTGAATTCACATGCTTCCATAATCATCAAGTAATAACTTTCTAAGAATTGGCAATTTATCATCTATTTGGAGACCGCAGGTAAAAGAGGTTCAGCCTAATGCTAGAGTGCTTGATTAGTATGGTTTTCAAAGTTCTAGAGTTCCGTCCTTAGCATTATAAAAATGTTTCCCCATCATTTTTTCCCATTATTTCTTACCACAATATTAAGTTAGTTTAAAATAGGGACCCTCATTAATGTTAAACATTTATTTTAACCAACTACCTGTTAAATAGTATTTAATAAAATGCATATTCTATATTCATAGGTGTGGACTGGACCCTGGGCACCTCACATGAACAGTGTGCATATGAACCAGCTTGGCTGATGAGGATCAGCTTGTTAGCCTGCAGATTCCTTTTCATTCAGAGGAAATCACAAGTGGCCAGAAAAAAAATTTATGCTCCCAAATCATTCTACTGATGTGCTTGACTGAAGTGTGTAGGCTTTTTGCAGAAGAACTTACTAACTGACCTATTTTCTGTGAACATTTGTGACTGCCCAGTCCCCATCATCATCCATTTTACCTTAGTTAGCATTTTTCTTATCCTTTTCTTTATTTTTTTTTCTTTTTTCTTTTTCTTTCCCTCTTCCCCTTTGGACATAACTTTCTGTTGAAGCTGTTCTTTGGCTGGTTGGTTTTAGTACTGTAAACTGCTTCTGAGCAAACACGGAAATTTAGCAAAATTATGTAAACTTGATCCTGAAGTTTTAGAATGGCAAATAAATGTACAATTGTTTACATAACAGAAAAGGCTAAGCAGAAAGTAAATTTCAATATGTCAGTATAGAGGCTCTACTTTATGTAGACTTAAATTAATGTGAGATATGTACCTTCATATTCAGAAATCTGGATGTTTCCTTCATACATTAAACTATTAATAAGCATAACTTTTCTACTTGTGTAATTTTAAATATAAAGTAAAATAATGATCATTACCAGTAAATGTTTTTCGACAATAGCTTTTAAAACACCCATCCTGCTTTCTTTCAAGTTGGTTTTAGCCAGGCAAACACAGAAGAAATTTCTGACTTTAACATGTTTTTTTTTTTATTTACCTTTTCATACTTTTAGAACTAATGCACACTTATTCTTTTCTTCTTACCTTTGCCTTTTCTTCTTTACTATACCAATAAAACTCTCTTGGTGATAGTGGAAAAAAAAATTCTATTAAGATTTTCACTGTAACAGCTGCTATAAAAAAAAATATGGAACATCGTCATCCTCACCAGTGGTTTATTCTAATCAAGAATACCTAGACTTTGTGAGAATAAAAATGACACTATAGTTCCCCCCAGTCAGCACATACAAGTTCTTAATATACTGTTAATTATGAAATAATTCATTGTACTATTTTATATTGGATAATATTGATTCTTAACATTGGCTTTCCAGTTATCAAGAGTCAACATAAAAATTTCATTTTTCAGTAATTAGTGGAAAGTTATCTTCTTTTTTCAATTTGGAAGTATTCTTGCTCTCTATACTTGTATATTATCAGTGAAAAGGATAAATGGCTCACTTAAGCCAATAATACAAGAAAGTTTGCCATTGTCATTAAGACAATTTATGGTAGATACATGAATACACATATTAAAATAACAAATTTACATTTAACCTGTTTGTATTTCAGGGCCACACTACACTCAGTGGGATTTATATATTTCATTCACTTGAAACAATAAACCATAATATATCCAAGAAGAGTATGTGTCTTACCCTGTCTCCTGTGGGAAAATTAAATTATATAATTGTATTTGACAGAAACTTAAGCACAAAGGTGAAGTAATATATAAGTACGTGCCTTTTTTAAAATAAATTACAGCTGGCCGTCAGTGGCTCACTCCTGTAATCCGAGCTACTCAGGAGGCTTAGATCTGAGAATCATGGTTCAGAGCCAGCCTGGGCAGGAAAGTCCATGAGACTCTTAGCTCCAATAAAACTACCAGAAAACCAGAAGTGGTACTGTGGCCCAAGTGACAAAAATAAATTACAAATTCCACACTTGAGAGAAACTCCACACTGTCAAACATAAAAAATAACTAAAATTCTGATAACTCACCCAACATTGACATGATTCCTGAATATTCAAATAAATGGAGTAATTTCTTGCCTAACGTGGCTTGAGTAGAGTAAAAACATTTTGAACATACATCAAGATGTTTGTGAGTAGCACACTCATGACTTAATTTAGGAGGTGATTTTTAAAAAATACATAAATTTGGTTTTCTACCTATGATATGCCCAAGTTTTAAAAACAAGAATTGAAAAGATACAAAGATACCTTGCAAATTAATCTAGTTGATGCTAAAACTGAGGCAGCAGAATATAGATTGCAATGCCCAAGGTTTTTGGGATCAGAATTGTGAAGTACAAAGCCATGGTTTTAATAGTCTGTTCTAGAAATAGTTTTCCAAATACATTTTTTTATATTTCACATGTAATATAGTTCATATTTATTTAAACAATAAAAACAATTTTTAGACCAAAAGGTCTTTTCCCCTTTTTTGAAATATACTTATGTAATATACATGTGTAACATGCTATTTTTTCTCTTCAATACTTCTTGAGTTTAATCCCCAAATATAAGCATACCCGTTATTGTGTAATCCGTTCATACCATCCATTCCACTTTAGAGATGATTTGCTATTTCTAACAAAATTTCTATTTCATTTCAATATGTATTTAAACAAAATATTAACAAAAAGTGATTTTAGTAATTGCACATTTGAAAAAATATTTCCCACTATAAATTAAAGTCATTTTGACTAGTAAATAAAAAAAATGTTTAATTTCTAATAGTTGTTCCACTGGGGAAACAAGCGTATATTAAATAATTGTCTTGTTCCTCACAATAAAACCCCTGTCTTTTGCCTCAGATTACCTATTATTTTCTGACATTTTTCATGCTGTATTCACATTAGCAAGTTTTATACAACTAGGTAATGTAACATTGCAATCCTGTGACTCGGTGTTCACTTTTATGACTTTCAGAAACATTCATTCTACGGCCTGGTGTAAGCAGCTCAAAAGCTATTGAGAGATTATAGTTTGAAGCCAATCCAGGGAATTGCATAAGGCTTCATTTCCAAAGTAAACAGCAATGGCTTAGGTGGTAGTATACCAATTGAGCAAGTATGCATGAGACTGGAGTTCATACTCTGAGATAGACAATAAAAGCAGATATCTGGCATAAAGAATAAAGAAAATTCCATAATCGATTTCCTCTCTTCCTATATTACATGCCTTGATTGCATAAGTTTTCATCACTTAAATACAAAGGAAGTATTCTGCTACAGTAGAGTAGTTCAAAACTATAATGGTTGTGTTGTTTCATGCCAAATTTCTACCTTTAAGTGAATTCACACTTGTGAAAAGAAGAGCTAACTTTGTATCTTCAGTTAGAGAAAACGTGTTAAGCAAGACGACAAAGCAAGGTGCTGGTGGCTCTTGTTTGTAATCCTACCTATTGATGTTAAGACTTGAAGGATTTCAGTTCAAAGCCGACTAAGGAAAAGTTTACAAGAGTCTAAAGTGATAGGAATATGTCAGAGTACAAGTATGGCTCACTTGGTAGATAGGCAAGCATACCAAGCAAGAGGCTCCTAAGTGTAGAAAGAACACTGAAATATGCCCCCCTCCCATAAAACTAATGTAAGCTAAGTTTAAACATAAAAGATAAAGTCTGATTCCAAAGGATCACTATACCTTGTGTCTAATGAATACATGAAATAACCTGTGTTCAGAATTTTGAGTAGTGTCTTTTGTTATAAGAAAAATAATACTGGGTTGGGAAGGTGGCTCAGTGGTAGAGCACTTGCCTTGCATGCTCGAGGCCCTGGGTTCGATTCCTCAGCACCACATAAGCATAAAGCAAAAAGCCAGAAGTGGTGCTGTTGCTCAAGTGGTAGTGTGCTAGCCTTGAGCTGAAGAGCTGAGGGACAGCGCCCAGGCCCAGAGTTTAGGCCCCGCGACCGGACCCAAAGAAAAGAAAAATAATACTAGAGGACAGAAAAATGGCAGTTTGAGAAAAGAATGGCAGACATGATGTTTCACATCTATGTCCCAGCTGCCTAAAATAGGCAGATGATGGTTCAGGAACATGATTGGGAAGGAAGTGAGATCTTGCCACAAAGCTGGACTCATTGCTTGTAGAGCACCTACCTAACATGCAAGTCTGAGTTCAAACCCCATACTACCAGGGGAAAAAATAAGTGGCAGATGTATAGTCCAGGGAAATTTTAAAAATTTGAAGCATTCCTTCTACTGGATGAGTATTCTTTTCACAGTTTATAAAGTAAATAAATGGAAAATAGAGTCAGAGAATTGTCTTTAGTTTTTGGGGGGATGGAGATACACTGTTTTGTTTTTGGTGTTATAAGGCCTCAAGCTTGCTAGGCAAGTGAAGGACTTGAGCTATGTCTCCTTTCCCTTTGTTTTTCAGTTAAGTCTCTAACTTTGGTATTGCCCTGGCTAACCTTTGGATTGCAGTTCTTCTACTTGGCCTTCTAGTAGATGGGAATATAGGCATCACTACTACCACAACCAACTTGAGACTGGATCTTGCTGACTCTAGGCTGGGCTCAATCCCTGATCCTACCTCCATCTCTAGAAGCCAAGCTGGGTTTTGTTTGTTTTGGGGGAGTAGTCTATTAGCCCAGGCTAGCCTCAAAATAGTGTGTGCTGCGTGTGTGGTGTGTGTGTGTATGTGTGTGTGTGTGTAGTTTGAATTCAGGACCATGAACTTGCTAAGCAGGTATTACAGAGAGTTATGTCCCTAGGATATCCCTGTTGTCTTTTTGTTATTTTGGCTTTAAATACAGTATGTCTTTAATAACAGTACAAACTTTAAGGAAGTCAAAAATACTAGAGAAAAATACTAGTGTGATACATATTATTAGACACAGAACATAAATAAATACGTAGATTTTCAGTCTTTTTCTATTTGGAGTTTTGTTTTTTAATGAGATCTTTTGTATGTGTGTGGGTGTGCGTTTATGCATGTCAATACTGGCGCTTGAACTCATTTGGTTCTTCTCTCAAGGCTAGTGCTCTACACTTGAGCCATACCTCCACTTTCAGATAAGAGTCTTGAGTACTTAAGTGTCCAAGCTGGCTTTGAGTGTTTATCCTCAGATCTCTGTCTCTTGAGTAGCTAGGATTATAAATTACTGTTACCTGGCAAACAAAGTCTATGTAGTCCAGGGTAACTTGGAACTCATAATACTCCTCTCTTAGCCTCTAGAGTGCTGGAATTGCAAGCACCACCATATAATAGTGCCCAGCTTAAAAATGCTTTAATATGTTGAACAAGTTCATTTGCCAAGTGTTAGAATTGACAACTCCTTTTAGCTTGCATAATTATTTTTATGGTCATTTGTACTGTACTCAAAAGATCACAATGCTGGTTGTACACATTAGTGACACAACAATTTACAAGTAGTTCCCCTAACATTCTGTATAGATAACAAATTCTGATCATTCTATGGCTCTAAAGGTGTGTCCATAACCACAGATGATAGTAACATACATTTAATATTAATATGGTAAAGGTATATTTATATCAATATTCAGATATAGAGAATACATAACTTGTTTTCTTTGGAGACAGTTTAACTACATAGCCCAAAAGGGCCCTGAACCTTCTACCTTAGCTTCCTGTGTGCTTTGGTCATAGCTGTGCTCTGCCACACCCAGCTGAGAATATCTTTTTAATGAGAATGTAGTACTTGGCAATACATAGAAAAGATTTACTCAGGAGCTGAGGCTGGAGGATTCTTCAGAGTTTGAGCCTTCATCAATCCAGTCTCAAAGAAAGATAAGATGGATCTATACCAGCTGAAAGTCTCAATCCCAATTTCTTATAAAGGCTGGAAAGGTGGCTTAGTGGTAGAGTGCTTGCCTTGCATGCATGAGGCCTTGAGTTCGATTTCTAAGCACCACATAAGAAGAAAAAGCTGAAAGTGGTGTTGTGGCTCAAGTGGTAGAGCACTAGCCTTGAGCTGAAGAGGGACAGCACCCAGGCCCAGAGATCACGCCCCATGACCAGCAAAACAAACAAACCAATTTCTTATAAAGATTTACAGAATTAATTCTTAAGGATTTGACAAGTAACTTGAAAATGTTTTCTTTAGACTTTATTAACAAATATACAAATACAGATTTGGGGGGGGGAGGGTAGAGGTTTTGAGGATTGAAATTCAAGGCTTGTACTTAATACACAAGTACTTTTCCTTGTATGCCATGCTTCAGACCCGGATGGACTGGGAAGATGGGGGTTATTTACTGATTTTAAGAGATGGGAGGCTCATAATGCTACCCAGACTGATCCTAAACTCCTGGGCTCAAAGGAACACTCTTAACTAATCATCCCCAGTCACTGAGACTGCAGATTGCACAACACCTGGCACCACCTTTTCTCTTTTTTCTTCCCCTTCCTTTCTCTTTTTATTAGTGTATGTTAATTGTGCAAAGAGGTTCTATTGTGATGTTTCCATACAAAAACACAACATGCTTTAATAAAATTCACCCACTCAAGGAAAGATTTATTTTGACTCAGCATAAAGATGAATTTATTTTTTGCAGTGATGAGGACTTATCCAAATACTTTGTATGCCAGGCAAGCATTCTACCACTGAGCTACAGACTGCAACACCCAACATAGCAAGTGCTGGTGGCTTATGCCTGAAATTCTATTCAGGATGCTGAGATCTGAGGATTGTGGTTCAAAGCCAATCTAGGTAGGAAAGTCCATGGGATTTATCTTCAATTAACCACCAAAAGGCTCAAACTAGAGTGGTGGCTCAAGTGGCAGAGCATAGCCTTGAGCAAAACAAGCTTAGGGACAAGCATCCAGGCCCTGAGTTCAAGCCCCAGGACCAGAAAAAAAATTCTCTTCTGTAAGAGGGTAACCACAAAGGCTCCCTAGTTCTCTCTCTCAAAAAAAAAAAAAAACTGCAGAAACAATTAACTTCTTCCCCTGGCTTTTAAGCAAAGAAATCCCCATTTAAAGTTAAACTTCAGCTGGATGCCGGTGGCTCATGCCTGTAATCCTAGCTAAGAAGGAGGCTGAGATCTGAGGATCACAGTTCAAAGCCAGCCATGAAAGAAAGGAAAGCCAGGCAGAAAAGACCATGAAACACTTACCTCCAGTAAACCACCAGAAAAATGGAAGTGTCTCTGTGGCTCAAGTGGTAGAATGCTGGTAGCTCTCAATGTGGGAGGCATAGGTAGGAGAACTTTGGTGAGAGGCTGGCCCCAAGCAAAAATGGGAGTCTCTATCTAGAAAATAAGGCATGAGCTCTTGACTTCAATCCCCAGGTCCACCAAAATTAATTGAAATTGATCTCTAGGCATGGCTCAAATGGTAGGACACACGCCTAGTGAGTTCAAACCCCATTACCACAAACAATAAAAATGAATTCATTCCACTTTAAATTAGTAGACAATAGGAACTGGTTATTAAGGAAAATATTGTTAGGCTATTTCCTTTAGAAAACTCTGTACAGAGGGTGCATACTGTGTGAGTGTTCTGTGTTTAAACATTTTAAAACTCATGTATGGATTTATCATCAGGTTTTTTTGTTTTGTTTTGTTTTTGTGCTGGTACTGGGGCTTGAACTCAGGGCCTGGTTGCTGTCCCTAACTTTTATGCTCAAGGCTAGCTAGCAATCTACCACTTGAGTCATGGCTCTACTTTTGGCTTTTGAGTGGGTAACTGGAGATAAGAATCTTGCAGACTTTTCTGCCAGAGCTGGCTTTGAACTTTGGCCCTCAAGTCTCAGCCTCCTAAGTAGCTAGGATGACAAATGTGAGCCACAAGTGGTCCAAGCTATCATCAATTTTGAAAGTAGATGACTTCTAGAATCCAGAGAAAAGGGACTTCGGTATTCTTAGTTAGCTAAACAGTGAAACAATTGTAGCTTTACCCAGTGGATGTCTGGGAGGCTTCTCCTCTTCCTCTTCCCCTTCCCTTCTTCCTCTCTTTTTCATTAACTCTTCACTTAATCAGAAGACATCAAATATCCAGAATGAACAAACAAAAACATGGCTGGATTCAAAGTGCAGAAAGCAAAGAAACTACAAGAACCTTAAAAGAAAGACAGGTCAGAGTACAGTGGTCCCTGTAGCGTCCACATGCACAAAAAAAGGAGAATATTTCTGTCTGTCCTAGTTGCAGGGATCTTTGGTAGCTCTTTTTTTTTCCTTGGGGGAGGGGAATGGTACTAGTTTTATGGTTTGAACTCAGTGCCTGGGCACTGTCCCTGAGCTTCTTTGCTCAAGGCTAACATTCTATCAGTTAAGCCACAGCTTCACTTCCGAATTGGTTTTGGCAGTTAATTGGAGATAAGAGTCTTTGAATTTTCCAGCCCAGGTTGGCTTTGAATTGCAAACCTCAGCTCTGAGCATTCTGAGTAGGTAAGAGTTCAGTTATAAGCCATAGGTGCTTATCCCTTTGTGACATTTGATACGGGAAACACCTCTTGCCCAGGAAAACCCAGGAAGATGGCTGTAGTTTGGGGCCACCCTACATGCTTCTGTCTTCCGTGAGTTGCCACTTTGTAGCCAACTCGTCTTAAGCTCAGGCAGACTGACTACTTGGTAGCAACTTTGTCCTCACCAGCCAACCCACCTGTCAGAGGCCAAGAAAGTGCCTCCTAGTATGATCTGTAGACTTGCAGCAGCAATTTCTGGTAAGTCATCCAAATTATCATCATAACCCAGACTTACTGAGTCCAAAACCCTGCAAATGGAATCTAGGGTTCTATGTTTGAAAATCCTCAGAAGATTCTGAGGCTAGTACTGCTAGGGGGAAAAATACGTGCTTTCTCAGGGAGCAGTGACTAAGTTCTTGACATTTTTTTTTTTTTTTTTTGCTTTATTGTTGAGACAAGGCTATTCCATGTGGTTCAGGATGTCTCCTGCTGTGGACCATCCCTGTTCTTTTAATTAAAACGCAGAATATCTATGAGGCAATAATTTGATCAAATGTTTCAAGCGTTAAGTGTACAATTCACTATTACTTTTAGCTCTATGTGTTTACAACTCAAGTATCTTAGCAGGAGTGGTAACAGATCACACACACGCCTCACCATACAAGGCCCTTCGGTGAGAAAACTCCTCCATGTCGTTCTAGTGTATTTGCTATGGCCAGGAGCACAAAAGTGAAATAGTCAATGCGGTTTCTGCATGCGGCTTTAAGTGCTCGTGTCCTGGCTTTTAAAATATATAGGATGTAAATACAGTACGGCCTCCAAAAGTCGCACTGCCAATGACACAGTAACAGGTGCGTTCCCAGACGACGCCTGCTACTACAGTATCACAGAATGTGAAGGCAAAGCTCTGCAGATGGCCTAAAGCTGCCACCCAGAAAACGAGCCAATGACAACGTTTCTCTCTTCAGTTGAACCTTAAAACGAAAGCCACGTATCCCTCCAGTCAGGTCTGGGTCCTAAAAGGTGGTGACCAAGCCTTGGCACTGGCCAGACACCTGCTCGCGGACCCGCCACGCGCTGACTGCCTGCAGGACGCCCGCACCGCGCATCCGCAGTTCCGGCCTGCGCTCCGAGAAGCCCGGGTCCCCGCGGCGGAAAGTTCGCGGCGTCTGCCGCGGGACTACGCAGCGCCGCGTGGGAGAGGCGGGACTTCCTTAGATCTTTCGTCATCTCTCGTGCGACACGACGTCACCCGCTGGCCTGGGAAGATGAAGGGGCTGGCGGCGCGCCGGGCGTGCGCGCGCACGTGCACGTGCGTCCGCACGCCCTGGGCGAGCCAGCGCCGGACGCAGGCGCGTAGCGTCGCGAGTGGTGCGGTGCCGGTTTCCTCTCGGCGCGGGAGTCCGGCGTGGCCTCGGTTCCTCCAGCCCGGCGCAGACCATGCTGTGCCGCCTGCGCACACGGTGGCCTCGATCGCTGCGGCCGACCTCCCAGCTGCTCATTGCCGGCTCGGGGCCTCCGCCGGCCCCCGCGAGCTGCGCCCAGCCCCGGCTTCCCACGATGTGGGTGGCCGCGTCCGTGTCGGCGGTGGCTCCGGGCGGCGTGGGCCGCTGGTACGAGGCCCTGGCTGAGTCGGCTCCCGTGCGGGCGGCGGAGGACGTGCTGCTGGGCGCGCACGCCGCCCTGGGCCTTCCCTGGTGGGGCAGCATCCTGCTCACCACCGCGACCCTGCGTGGCGCCGTCACGCTGCCCCTGGCCGCTTACCAGCAGTACATCCTGGCCAAGGTGAGGGGCGGACGCAGCTCCAGCCCGCGTGCGCGGTGCTCGTCGGCCTGGCCAGATGTGTTAAATAAGAGATGGCGATTACCTGTCATGTGTCCCATCGGATTTGTGCTCCGAGCACAAGTACTTAGTAGATTTGCATGTGTGTGTGGGAGCGGGAGGGGGGGGGGTCCTTGCTGCAGTGTCATTTCAAGTCAGGCTCTTGATTGAGTCCAGGTTAGCACAAGAAAATTGTGTGAGACACCCTGTCATGTTACCATCTTCAAAGTTTTTAAGAGGGCCAGCAGCATCTTTTTGCCCCCCAAGTTAGTTCATCTGGTCGTTTTCTGACTAGAAGGAAACTACCAACCTAGCAGTTTGCAAACTTGATTTCTCCTCCTGGCCCTCCCACCTGCAGCCTTGGTGTCTGGGTAGCTAAGGTCCCTTGATCTTTTAGAGCATCGTTTTATGTTCTGTGGAATCAGAAAAGCGGTGACTTGCCCTGCCTATTTTAACAGCGGTAGATTGAATTTTAAAGTGCTTTGGAGACAATGATGTAGATTATTCAAATGCGAGATTTCCCAGCAATAAGAAGACGGAACTACTTTGCAGAAAGAATATAGGGCGAGAAATAAGTGGAGTTGTCACATACTAAAGCATATTAGTAGAGTAACTTTCTCTAAGGAAAGCTTAGAGCAAAGTTGTAATCCCATGATCCTGTGAAGTAGGTGCAGTTAAGTAAGGTGCAGTATTAAGTAATACGCTGCACCACACAGGTATACAAGCTGGAATTTGGGTTTGTGACTGAGACAATATCAAATAAGTTAACTTGTGCTTTATTACTTTGATCATACCTCCAGCCTGGCTTTTTGTTGGTTATATTGGAGATGGAGTCCCACAGAATTGTTTTTATTTATTGTCGGTGGTGGAGCTTGAACTCTGAACTTGAGTGCTGTCCCTGAGCTCTTTTGCTAGCATTCTACCACTGTGAGCCTCAGAGCCACTTCCAGTTTCCTGGTAGTTAATTGGAGATAAAAATCTCATGGACTTTGCTGCCCAGGCTGGCTTTGATCCTCAAATCTCAGCTTCCTGAATAGCTAGGATAGGCCTGTGAGCCATCAGCACCTGGCTCCCAGACTTTTTTTGGGCTTCAGACCTCAGTTTCATCTCGAGCAGCTGAGATTACAGGTGTGAGCCACAGGTGAAAGTTAACATTTATGCTTATTTCCTTCCCTGTCCCCCTACTCCCACTTGGTATTGAACTCAGATCACGTGAGTTCTACAATTTGAGCAATGCTCCCTAATCCATAGATAGCCTTTTCCAAGCTGATCTTTTTTTTTTTTTTTTTGCTTATGTGGTGCTGAAAAATCGAACCCAGGGCCTCAGGCATGCAAGGCAAGCGCTCTACCACTGAGCCACCTTCCCAGCCCCCCAAGCTGATCTTGAACTTGAAATCCTCCTACCTCTGCCTTCACTTCTGGAGTAGATGGGGTTGCAGACATGTGTCACTGTTCTGTGCTTAGACTCATAGTTTCTTGGTCTATAAACTACATTTTCAAATAAGAGAATATAAGTAAAATTAAGAGTGGTTGTGAATAAAGATCCTTTATGTGCTTAAAAAAACTACTTTTCCTTTAGTTAGGTGGAAAATTTGCAACCAGAAATAAAGAACATTGCCAGACATCTTAACCAAGAAGTTGCAATTCATGCAAGGCAGTTGGGATGGTCCAAAAGAGTGAGCAAGTAAGTAGTTTCATTCATATAAGACCATGAATGTGTGTGTATATGTGTATGCATGTGCCCACATGTGTGTGGTGTCAAAGATGATATTCATTACAGGTTTGGATGCTCTGTACATTGAACAGGAAAGTAGTTCTTTCATTTGTTCATATTTCAACAGGTTACCCTATGGCATGGTAGTTTATACATTGGCCTGAAAGCAAAGAAATGGAGGAAAAAACCTATTTTGTGGGTGGTATACATGTGCATACATGTGCTGGTACTAGGGCTTGAACTCAGCTGCACTTGGATAGCCAAGGTGCTGTGTATTCAGTCATTATCTAGATTTTGTGAACAAATATATATTAAATATGCTGTTATATATTATTATGTAAGTACAAACCTGCTAATCTTTTGAGGGATTTTGTTGTTTGGCTTTTTGAGAGGAAAAATGTAGCCCAGGCTGATCTTAAATTCTTGATCCTCCTGCCTCAGCTTTCTGAGTGCTGAGATTATAGACATGGCCTACCTTTTATGAATATGAGCTCATGTCAAGCTTTAGGGCTTAAAAAAAAATCCTGACATTTAAAAAGAAAAGTTGTGATAGTTTAATGTCGTTATTTGGTAAAAGTAACAAGCCTCTGATTTTGAAATCTTACCATTCAAAAGAAATCTGAAAACTGTAGGCATAAACCAAAAGAAAAGACTGATAGCAATTCACCTGGGTAATCAGCAGCCTTGATAAAACTGTGGACCATGCTTCTACAGAACTAGAAAGATGGTTACCCAGAGGGCTTTCTAGGAAGATGGCTCCATTTTCATATCCTAAAGAGTAAAATGGCATAGAGACACTCTGATGTAGAAATCTGATTTATTTGTGTCATCCAGGGACCAGAATATGCAGGTGTCTTAAAGAGATGTAAAGATAAAAATAGAATAGAAGGACCTACAATATCTGTGTTCTATATTAATTCAGTAATTTGATTAACTTTAGCAAAACGGTTGATGGTTTGGCCTACCTTATACAAAATGTATGATTCAAGAGACTTAAAACTTGAGACCCAACACTGGAATCAACTTGCATGGTGGTACACACCTGTAATCCCAGCCCTCAGGAGGCAGAAGCAGGAGGATATCAAGTTTGAGGTTAACCAAAACTTCATAAATACCCTGTCTCACAAACAGCAACAGAAAAACCAGCACTGGCCTCAAGGAGACTTTAGAAAGTAAAACTTAAGAACAGACTAATGTAGCAAATAGAAAAACAGATGAAGAAAATCTTCTTGAGAAAGTGTGTTGGAAGATATTGAGCACTTTGGTGGTCCAGTAGCACATACAGTACAAAATTATATAACTACAAAGGATATATTTTGAGAGCAAATGATCGTGTTTGCTGGACTATAGAGAGTTGAGTAAAATATGCTTTTAGCTTTTGTATTTCTGATTTAATTGTATTCATACCATGTCAGTTCTGAAATTTTTTTCTGTTAAAGCCTAATTGTCCAAAGATAGGCAGCAGAGCTGATTATCAAATTATTGTCTAGTTATATATTGTTCTGTATTAGTTTTGACAAGGGTTTACTTCCCCTTATGCAGCTCCTTAACGTGAACTATGACAATAAAACTTACAGGAGTCCAGATCTTTTAATCAGTAACCACAGAACGGGTGTGATTGTGCTTTAGGGATCAAGCAGTACTCAGCAAAGCGACATTTTCTCTTTTGCCTTGTCCCTGTGCCCTTCATCCAGGCTCACTTACCTAAAGAATATGAGGAGGCTGGTTTCAGAGCTGTATGTTCGGGATAACTGCCACCCTTTCAAAGCCACTGTGCTGGTCTGGATTCAGCTACCAATGTGGATCTTCGTGTCTGTTGCCCTCAGGAATTTTTGCATAGGGGCGGCACATTCAGAAGGTACCCTTTTCCCAAATAAGTTCTCTAACATTGTCCTTTGAAAGGAGAAAATATCATAGCTTTCATAAGTATTATTTACTGCCTTCCCTAAGTATAAGCAGATTTCCTATATTGAGGGGAAAAATCGTTTTGAACAACCAATTGCATTGTGAATA
Source organism: Dipodomys ordii (assembly GCF_000151885.1). NCBI lineage: Eukaryota > Metazoa > Chordata > Mammalia > Rodentia > Heteromyidae > Dipodomys > Dipodomys ordii. Next base: position 3,063,345 of record NW_012267265.1, on the reverse strand, counting down.
AAAATAATTAAGTAGAACCAATGTACTTTATTAGTGTTCAGGACACCTTCTTGGAATTTTCAGACTACTTACGTGTTATATTCCCTCTACTGTGTTTAGGAGTTCTAACGTTTATATTACAAAACTCTCCACAGGCATTTCTGTTCAGGAGCAGTTAGCTTCTGGTGGGGTCCTGTGGTTTCCTGACCTCACAGCACTGGATTCCACTTGGATTCTGCCTGTCTCTGTAGGTGTCATCAATTTATTAATCGTGGAGGTCAGTGCTTTTATATGAGACTACTTTGCCATTTAACCCAGTAGGGTTTTGTTGCTGCCACTGTACATCAACTATACATATATTTCAGATCGTTGGAGAGCACTCTGAACAGTAATTGGGACTGCTTGGTTTCCTGCTTGGTTTCTTCCCCCTTTTTTTTTTGCAGTCCTGGGGCTTGAACTCAGGGCCTGGGTGCTGCCCCTGAGGTTTTTTGCTCAAGGCTAACACTCTACCACTTGAGCGGTACATAGCTTCACTTCCAGCTTTCTTAATAGTTAATTGGAGATAGTTAATTGACTTTGCTGCACTGGCTAGCTTTGAACCATGATCATCAGTTCTCAGCCTCTTGAATAGATAGGATTATAGGCATGAGCTCCTGGTCCCCAGGTGTCCTACATGAATTTAGTTTTATGATTTGTTTTTGATAAAGGTGGTAATTAAGATGGTAATAATAGTTTTGGTTTTTTTTTTTTGTTATCTGTATACATGTGCCTAATATGTGAATTTGTAGGTAGGGTTAGAAAGAGAATCTCACTACCATTGTCTTTTTCTTTTCTTTTCTTTTCTTTTTTTTTGGCTGGTTGTGGGGCTTGAACTCTGGGCCTGGGCACTGTCCCTCAGCTCTTCAGCTCAAGGCTAGCGCTCTACCACTTGAGCCACAGTGCCACTTCCAG
>NW_012267265.1:3035823-3061110 GCF_000151885.1 Dipodomys ordii | reverse complement strand
GGTCTCTCCTGCCCGGGCTGGCTTTGAACCGCGATCCTCAGATCTCAGCCTCCTGAGTAGCTAGGATTACAGGCGTGAGCCACCAGCGCCCAGCCCCCAGTAATTCTTATTTAGTACCTATCTTCTAGTGACCCTTCAAATTTCACTTAAGAATTTGCATCATGTAAATTATCAGTGCTTTGTTTTTAATCAGTATCTTCCACATATTCAGCAAGACTGAAAAACTAAACATTCATTTTAATGCTTGTCTGATTAATATGCATTTTAATGATCATTCTGTGTATGTATGTCTTTTCAGATCTTTGCTCTGCAAAAAAGTGGAATGTCCCCTTTTCAGATGTATATCACACACTTTGTGCGTGTTGTATCGGTATTGATGATTCCAGTTGCTGCAACAGTACCTTCAGTGAGTCATCACTAGCCTTGTAGATATGTGCGCTCAGTTGCCTCCTTTCTTGCCTTAGACTGGCTGGGAGCCTGCCTCTTCCTTTAGGTTTCGTCATACTGATTGTAGTTTTTCATACTAACTCATCTACCAAATAATACTTGAACATTTCTTGGAATTGGCTAATTTTCTTTAAAGTGAATGTTTCTAAACTCTACTATCAGACTGCCTCAACTTGCACTATACCTGAATATAATATTTGCCTATGGATAGATTACTTGATATGTAGAACTTTTTCTTCCTGTATAGAAAGAAAGGAACAAAAACATGCGCTAAGGTTCATATGGGTTCATGTATGTTATTTTAAGTTTTGCTTTAAAATTCTCTTTATATGTAATTAAACTTTTTGGTAGAATTAGAAAATGAAGTAGTTCTGTTTGCAGTTATTTCAAGTCTTTTGTATATTTCTCACAGACATTGTAGATGTGATTAAGGGGACAGAAGCTGAGACAGATTTGTCTCTGTCTTAATCAGAGCCAATATGTTGTCCCTAAAAGTGTAATTTAATTCTTGCCAGTAGTTGTGGTTATGTGAAATACCTCACATTACTTGTGTTAGGAATTTTAAGCAGGATATTTTTGGCATCAGATGTATTTTTCTGCTGTCACATGAACATAATAGACTGTCATTAACAGCAAAAATAATAATGTGTCATCTCTGAAGTAGATATCTGAGAATCAGTGAATTAATCCCAAGTTTCTAATACCTTGTTAGTGTAGAACAATAGAGATTCACTGCATTTCTGGAGAGAAGCAATACAGTTACAGCTGAAGGCACCCCCAGATGAGATAAAATAGGAGCAATGAAGCTTCAATGAACAGTTAGGTTCAGAATTAGTAACAGATCTGTTCGGATCTGCTGTGCCAACTCCATGTAGTTGTCAGAGGCTGTCCAGTTGCTGTCTGTCCCCACATCCACAGCACTGTTCTAGTGACTGCTGGAGCTTGTATTGCAGGAATAGTAAAGGATGCTTTAAGTGTAGACATTTCCTTTTAAAGAACATTGACAGAAGTGCGTTCTCATCCTAGTTCTTTGGCCATACCTACTCAGAAGAAGCTGGGAAGGATTGTTTTTTTTCTTTCTTCCTTCCTTTTTTTGCGGGGGGTCCGGTCGTGGGGCCTGAACTCTGGGCCTGGGCGCTGTCCTTCAGCTCAAGGCTAGCGCTCTACCACTTGAGCCACAGCGCCACTTCCGGCTTTTTTCTTTTTGCTCATGTGGTGCTGAGGAATCGAACCCAGAGCCTCAGGCATGCAAGGCAAACGCTCTACCACTGAGCCACCTTCCCAGCCCCTCTTTCTTTTAAAAGACAGCAATACTAAATAAAACGAGAATTTTTTTGTGGGGGGAGATTGGTTTCAAACACAGTTCTTCTGCTTCCATTTTCCAAGTGTTGGGATTACAGCCGTGCACTAGCATCCTTGGCTTAGGATTTTGTTTCTAAAAATGAGAAGGATTCATAATTAAATGGCAGCTTATGGTCACTAAGGCTGTACTTACATATTTTCTTGCTTGATTGCTAAGTCAGATGATGATGACGATGACTGGCATTTACTCACCAGTGACCTTGGGCCAGGCACTGTTACACTATTTTACCTCATATAACTCTCCCAACAATACAGTGATCTGTAGTCATGTGAGGGAAGAGGAAACTGGGGTACAGATAGATTAAACACTCTATCCTAGGTTAGTTAGCTACTTTGACAACATCTGGGCAGTTAGGCATCTACTTTGACAACATCTAGCTAGTTTGTCTTCTTTTTATATTGTGAAAATACTGTACAGAGGGGTTACAGTTACATGGGCAAGGTAATGAGTACATTTCTTTATCAAACATTGTTGCCTCCTCCTTTGTTTCCCCTTCCCATCCCTTCCCATCTCCCCTCCCCACTCCCTCTTTTTTTTTTTTTTGGTCTTGTCGTGGGGTTGGGCCTGGGCCTAGGACTGTCCCTGAGCTCTTTAGCTCAAGGCTAGCACTCTACCACAAGTCACAGTGCCACTTCCTGTTTTCTGATGGTTAATTGGAGATAACAGTCTCACGGACTTTCCTGCCCAGGCTGGCTTTGAACTGCAATACTCAGATCTCAGTCTCCTTCGTATCTAGGATTACAGGTGTGAGCCACTGGCGCCCGGCTTCAAATGCAGGTTCTTAATGTAGGCTGTGGCTTTCATCTGATCTTTTATCTCATTTATTCTTTACAGCAAGTATAGTTACTTTCCCACTTTATAGATGAAAAAACTAAAACAGAAAGCAAATTTACGCAAAGCCAAATAATAGCAACTTAGATTCAGACCCAGGCAGCTTGACTCAAGAAACTGGATTCTCTAACATTACGGTTTTGCCTTTGGAACCTGACTTCCTGATACACACATACACACAATGAAAGTATGTTGGAAAATGAGGTCTAGGGATACTAAGGTTTCTATGGTAAATAGACTCATTCCCAGTATTCCACCTGCATTACAGTCAGCTTCTAGGAGATAGGGGAGGGAAAATGTGCTTAATTGTCACATAAGAGGTGAGCTTTTTCTTGGTCTCTGCCATCTACTTGCCTTTTTCCTTTCAACATACATCACTGCTTATTAGATCCCTCACAGGTATCTAGTAGCTGCATAGGTCTTGCTCATTCCCCATATACTTGTATTTACAGTGTTTTCATTGTCTGCTTAACTAGCTTTTGATATCCTTGAAGAATGGACCATGCTGATATTCTCCTCTTCTCTTTTTTAGTCAGTTGCTCTCTACTGGTTCTGCTCCAGCTTCATGGGCCTCTCACAGAACTTGCTGCTGCGTTCTCCTGGATTTCGCCAGCTATGCCGAATACCACCGACAAAGTCAGACTCAGACACACCTTATAAAGACCTCTTTGCTGCCTTTTATGCCAAGTTCATTTCAAGAAAATGACCTGTTTTTCAGTTATTTTGAAATAATTGCAAGTATCACCATCACTGTAATGTATCAGATTTAATTTACCTTTTTTAAAAATCATGAACTTCATAAAGTACTATTCGCTTAGCTATAAAATCCAAGTATATCATACAGTATCCTAGTCTTTTAGTGCTAGAAATGTAGTATGTTTAATTCTTTTTCTTTTTCTTTTTTTTTTTTTGGTCGGTTGTGGGGCCTGAACTCTGGGCCTGGGTACTATCCTTCTGCTCAAGGGTAGCTCTCTACCACTTGAGCCACAGCACCACTTCTGGTTTTTTCTACTTATGTGGTGCTGAGGAATTGAACCCAGGGCCTCATGCACGCTAGGCAAGCACTCTACCACTAAGCCACCTTCCCAGCCCCGTATGTTTAATTCTAAAAGTGTAAAAATGTATGTTTCTGTTTATAAAATCACAGCTCATTCAAGGTGCTGGTACTTGTGAAGACAGAATTAGATACCAAATGTTAAATTGTGCTAAATAGTACAGCACATCATATTTTTGTAAAATAATAGGGTCCAGTGAAGTGATTTGTAATATTTTTGTATTAGAGGATGGTTATAGACTTTGAACATGTCATAAAGGGCCATGTGTAGTTTTGTCCTCATCAAAATTCTGAGCCTCACAGTCTGAGGACCCTCCCTGACACCCAGTTGTCCTGTGGCAACTCTTAGTTAAGAAATCCAGTGAATGGGGGCTGGGAAGGTGGCTTAGTGGTAGAGCGCTTGCCTTGCATGCCTGAGGCCCTGGGTTCGATTCCTCAGCACCACATAAGCAAAAAGAAAAAAAAAAGCCGGAAGTGGCGCTGTGGCTCAAGTAGTAAAGTACTAGCCTTGAGCTGAAGAGCTAAGGGACAGTGCCCAGGCCCAGAGTTCAGGCCCAATGACCGGACCAAAAAAAAAAAGAAATCCAGTGAATGCTGAATTAATGTGTAACTGAAAAAAAAATATTAGAAATACATGCAGTAAGCTGCTTTGTGCTAGTGAGAGCCTGCAATCCCAGCTGCTTTGAAACTGGAGTAGGGAGGCTACTTGATCATAGATGTTTTGGACCAGCTTTGGTAACATAGTAAGACCCTGTCTTAAAAGAAAGGGTGGGAATAAAATAAAAAGAAGGGTATGTAATTTGTGCATAAACATAACTACTATGATGTTTCCTACCAATTCTGTTCTGAAAGAATGTAAAATGGTATATATTCCCTTCCTCTAATTTAAGAACTCTAGAATACAGAATATAACTCCATATACTGCTAGAGCCCAAAGTAGAAAATTTTAAGCATTTAGTCAAACAGAAAAAAACCAAGGTGGTTTTAGTTTGTTTTCTGGTGTGTATGCCAGTACTCAGGATTGAATTGAAAACAACATGCTCTTGCTTTGCTTGCTTTTTTTTTTGGTCAGTTGTGGGGCTTGGGCGCTGTCCCTGAGCTCTTCAGCTCAAGGTAGCGCTCTACTACTTGAGCCACAGTGCCACTTCCAGTTTTCTGGTGGTTAATTGGAGGAAAGAGTTTCAAGGACTTTTCCTGCCCAGGCTGGCTTTGAACTGCAATCCTCAGATCTCAGGCTAGGATTACAGGTGTGAGCAACCGGCACCCAGTTCTTGTTTGGCTTTTTCGCTCAAGGCGGGCCCTCTAGGTTTTTAACTATACCTCTACTTCTGACTTTTTGCTAGTTAATTGGAGATAAGTGTCTCTTGGATTTGTCTGCTCAGGCTGACTTCAAACCAGTATCCTCAGATCTCAACCTCCTAAATAGCTAGAGTTATAGGCCACTGGTGTCTGGATATAGAGGTGATTTTAACTATTGTTTATTTGTTAAGTTCTGTAGAGTGCTTATAGGAAAAATGGACAGGTGATAGATTCATAACTTCTGTTTGCTTATTTCATTTGGAGAGGTGGTAAAATTAATTGTAATTCAAAATATATTCTTATTTAAGTTTGAGGCTGGATGCTGTTGTGCATACCTATAATCCTACCTACTAAGGAACCTTGGGTTTCAAAGCCAGCTCAGGGATCTGAGAGACTTAATCTCCAGTTAACTAGCAAAAAGATGGACTGAAAGTGTTGTTAAAGTGGTAGAGCACCAGCCAAGTGAGAATGTGTGGCTGAGTTTAAAGCCCTAGTACTGGTATTTAAAAAAAAACAAAAGAAATAATAAATTTGATAGGCATTTGAGAAAATTTTAGGTTTTTATTGAGAAAATTGTAACTTTTTATTGTTAGAATAGACCTGATTCTGAGAAACCCTGTCATCTATCTTACTGTTTACAATAAAATAAAAACTAAAGTGTATGTAGACATTTCTTTGAGTGATGTATGCTAACTCTTAATTGGTCTACTTAATACATTTATGAACTTTTTCATAAATACTAAGCCAGGTGCCAGTGGCTCATACCTGTAATCCTAGCTATTCAGGAGGATGAGATCTTTCTTACCTAATAGCCCAGCTGGGAAAGTCCATGAAACTGTTATCCACAGTTCACCACCAAAAAGCCGATAGTGGAGCTGTAGCTCAAGTGGTAGAGCACTGGCCTTGAGCAAAAAAGCTCAGGAACAGCCCCTGGGCCCTGAGTTCAAGTTCCAGGACCTGCACACACATATAAGAATTAACAATACAGCGTAGAATTCGATGGTCATATGAGCACAGCTCACTGAGAATGTGGAGCTGGGTGAAGGCAGCTGATTTTCAGGTTTTGGTGTGTGACTGCAGTTGAGATGCTGCTTTCCAGTCACAGTGAGGGAACTGACACTTGAGACAGTCAGTCCTTTTTTTTTTTTTTTTTTGGTCGGTCGTGGGGCTTGAACTCTGGGCTTGGGCGCTGTCCCTGCGCTCTTCATCTCAAGGCAAGCGCTCTACCACTTGAGCCACAGTGCCACTTCCAGTCAGTCCTTTTTATTTGTGGGTTTTGTATTTGCAAACTGCCTTGTTAAAATTTATTCATTTTCTCCAAATGATTACTTGCAGTGTTGTCAAGGTCATTTAGAGAAACATTCAAGCCACCCCAATCACATTCTTAGTGGAGTTCAAACTAGTTAAGACTTGCTTCAGTTCCTGCACTGTGTATGCTTTTCACACTCAGGATAGTACTGGATTTTTTTCATTTCTTTGCTTTTTTGCTGGGATTTTGCTGTTTAAAATGGCCTCCAAATGTCCTCCACAGTGTTGTATCTAATATTTCTAAACATAAAAGGATTGATGTACTAGGTGCTGGTGGCTCAGGTCTGAGGATCACGGTTCAAAGCCAGCTCAGGCAGGAAAGTCCGTGAGACTCTTGATCTCCAATTAACCACCAGAAAACTGGAAGTGGTGCTGTGGCTCAAGTGGTAGAGCCTTGAGCTGAAGAGCTCAGGGACAGTGCCCAGGCACAGAAGTTCAAGTCCCTGCCGCCCCCCCACCTCAACTCCCCCCCCCCCACACAAAAGGACTGATGTGCCTTAAGGAGAGAAGAAGTAAATACGTGCAAATTACCATGTGTTGGCAGAGTCCAGTTTATTATCGTGTGTTGACAAAAATGTGAAGCTTTGCAAGCACCTGACTTTGGAGCGATGATTCATTGTTCACTAATTTTGTTTTGTTGATGTGAATAAAGAGATACGACTATGCAAATGCTTTTTGACTTAAGATGAAGTTACATCTTGATAGGCCAGATTGAAAACAGCCTTAGTCAGGAATCCACACTTACATGAGGTTAAGCAGATAGCACAGGGCCCCTGGTTGCCAAGGTGATGGGAAAATCTACTCTGCAGTTAGCAGGGTCACTTGTTAAACCAGATTCATCTACAGGAATGCATTCTCTGACTTTCAAACATCTGCAGTCACCAAACGGGGACCGATGAAGATGCTGATAAAATTCCTGGGACCAGACAAACTGCCAAGAAGTCCCTAACCAAGAAGAAGCAAGAGGCTGGTGGAAGCAGAGCTCCTACCCACTGCCCATACGTGATGCCCAGGACCTCAGGAGCATGCTCACAACCTTCCAGCAGACTTGGGCATGCACAGATACACAGCTGTGACTGCTGTCATGGTGTATTTATTTGGCTGCTGGATAAGGTCTGGCAGCCCCGTCATGGTGGTGGCATTTCTTTGCTCTTCCCACCAGCTTCATGACTCCCAGTTTGCTTTGTTGTTTTTTTTTTTTTTTTGCCAGCAACAGTTGTTTATTCTGATTATCATGTACTGCACATGACTCTTACTATTACAGGACTGGTGCACAGTAAATATGTTGACACCAGCATTGCTACAACACAAGTAACGCATTTCACTAGAGATGTTTTGACAGCTATGAGCTCCTCAGATGAGAGGAATTTTTCATCTCATTATCATCTGTGGCACCCCTGTTGGATGTTTGGTCTCGTGTTAAACAAAATATAATGTGACTGTTACTGGAAGAGGCGGCTGGTGTAGGGGCAGATGAGAGGAGGGGGCTCAGGGCCACCCTCTCAGTGCATCTTTGGGGCCTGACTCAGCGGCTAAGGACTTCTAGTGCCACTGAGTAAGCTCCAAAGGCACAGGGGAGTCTTATCACACCTAGGGGAAATTCAAATCCACATGCTGTTATGACTTCTTCCTGGTGTGTGTGAGTGTGTGTGTCTGTGCGTGTCTGTGCGCTCGCGCGCACGCACGGGCTGTCTACCTCAAGCCATTCCTCTTTCCAGCTTTTTGCTGGGTAATTAGAGACAAGAGCTTAGCTTTGAGATTTTTGTCTGCCTCTGCTGACTTTGAACTGGGATCCTTGGATCTCAGCCACCACCTGAGTGGCCAGTAGTGCCTGGTAGGGTCTTAAAAGTCCAAACACCAGGAAGTATATGCCACTAGTGTTCGAATTTCTGGCATTTTAAAATCCATTGGAGGGCTGGGAAGGTGGCTCAGTGGTAGAGCGCTTGCCTTGCATGCCTGAGGACCTGGGTTCGATTCCTCAGCACCACATAAGCAAAAAGACAAAAGCCGGAAGTGGCACTGTGGCTCAAGTGGTAGAGTGCTATCCTTGAGCTGAAGAGCTGAGGGACAGTGCCCAGGCCCAGAGTTCAGGCCTCATGACTGGACCCCCCCAAAAAAAAATCCATTGGAAATTTGCCAGGTGCAAATTACAGGCTCACACCTGTAATCCTACTCAGCCTCCTACTCAGGAGGCTGAGATCCAAGGAACGCGGGTCAAAGCCAGCCCAAGCAGGAAAGTCCATGAGACTCTTATCCCCAATTAACCGCTAGAAAACCAGAAGTGGTGCTGTGGCTTTGAGCTGAAGAGCTGAGGGACAGTGCCCAGGCCCAGAGTTCAAGTCCCATAATGGACCAAAAAAAAAAATTGGAAATTTAAATTTCACTGGCATTTAAAATTTCACAGGCCATAGGGCCTATCGATGGAATAGATACAAACCATACTGCAGTTAATATATAAGCACAGAATACATAAACTAAAGGCTTTTTTCTTTTTCTCATTTAGATCTCCCAAGGTAGAAGGTAGTGGAGCCAATTCAAAGAGCCTCTCCTGACCTAGAGAGAACAGACTCCTGTCCTTTGCGTTATGATAGCTTGAAGAGACAAGACAGGTTCATCTGGGGCTTTACAATCCGCAGCACACAAAAATATCTTCAGCACCAAAGCTTTTTCACTCAGGCCAAAGTGTACAATGGCAAAAAAGTGACTAGTGACAAGCGGGTTAGCCCTATAAGGTGGAAGGGCCACAGTGAGGAACAGGAAAGAGTAGAGGACCATGGAACAGCAGCGAAGCAGAGGGAGCAGGCTATCCTCTAGAATATTCGGAATGGGCAGACATATCTGATACCCTTTTACTGGTCTGGATCCTACAGAATTTGATCTTTGAAAAGACTGAGAATTCTGCCTTGAGGCTGGACTTCTCAATCTAGTAGTTTGTAAATTGGTCACATCATATTCCAAAGAATGCAACTTAGGCGTGAGCTTGTGAGAATAAACAACTTGATGTAGACCTTATGTCTGCTGTCCTGTCTGGAGGGAAAGGAAGACCTTGTCATTTGGGCAGAGAATCCCTTTCCAGAGAGAGAAGACCCTGAGTTTAATTGAAACCTTAGACCTGGGTTTCTGACCCATGAACCAGGCACATTTGAGGGGCACTTTCAAAATCCTACTACCCGAGAAGGCCAGTGGAGTGCACACATTGCAGCTCCCACACAATACCTCTGTTCTTCCTATCTGTCTTGAGATATCCCTCATGCACTGGGAGTCTCTTCTAATGGAGTCTGCGATTGTGCAAAGGGAATCTTGAAAAGATCGGGCAGCAAATAAAGTACCTTTATAAAAGTAGAAGACAATAGCTGGAATAAGTTTTGTCTAAATATGAAGCCTGTAAGCACATATTCTGACAACATTTGAACCATCTTTCTCTTCTCTCTCCCTCCTCTCCCCTCTCTCCTCTCTTTTTTCCTCTCTCAACTCTCCCCTCTCTTCCTCTTCCCTCTCCCCACTTCTCCCTTCTTCCCCCCCTCCTCTCCTCTTTCCTCTCTTTTTTTACTCCCCTCTCCCCTTTCTCTCCTCTCTTCTAGTCTCTCCTTCCTTTCTCCTCTTCCCTCTCCACCCCCTCTCTCCACTCTTCTCTCTTCTCTCATTTCCTCTCTCATGCTGATCCTGGGGCTTGATCTCAGAGCCTGCGAGCTGTCCCTGAGCCTTTTTTTTTTTTAACAAGGATAGCACTCTACCACTTGAGTCACAGCTCTACTTCTGCTTTTCTGGTGTTTAATTAGAGATAAGAGTCTCATGAACTTTCCTGCTCGGGCTGATAGCGAACCTCAGCCCTCCAATGTCAGCCTCCTGAGTAGCTAGGATTACCGGGGTGAGCCACCAGCACTCAGCCAGCACCCAGCCAGCACCTGGCTTGAAGTCACCTTTCTAACAAGGGACAAACAAGCCAAATCCTGCCCTGAGTTGAGGTAGAATTGGTGAACCCTCATAACCTATAAGAGGGAAAAAATAGAGTAGAGATGCAAGTGAGAAGCTGCTAGGGAAAGGTAGCACCTGGCACTTAGCCACACCAGGGGCAGCACCGGGAGGAAACGTGAAAGCAAGTGAGGTGGGGCCTAGCTGAGCTGCTAGACAGTTAATATTGGATGAGGAAAAGGAAGCAGAGTCCAAACAGAAAATGTCTCCCAGAGCGGAGAAAACCCTGGACCTGGAGCTGAAGAGTGATGAGGGAGATGGCTCTTAACTGATGCAGACAGGCATGTCAGATCTGAGTCACCGAGTCACACACACAAATGACCTGAGTGAGAAAGGAGGGCAGGGAACTCCAAGTAACAGCAAAGGGTGGAACGCAGCAACAGCCTAGTGAATTCCAACCCCAAACAGCAGGAAGGGAGTTACCAAGGGGGTGACACTGATCAAGATGCGTTGTAAACTTGTAACGTGGGACTAAAACCCCTTGTGCAACTATTTAAAGATAATTACAAGTTGTTTTTTTTTTTTTTTTGTCGGTCGTGGGGCTTGAACTTCGGGCCTGGGTGCTGTCCCTCAGCTCTTCAGCTCAAGGCGAGCGTTCTACCACTTGAGCTACAGCGCCACTTCCGGTTTTCTGGTGGTTTATTGGAGATAGGAGTCTCACGGTCTCTCCTGCCTGGGCTGGCTTTGAACCGCGATCTTCAGATCTCAGCCTCCTGAGTAGCTAGGATTACAGGCGTGAGCCACCAGTGCCTGGCAACAAAATTGTTTTAAAAGTCAATGCTGGAACACTTTGGAAAGCAGTCTGGAGGGTCCTTAGAAAGCTAAAGATTGACTTCCCTTACGACCCAGTCGTAAGGGAAGTCACTTCTAGGCATCTACCCTGAACAACAGGAACCAATATACAAGGACACGTGCACCTCCATGTTTATTGCAGCACTGTTCACAATAGCTTGGATATGGAAACAACCCAGATGCCTCACCACAGATGAATGGATCCAAAAATTGTGGTATCTATACACAATGGAATATTATGCAGCCATTAGAAATGACAAAATAATGGCATTTGCAAGGAAATGGATGGAGCTAGAAGGAATCATGTTGAGCGAGGTAAGCCAAGAGCAAAGAGACAAACGGTACATGGTCTCCCTGATAAGTGGATGCTAAATCCAAAACGTTAGGTGATACGACAAAATTAACAGGACTTAAGAAACAAAGAACTCCCACTCATCTGGTTGAACCACTACTAAATATCCCCATGCTGCTGATCACATGTATGGTGTATATGTGTACACCGTTATAGACTGTGATAGACAATTTGCTCCAGGAAAGTTAGAATGAACTTGTGACTTTAAATGAGCATCATTATTCCACAATACTGTGAAATTTGAGAAATTATGTAATCAATCACAATTAAAAAAAAAAAACCTCGGGGAAGGTAAGGAGGGAAGGGATGGTAGGGGGAAAACAATGGAGGGGGTAACAATGCTCAAGAGGAAGTGTACTCATTACCTTACTCATGTAACTGTAACCCTCTGTATAGTATCTTTACAATAAAAAAATTTTTAAAAAAGTCAATGTTGGGTAAGCACTGGTCACTCCTTGTAATCCTAGCAATTTAAGAGGCTGAGATCTGAAGGTCCTGCCTGAAAGCCAGCCCAGGTAGATGAATCCCCAAAGACTTCTCTCTCTCTCCCTAGTGAACCAGCAAGAAACTGGAAGTTGTGCTGTGGATCAAATGATGAAGTACCAGACTTAGGAGAATAAAGCTAACAGCACCCAGGCTCTGAGCTCAAGACCCAGTACTGGCACAAAATAGATATATTTTTAAGTCAATGGAGCTATAAACTCCATTATAAACTAGTCTTTGTGTCTGGTGAGAAAATTCAGGTAAGACTCAAAACAGTAAAAATGGCAGGAATGTTTCATAGGAAAGGAATTCACTTCCAATAGTGAATAGAAAGCAGGTCATCTCTAGGGAGTGAATGATCTGAAAACCATAGCAGAATAATTTAGACTGTTGGCTTCCACTATAAATTTGACTCAGGTAAAATCACTCCTGCTATTTTTTAAATTATGACTAGAATTAAAAACTAAAGTTATTCACTAATAGAAGCTAATTATGAAACCAATTTCCATTTTTTAATAATTCAAAAAGTTCTAAACATGTATGAGTAATAGCTAAACACAAGGCTGGGAAATTCCCAATGGCAGGAAAAAAACCCTAAGTACAATTGTTCTTATTTTTGCCTTTATAATGGTGAACATGAAAAATTAGTTGGAGGACAACAATATTTTTTACCAAGTTTCATACTGGAATTGAAATTATATTCTAATAACTTAATATTGTAAGAATGAAATAATACAAGAAGAATTAACATTTTTAGCCAGAGATCCTGAATGCAAATCTTTTACTTATAATTATGTGATCCATTCCATTTGGATGATTTCATAATTGCAAAATGAAATCATGGAGTATTTTGGACACAGCCCTGTTTGAATGTTTTACATCATCTCAAAGTGCAGTTAACATCTCTCCTTTTTTCTTACCAGTCCTGGGGCTTGAACTCAGGGCCTGGGCGCTGTTCCTTAGCTTCTTTTGCCCAAGGTTAGCACTCCACCATTTGAGCCACAGTGCCACTTCTGGCTTTTTCTGTTTATATGATATGGAGGAATTGAGGGCTGGGAAGGTGGCTCAGTGGTAGAGCGCTTGCCTTGCATGCCTGAGGCCCTGGGTTCGATTCCTCAGCACCACATAAACAAAGAGAAAAAAGCCAGAACTGGTGCTGTGGCTCAAGTGGTAGAGCACTAGCCTTGAGCTGAAGAGCTGAAGGACAGCACCCAGGCCCAGAGTTCAGGCCCCACAACTGGACCCCCCCCCAAAAAAAAGATATGGAGGAATTGAACCCAGGGCTTCATGCATGGTAGGCAAGCACTCTACCACTAAGCTATATCCCCAGCCCTTGGACACCTCTCTTCTAAGGAGTTGAAAGCCATAATACTCTAAAACTTCTAATGGTCAGTTGCTAAAATGCAGCAAAGTAAACAGAAACAAACCAACCAAAATGATCTGCAGGTGAGTACCAACTTAACCACAGAGAGGTTGCTATGGACTGAAAATGAGTAGAATCAAAAGTAAGAGGAATTAGACAATTTTGAACTTCAGTAATTGCTATTATTGATACTACAGTGCTATTTTTTTGGAATATTTCCAATTTTAGGTTAACCATGTTCATTGTTTGTAGATAATTTATGTTGCATGACAGATTCCTTTATGCTACTTACACTACCAAGAAAAAATTACGGAAGACAATCTATAGTACTGTAGGCTCAAGCTATAGTGCTGCCGAGACAACAATGAAAAATAACAATGAAATCCCAAAATACAAAACCTAAAAAAAAGCATTCTGAGCCAGGCACCAGAGGCTCAAGCCTGTAACCTTAGCTACTCAGGAAGCTGAGATGTTGGGCTCATGGTTCAAAGCTAGCCTGGGCAGAAAAGTCCATGAGACTCTATTCCTTAATTACCTACCAAAAAGCTGGAAATGAATCTGACTCAAATGGCAGAGCACTAGCCTTGAATAAAAAAATAGCTAAGAGACAGAGTCTAGGCTGTGAGTTCAAGCCCGCAAACTGACATTAAAAAAACAACCAAACGGGGCTGGGAAGTTGGCTCAGTGGTAGAGCACTTGCCTTGCATGCCTGAGGCCCTGGGTTAATTCCTCAGCACCACATAAGCAAAAAGAAAAAAGCCGGAAGTGGTGCTGTGGCTCAAGTGGTAGAGCGCTAGCCTTGAGTGAAGAGCTGAGGGACAGCGCCCAGGCCCAGAGTTCAGGCCCTACAACCGGACCAAAAAAACAACCAAACTCATTTTGATTTGGTCTTAGTTAATTCATATCCCAAAAACCTGGTGATTAAAAAAAGTGAAGAAAATTCCCAAATGTTTTCAATCAAGTAGGTGAAAAAACATACCACCTTCCTCTACAAACCTTACTAGTTCTCAGAAAGCTTTTCTTTTGCTTTGGTGTAACTGGAACACGAGAAAAGATTGACAATGGGGTCCTACAAACAAACAGAACCATGTTTCCTCGTGTTCTGCCCCAGACTGCCTCCCTCACTGCCCAGATCCAGGTAAGCTCTACCACAGCAGCATGGCCTTCATTGTCTAGTCCTGTGCCGCTGATTTTGTTTTAGAAAATGAGGATTTCTGGATGTTTGGAAACAAAAACAAGGATGGGAAAACCTGAAATCAAAGGAAAAATAAATGTTTCAGGAAAGCAGCCACAGGGGTTGCTGTAGCTCAGGCAATACTAAAGAAATGTATATACTGTTGAAGACCTCTGCTTTTGCATTATGAGATTTCACAGGCATGCATTTTTCTTTTCGTCTCTAATGAGGCAATTATATTTGTTTTGCCTAAGGAATTGAGAAAACAGTATTGTTTAACTTGGTTTTAATTTTGGTGGTCTGGGGTAGCTCTGTAGGAGAGCTAAATATTGAATCTACCAAACCATTCAATTGCAGCTACATTTCTGAATGTCTCAACTTTGTATAATTAAAACTTAGGGGAATATTCTAATTATAACCTCAGGCTTCCTGTATTTCCTGTGAAGGATGGATATTTTTGAGAGTGGGAGAATTAAAAATATAAAATCTATAATCTGTGGGAGAAAATTTATAACTTCATATTCCATGCTCTTAAATTCGTCTCATGGGTTATATAGGTGAGACATTCTTGTGAAATTTATTATAGAAGCTTTCGTTGAGTTGGTAAGAGAATCTTTTCTGTCAAAGCGGTTTGGGACAAAGGGTGAACCAATTCAACAGTGATACTCACTAGACACTAGATCAGAAATGAACTTTACAACTTAGGGAGCAAGGAAGGTGTGGTGTGTGTGTGGGGGACATTAGGAGAAAATGAGGGAAGGGATAACACTGTTCAAAAAGCAACGAACTTGGGGCTGGGAAGGTGGCTCAGTGGTAGAGCGCTTGCCTTGCATGCATGAGGACCTGGGTTCGATTCCTCAGCACCACATAAGAAAAAAACCGGAAGTGGCACTGTGGCTCAAGTGGTAGAGTGCTAGCCTTGAGCTGAAGAGCTGAGGGACAGTGCCCAGGACCCTCCCCCCCAAAAAAAGCAATGAACTCATTACCTTACTTCTGGAACTGTAACCCCTCTGTTCATCACCTTTACAATACAATTTAAATTAAAAAAATTTGGCCAGGTTTCCTGGTTTGGGTTGATAGCTTGGATCAACTTTTAATCCCTTTCAAACTAGCCAATTGTTCAAGACTGTGAACTCTTGGAAGGAGGGGCAGTAACAAATGAGGGATAAAACCTGTTGGCTGCCACCAGGTGCATGCACATACTTGTTTTCTTGTTAGTAGTCCTTTTTTTTTTTTTTTTTTTGGTAAGGTCTGTGCCAGTTCTGGGGCTTGGACTCAGAGTCTGGGCTCTATCACTGAGCATCTTTTGCTGAAGACTGGTACTCTACCACTTGAGCCATAATGCAACTTCTGGCTTTTGGTGGTTAGAGGTAAGAGTCTTGTGGATTTTGTCCAGACTGGCATTGAACTGTATTCCTCAGATCTCAGTCTTGAGTAGCTAAGATTTCAGGCATGAGCTACCAGGACCTGGCAGTACCGTGTTATTCTACAGTAGTAAACTTTGCCTTGTTGAATTCATCTTGAGTTGGTGTCCTTATTCATACTCAACATTCCAAACCTTGAGACATTTCCAACGAGCTGAAGCTAATAATACAAGTATTCTAGTTGGGAGTAAAAATTAACAAAAAAACAAAGTTGCAATCATAACTAAGCAATCATAACTAAGCACAGACTTTAAAATGGAATATTTTCTCCAGCTTCTCACCTCTCTCCCCAAAACCTTTTAGAACTCTGTGACATATGTGTATGTGTGTGATAGTGTTATTTTACTTAAAATACACTGTGTCTCATCCATACAGTCTATATTTGCAAATCCATCTACTCACTAAAATGTATTTGTAATCCCCAACTTAGTGCCTTTTTGTGATCATTAGCAGGCAAACATTGATCTTTTTAAAATAATCTATTTTTGTCAGTCATGGGGCTTGAACTCTGGGCCTAAACACTATCCCTCAGCTCTTCAGCTCAAGGATAGCACTCTACCACTTGAGCCACAGTGCCACTTCCAGTTTTCTGGTGTTTAATTGGAGATATGAGCCTCACAGACTTTCCTGCCCGGGCTGGCTTTGAACCATGATCTTCAGATTTCAGCCTCCTGAGTAGCTAGGATTACAGGCATGAGCTACCAGTGCTCGGCATCTTTTCTCTTTTTATTTAGTTATTTACTTCTTTGCTGCTGGTCCCACAGCTTGAACTCAGGGCCCTTTCCTGAGTCCCTGAGCCCTTTCACTCAAAGCTGGCACCTCTACCAGAAGCTGTGCTTCTGGCTTTTTTTTTTTTTGGTCGTGGGGCTTGAACTCTGGGCCTGGGCGCTGTCCCTCAGCTCTTCAGCTCAAGGCGAGCGCTCTACCACTTGAGCTACAGCGCCACTTCCGGTTTTCTGTGGTTTATTGGAGATAGGAGTCTCACAGTCTCTCCTGCCCGGGCTGGCTTTGAACCGTGATCCTCAGATCTCAGCCTCCTGAGTAGCTAGGATTACAGGCGTGAGCCACCAGCGCCCGGCTGCTTCTGGCTTTTTGATGGTTAATTGGAGAGAAGTCTCACCAATTTCTGCCTAGGCTGGCTTTGAACCATGATCCTTACATCTTAGCCTTCTCAGTAGCTAGGATTACAGGTGTGAGCCACAGGTGCCTAGCTCATTGTTCTGTTTTTACACATGCAAGTAAAGTGCTTGGACCATATTCATCCTCATTCATCCTGTCCATTGGCCCTCCCCAGGACCTATTTTCATTCATTCTTTTTTAGTGTACTAATTGTACTAAGGGGTTCACACCTCAGCATTTTTTATGGACATGTGCTATATTTTGCTCTGAATAACCCCACGGTGGTATTTTCAAGTGAAGACACACCAGGAGCTATTATAGATTCCCTGGACTTTTCTGTTTACTTCCTTCCATGTAGGTGGACCAGAAATGTTAACTGATGGGACAGTGAGATGGTCTAGTCTGACAATGAGACACGCCATGCACAAGTGCACGTCTTCATCTGATCTCAACTGGTCATCCTCATAGCACTGGAATTTGAACTCTTACCTAAGCTGACTGAAACGAGATGCAGACTTCTGCTGGATGCCTCTAGGTGGCGCCTGAGGGCTGTGAACGAACTGGGCAGCGTTGCCAGGAGGAAGCAGAAGTAGAGGCAAAGGCAGGGCACTGTAAAAGACTGGCTCTGTCCATCTCCTTTACAACCCTTAAGAAAAGAGAAACAGTGGCTTGTAGTGTAGTGTGTGTGTGTGTGTGTGTGTGTGTCCTGCTTTCCAAACTTTGTTGAAAAGGCAGTGTTAAAAACCAAACAGTAGGTCTTTCTTTTTCCTTTTTTTCTTCTTCTAGTTTGTTTTCTTCTCTCTAGGTTTCATGAATTTGACATTAAGAAGAGGGTGAAATCTTATGGGGACATTTAACATTTTTAGATGCTCGTCACTAGCAGTTTATGTTTTCAGGAGTGATACCATGGCTGTTGCAACATTAAGACTTGTGCTTAAAATCCTGATGTTTTCTGAATGCTGCGCACAACCCATCTGTCCCTTGCCCTTTATGTTTTAGCTCTAGTTAGAGAATCTGCACTGTTTCATCAGGATTAACCTGTCTGCACAAGTATTTCCCAAATTGGCCATATGTGGTTTTAGGTTCGAGTCCAGTGGAATTGATGTGCTTGCCTAGATCTTCATCAAGAAGGCAGGGAAACTTTTAGATTATTTTGACTATTTTCAGAGGAAACAGTACTGAGGATTGAAACCAGGCTCTTCTGATGCTAGACAAGTACTTTTTTATCACTTGAGTGACATCTTCAGTCTTTTTAAATTTAGTTGTTCAGATCAACTCTTACACTTTCTCCTAGGCCAAGCTTGGACCACAATCCTCTTCCACTCCCCTCTCATGTAGCTGAGATTCAGGTGAGGGCTACTACACCTGGCTTGTTAGGAGAGACGTTTTAATAACTTTTGTGCAGGCTGACTTCAAACTATGATCTTCTCATTCCTAACTTCCAAGTAGCTGGGTTAAAGATCTTATCACCATGTCTATCTACTAGATTTCATTATGGCATTCAATATATACATGTACATAATGTAAGTGATCATATTCAACCCTACTCCGACTCCTGTTCCTCCTCCTTCCTCCTGCTGCTCCTCTTCTACTTTCTTCTCCCTCCATTCCCTTCCCTCCTCAGCATGTCCTGTTTCAGTACTAACGTTTGAACTCAAGGCTTTCAGGATCTTGTACTTGCTAGGCAGGGACACTATCACTTGAGCCATTCATTTGTCTGCCCTTTCATTGCGTGTATGCACGTGCGTGTGCATGTGTGTGCATGTGTGTCTGTGTGTGTACAAACGCACGCCAGTCCCAGAGATTGAACTCAGGGCCTGAGGGCTGTCCCTGAGCTTTTATTGCCAAAGGCTAGTACTCTATTACTTGAGCCACAGCGCCACTTCCAGCATTTTCTGAAACAGTTTGTTGGAGATTGGCCTTTCTTGCCTGGGCAGGCTTCAAACTATAATCCTCAGATCTCAGCCTTCTGAATAGCTAGGATTACAGATGTGCCTGGTTTAGTAACTTAATTTTATGTAAAATTCTAACCTATCCATTTCACCATAGACAAATGAATCCTCTAAAAGTGTTGGTGTTTCTAATGAAAATCCATGTGTTTACTAAAATGACCACCAGAGGGCGCTCAACACTATCAGATGATGATCATTCAGTCTAGCAAAATTACCATTAAGTTGGCATTCTGTAATTCTATCTTTTCTCTCAGTTTAACTTTTTTTTTCTTCTGCACAATGGGTCCACTAGGCAAATACTCGCTTCTTTAACATGTATTGACTTCCAACACTTTAATAAGATTCTATGGAAAATAAATAGCTCTTTTACAAGATTAGACTACCTAAATTACGTGACAGCAAACTTGCTTGTTACCTTGACTGTTGCTTTTTGGAACAACCTTTTTAGAGATTTTCATGCAGGAGACACGGGTTACCAAGCTGTGAGAATGTCCTTGACCCCCTATCTCCACTTCTCTCATTTTAAATCAGTTCTAGACCAACTTTTACAGCCAAACTTTAGTTCTGTTTTCCTTAATAAAACGTTCTTTGCCTCTTGGCTTCTCCAAAGTCTTGATTCTAAACTCACATAACATATGCCTCTCTCCTGAGTCCTGTACTGCCTAATAATACTGTGAACATTTTCAATTATTCCTCTATCATGCTAAGCCAGGTATCTTTACAAATATTTTTGATTTCAAGAATAAATTTCCTGAAATGTATGAAGTACAGAAATATTTTTTCTTCATGCCTGCTGAGATGCAAATATTATGTGGACATTTGTTTATGTGTCTACTAAAAACATGTTTGTTTTTTAACCAAATAGTCTGAATTATTAGTCAGAAATTGTTTATGAGTGGGTGCTGGTGGCTCACACTTGCAATCTAGCTACTTAGGAGACTTAGATCTGAGGATCCTGATTCAAAACCAGCCTGAGCAGAAAAGTGTATAAGACTCTTTAATTAACTATCCAAAAACCAGACATGGAGTGGTGGCTCAAGTGTTAGAGCCTTGATTTATTTTGAGACAGCTGTTGTCCACACAACACAACCTTCTTTTCCAGTTAAACTTGCTCATAATAGTAGCTGGATCATCAACCTGACAGGAGGGACAGCCAGCCAGCCAGCCTTTTCCCTAGGCCACTTTGTTCCAAGTGTTGGGGAATTCCACTCCTCCAGATGGCCTGCATTCAAACACCAATGGCTTCTCCTTGTATTCCCCGGGGTTGTCTGACTCTCACCTCTGGCCTGGAGGGCTGCCTCCCCTCAAGTTCTACCTGTGGACTCCATCATCACAGGCTTTTTCTCATCATGGGCTTCCTCATATCCTACTGGCTTTTGCAGTTAAGTGAACTGCTCACCAGTAAAACTGGGCATAAGGTCTATCATTGGAGATAGTCAATTGCCTTTCAGTTACTGTGACAAGAATGTCTGGGAAAGGCATGGTGGAGTAAAGATTTATTTGGGCTCATAGTTTCAGAGGTTTCCATCTGGGGTTGGCTTACTCCATAGTGGTGGGGCCAACAACAAAAGAGAGGGAATTTATGCACAAGGAGGCCAGGGAGTAAAGTTGCTTGCTTCCTGGGGAGAGGTAATGCAGAGGAGATAAACATAAGCTCTTCAAGGTCTCCAGTGGCTCACTTCTCCCAACTAGGCCCCGCCTCTAAGCTTTCCACCACATCCCCATAGCGCCCTCTCCTGGAGACCCTGTCTTCAAGGCCCGTGGGTCTGTGGGGGACAGTCTAGCTCCAAACCCAGAATAACAGCTTTCAATTTCTTTCATGATTGCTGTTCATGTTTGATATCTTTCTTTTCTTTTTAGATGGTCCTGGCGTTGAACTCAGGGCCTACCACTTGAGCCACATCTCCAGTCTTGTTTTTTGCTGGTTATTTTGGAGATGGAGTCTAGCAGACTTTTCTGCCTGGGTTGGTCTTGAACTTTGTTCATCAAAGTCCCAGCCTTCTGAGTAGCTTGATGTTATAGGCATGAGCCACTGGCATGTAGCTATGTTTGGTATTTTTCTTCAGTGAGTTTTGAGTATGTTTTTCTTGTCTGTGTTTTGTTCTGATAATGTTTTGTAATCTATTAGCAGGAACTTGTACATGGTAATTATCCCTTGTGAAGTCCTTGTCTCTAGGATTTAAGCATGACGCCACAGAAGCAGAATTGGAAGACGTTTTTCCCCCCTAAACTGGCCCTTGAACTCAGAACCTTGAGCTTGCTAGGCAAGTGCTTTGCTAGTTGAGCCATTCTCCAAACAATTTTTTTCCTGTTCTTTTTCCTATACAGTCTCATACTTTTTTGGCCAGGCTGGGTCCAGACTCTCTTCCTCTTACCTATTTCTTCTCCATAGCTGAAATTGCAGATGTCAACCATCACTCCTGGTTTATTAATTGAGATGGCGATCATAATAACTTTTCACTTCTCTGGTCTTGGATTGTAATCCTCTGGATCTCTGCCTTTTGAGTAGCTGGAATTACAAATGTGAGCCACTATGCCTGACCAGTATTGGAAAGTTATATGAAAAACTGAAATTGGACTATCCTTAGTTCCCTGCTCTCACTGATTCAAAAAAAATTACCCCTGGGAAACTGAATTATTGGTCAGAAATGGTAATGTATTACTGGGTGCTAGTGGCTCATATCTGCAATCTAACTACTCAGTAGGCTGGGACCTGAGGATTCTGGCTCAGATGTAGCCTGAGCAGGAAAGTCTGTGAAACTTGTATCTCCAGTTAACATACAAAATGCTGACGCTGGAGCTATGACTCAAGAGGTTAAGCACTAAGCCTTAAGCAAAACAAACAAAGGGACAATGCCTAGGCTCTAAGTTCAAACCCTAGGACTCATACAATAAAGAAAAGAAAGTGTATTACTTGTTTGCCTAATTGTAGACTTTTGTTCCCAGTTTCTATTTGTAACCTAGTTTGATTTTCCTGAGGAAATTTTCTTAAAAATCTCTCTTTTTTATTGTCAGTCATGGGGCTTGAACTCTGGGCCTGGGTACTGTCCCTCAACTCTTCAGCTCAAGGCTAGGGCTTTACCATGTCAGCCACACCACTTCTGGTCTTCTAGTGGTTAATTGGTGATAAGAGTCTCATGCACTTTCCTGCCCAGGCTGGCTTTGATCCTGAGATCTCAATCTCCTGAGTAGCTAGGATTACAGGTATGAGCCACCAGCACAACACCCGGCTAATTCTCTCTAACTTTATCTATAGATAATACCCTGATAGGTCCATCCAGGCCCCCAGTCAGATAACCCCAGGTATATTTGAGACTTAGGGTATAAGCTGTCAAGTTGAAGTCTTCTTTACACACATTGGATCTCATTAATTAAATTTTGGACCAGTGGGCAGAACAGAAGGAAGATGCATATAGGTAAGAATTCATAGGGACTCTATATAGGAAAGAATTTTTAATGATCTTTTACTACATGGAAATGGGCTTCTTTGAATGGTAGTACCCTCCCATCTCTTGATGTATCTGTACATAGATTGAGTTTTCACTTAGCACATGTTCCTGGGGTGATTCCAGGCCTTGAGGGAAGCAATTTCTCAAGCTGGTATTCTGTGTTGAGATGCCTATGATTAGGCTTCCTTATTTTTTATTTATTTTTATTTTGTAATACCGGTCATGGGGTCTGAACTCTGGGCCTGGGCGCTGTCCTTCAGCTCTTCAGATCAAGGCTAGCACTCTACCACTTGAGCCACAGTGCCACTTCCGGCTTTTTTCTTTTTGCTTATGTGGTGCTGAGGAATCGAACCCAGGGCCTCAGGCATGCAAGGCAAGCGCTCTACCACTGAGCCACCTTCCCAGACCTAGGCTTCCTTATATCTCCCACAGTTCACTGAGTGAACAAGTCAAATGTATTAGGCCAAAAATAATGATAGGAAGCAGAAAAATGGGCATACAGTGTGAATCTGGCGTAGATGAGGGCCCCGGGGCAGCCAAACAAATTCTACCACTGACATGAATATATCTCATTGTAGCCATGACTGGGGCTTCCATGAACGGAGTGTCTACACTGTGACAGTCCCTAGTAAGCAGTTTGTTTGATGTTTTATTTACACTTTGTTGATCGTTCCTCACATCAGTTGTCTGATGTACGGAACTGGTGCTCCATTCCTAAAGATTTGGAACTTGGGTAAAGTAGTCCATCTTAAAGGCTGTGTATGCAGACAGAGTATAGGAATGCTTAGACATGATTTGAATCATGAAAATGGGTAGGAAGGGTTTGGGATGGCTGGATTCATAAGCCAGTCTCCTAGAACTAAAAGCCATGTATGCTGTAAAAATATTTTTCTCTGTGCCCAGAAGAAGTAGTCATTGGGAAGCACATTAAATTGCTCATCCAAGCTGCTGGGGTTCATACACAGCTGGATGAGGAATCCAGCCCAAGGCTGATGTGACACCCAACCCTCACTTTCTATTATAACTCACCATCTTTGAAGTCTGAGGAGCGATGTTTCAGAAGCCTGAGGAGGAACAAAGGGGAAACAACCAATATTTAATTACTTAACAGAGCATTCACACAGCAGGGGTTTATTGTGAATACATTACACCCCAGAGGTTTTGTACATGGTAAAGACTATGTTGTATGTTGGCAGATTACCTGGGTTTAGAACCAGGCTGTATCACATGCTAGCTATTTGAGTGTGAGCAAATTGCTTTGCTGTGCTTCAGGGTCTTCATTTGTGAAGCATAGATTAATTTGCTTATGACTACAGCGAATAGTTATTGTGGGCTTCCTCTATGCTAAGCACTGTTTTAGGGTCTGCAAACGCTGCAGTGGGCAAAGTCCTTTCTCTCTGTCTCTCTCTTTCTGTCTCTCTTTCTCTCTGGATCTGAGCATGGCCCCTGAGCCTTTTTAAACTCAAGACTAGTGCCCTACCACTTGAGCCCTGGCTCTTTGGTGGTTAGTTGGAGATAAGTGTCTCACAGACTTCCCTGCCTGGTCTGTCTTTGAACCATACTCTTCGGATCTCAGCTTCCTGAGTAGCTAAGATTATAGGCACGAACCACCGACACTCAGAAATATCTGATCTTTGACTTAGTTTTACTTGGAGCCATTTGAGCTCCTTTTTCTCCCTCAAAATCAAACTTGAGTTGCTACTGGCCATGTTTCTTCACAGTTCTTCTACCCTTTCCCTGGGACCCATTATGCTCACACTAATAGCTTTGTAGTTTCTTGCAGGTGTCTGGAGCTCTATTCATTTTCTTCGTATTTTCCTCCCTTTTTGTGTATGAAATCTCACGTGGCCTGTCTGTTCTTTATTTCCTGCCAGTTCTCTCCTGATAGAGGGGTAGGGAGGGGTGTTGAGATGGGAGGGTACACAGAAAGCTTCTTTTAGAGGTGATATTTGAGACCTAACTCAGACAAATTTGTGAAGAAAAACATGCATGAAGATGACTAATTTTACTGAAGAAGTAGAAGCACAGGAAAGGCTGGAAAGGTAGAGGGGAGCAGAACATGATATGATAAGAAGGCTTGAATTTTCCTCTAATTGGTAATTGGACAGTTTTGACTAGGGCATGTTGCGATCTGATTTAGACTTTTACAAAAGTATCTATAGTGACTGGAGAGTAGCGGATCCTCATGGAGTAAGATTGGAGGCAAGTGGACCACTAAGGAGGATGTGGTAAAATTCCAGATTAGTCAGGGTGATGGCTTGGGCTGGGGCCAGAGGGCAAAGGTGATGTGAAGAGGTTAGTGGTGGAATGGCTTTTGGAGAGGTTGATAGGATGTGCTGATAAGATGGGATGTGGACAGTGGAGTAAAGACAGAGATCAAATGATTCCTAGATGTAATCAATGGATGGAGACTGGCAGCACTGGGCTGAATTGGGGCATGATTTGGGTAGGAGCAGCCTAGAAAACTGGATAGGGAGGTGAGAAGAAATAATATTGTTTAAAGAAATGTGAAGAGACATGAAATGAATTTTGAAGCTTAGCCAGTTTTGTCGAGTTGAATAGTCAGAAGCCTCTCTTCTCATCGCCTTGTACTTCCTGTAGAAATGCTTGAATAGATTTCTATTTGAGCAATGAGAAATGAACTTATTCTTTTCAATGCTGCTGCTGGTGTGTGTGTGTGTGTGTGTGTGTGTGTGTTTCCAAGTTGCAACCATAATACATTTTTTTAAACCTTGGTATTGAGACAGAAAGAGATTTCCTCAGGCTGGGAAAGTGGCTCAGTGGTAGAGCGCTTGCCTTGCATGCCTGAAGCCCTGGGTTCGATTCCTCAGCACCACATAAGCAAAAAGAAAAAAGCCGGAAGTGGCGCTGTGGCTCAAGTGGTAGAGTGCTAGCCTTGAGCTGA
>NW_012267265.1:2971026-3034448 GCF_000151885.1 Dipodomys ordii | reverse complement strand
TTTCTTTTTGCTTATGTGGTGCTGAGGAATCGAACCCAGGGCCTCAGGCATGCAAGGCAAGCGCTCTACCACTGAGCCACCTTCCCAGTCCCTTAAGTATCTATTTGTTAAAAATGGTGGCATACTCTCAGGTTCAATTGTAGGTCTTGCTTGGAAGTATGAATTGGAGAAAGGGTCTCATTCTTCCCAGGGGTGTCAGTAAAGCAGGCATTTGAAGGGAATTCCTGTTCCCACCTGAGTGTCCAGATGTGCAGCACAAATTAATGTTCTAATTGTCGTCAGGCTTTATTTACTTATTTTTTTTTTTTTTAAAAAGCCACTTCTGGTTGCACTAAAACCTTCTACGTCTGCAAAGGAATCTTTACTATTTAGGCAGAATTGAATTTCTTTGTGGAGAAATGGGAGGGCTTAATTATAATTTTAACACATATTGGCATGCTTAGAGCAATTCAGAAGGAAGTCAGAGAATTTTGAGAATTCAAGCCAGAATACTTACTCCATCTTAATAAAGTTGTGACTTGATGTTTATTTTACCAGAAAAATATTCCCATAAGTACCAAGTAATTGGGCTTTATTCTATAGCCCGAAGGCCAATATCCTGAACTTGGTGAAACCAACTGAAAAAGCGAATTCCAAAGATGGAATTTCTCCATGGAAAATGTGTTGCTTACTGCCCGTGGTATTCACACCTAAGGCCTTTTGGCTGCTGTTCTCTGGCTGGCTGACACAGACACAGGCATGGTGGGACATAAAGGCAGTTGCTATGGAGACCTGAAATCAAATGCTATTGGGGCTAGGAGATCAAAGGCAGCATCCTGAATTGTTTGGGGAGCCCAATGAAGGTTTCAGAACTTTTTTTTTTGCTTTCTACAAAACAAAACAAAACAAAACAAAACACTGCAGTCAAAGCTGTGGAATGCTTTCTTCTCCAGGTGCATTAGAACTATGTTCACAAAATTGAAGTTTGTAGTTGGTGAAGAATTTATCTGTTCGAATTATTTTACCAGCATTTTTAAAACATTCATCTCTGCCTAAAGGAAATTGTTGTCTTCCATTTCCTCTCCTCTTTAATACAAAGGTGAAGAAATAAAGCACACGTTCAGAGCTTGTTAATTTGGTTGTAGATAATGATTCTTTCATATCATAAAATCATGAGTTATCTGCTCTGGGTATCATGTGTCACATGCTTTCATTAATACATACAAATGACCCTATTATGAAAGTCCGTTCAGTTATGCCTGTAAAAGGCTTTGACCTTAAAATCCCTTATGTAAGCATAGTTTTTAAATTGATTTCTTACTTAATTCTTTGTGACATAACTCCATTACTGCAATGTTAGTAAAAAAAAAATGAAGTGAAAGAACACATTGGCAGTGATGTGTCTTCCCAAGAATGCTTTTTTTTTTAAGACGGCATCTCCTTATATTGCCCAGGTTAGGCATAAACTTGTGCTTATGATTTTCCTGTCTCGGTTTCTGGAGTGCTGAAATTATAGGTACGTACCACCATGACTGGCTCATTTTTACTTTTTATACTGTTCTTTTAGGTAGATCTTGATTTAGACATGTTTATTCTGACATGTTCCTGCTTCATAAAAAGTCAAAGCATCCTGAATAATGATGGTACAACATAACATATTCTTCCTGGCTGAGGGAGACTGTCAAGATACATCCTGCCTCTGTCTGTGAGGATTTACATCCTTGGTTTTAAGGGACAGTAGAGAATCAGCTAAATCTATTAGGATGAGTCACTGTTGGGAAAAATCATCATACGTAACACCAAGTAATAAAGACATGCTCTATGACTCCAAGATTGAAGATTTCATTCATCGCTGCCTAGGAAATAGACACAGAGAGGGAAAGAACTTGGAAAAGCTCGGTTATGAAGCATTGTTTAACATTTGGTAGCTTTACTTCCCACAGACTTCCAGAATGACATGAGTGAAGCTAGCTAGACTGTGTGTGCTGGAGGTCCAGTAGGGAAGAGGCACTTCTTCCACCTCACAGGATGCTCGCCACCTCCATGCCTCCTCCCCGAGTCACTTGTATTTGATCTCAGCCACATTTCCAGGACACTAGTATGATCTCTACTGCTTACTGCTGCTTCCTCGGTCACCTGGGAAGAATGAGGTGCACGCAGAAGAGAATCTTGTGTTGCCTCCATCTGGAATTTTAACTTTTCTCCATGGGAAGCATTACATTTAAACTCTGAGCTATAAGGATCTTAATTAAATTGGCAAACTGGTGTTTGCCATTGAATGCCCAGAATCACAGGATGAAAGGATTTGAGGGAGTGTTTGTCAGTGTGTTGCCATTATTCCATTATTTTGCCTGAAGTACCTCTCATGGTAGAGGAAATAGAGCTGACTCAGCAGATGCTAGTGGTCAAAAATGATTCCATGACTCCCCCCCCCCACTTTTTTTTTTTTTTTTTTTGCTGGTACTGGAAGTTGAAATCAGGGCCTGGGCTCTGTCCTTGAATTTCCTCTGCTACATGAGCCACAGCACCACTTCTGACTCTTTTTGGCAATTTATTGGAGATAAGAGTCTCACAGACTTTCCTGCCCAGGTTGGCTTTGAACTAGGATCCTCAGACCTTAGCCTCCTGTAGCTAGGATTCCAGGCGTGAGCCACCAGCACCTGGCTTAAAAGCCTATTTTTATCTTTAAAAGTCTACTACTTTGAAAAGTTCCAAATGATATCTTTACCAATTTTCTAATAAGGTTTGAAGCTAAAACTGAAATACAGTTGCTTATTATTGAGGACAATGCTCCCTGCTTACAAAACACCTTTATGCGGCACTCAGCACAAGCCTATATACAGTGGAAGGTTTATATACCAAATACTAAAAAGACTATCTGGGTAATTATTTTCTTTTTCACCTTTCTTCTCCTGCCCTCCCTCTTCCTTCTCTCATTTCCCTCTCCTTTTCTTCCTCTTTGCTTTCATTTTTCCTTCTTTTTATGGTAGATAGTCAACCCTGGGCCTTGTATATGCTAGGCAAATGTTCTGCTACAGCCCTGTTGTTTGTATAACTCAGGGATGACCTCAAACACAACATCCCCATCTTAGCCTCCTGAGTAGCTGGGATTACAGATGTATGCCACCAAATACCTTTTGGTCAATTATTTTCTATGGTTGGTGAGGGAACGGAGATCTAGAAATATATGATATCTTTTCCTCTGGTTCAATTCTGTCAGAACCAGCATGAGCGCTAGGTTCTCATGACTTCCAGCTCAGTGGGTTTCTGATCAGATTTGATACAAGTTTCAACATGCTGCTTTACACATGGGTTCCTGAAAGCGAGAGTATCTGTTGAACACAAGACATTGGGGACCTGACCGGCCTCATTTAACCTGGGCTGTGGCATTTAAGTGAAGCTGGAAAACTTCCACAAGAGTAAGAGCTGTCCCTGTGGGACTCTGATGGCAGCCTTGATGAGAAAGGGAGCTGTGTGTGTGTGTGTGTGTGTGTGTGTGTGTGTGTGTGAGAGAGAGAGAGAGAGAGAGAGAAAATGGGGGTGAGTAATTGTGGTAGCATCAGTGTGGGCAGAAATCATCTAATTTTCCTGAAGGCCATTGGTCTATGCTATATCTCAGGCTGCTGCTGGAGCATTGCTGGTCCTGGGGCTTGAACTGTGGGCCTGGGCACTGTCCCTGAGCTCCTTTTGCTCAAGGCTAACACTCTATCACTTGAGCCATAGCAGCACTTCTGGCTTTTTCTGTGATTAATTGGAGATAAGAGTCTAAGGGCTCACACCTGTAATCCTAGCTACTCAGGAGGCTATCTGAGGATTGACCCAAAAAAAAAAAAAAAAAAGAGTCTAGGGGCTTTCTTTCCCCAGGCTGGCTTCCAACTACCATCCTCAGATCTCAGCTTCCTGAATAGCTGGGATTACAGGCGTGAGCCATTGGCACCACCTGCTGAAGTAGTGTTAATGTGTGGGGCATGGATGGGTTCTTAGAATCTCACCAGATTTAGATTTGTGTAATGTCAACATTTTCATACAGTTTTGGATTTTTGGAGGTATTTTCTGCTAGTGAGCTTGACCTAAATACTAGTCCCTATCTCTCATATAAAATCAGTGAGTATAAAGAACTTGTTTTATTCTATGAGGAAGATGTAAAAAAATACTTGAGTAACAGAAACACTGCATGAAGCCTTATGAATCACCAGTATTCAAACTTACGTCACCATTTTTCAGAGGAGGCCAAACTATGACTCTATAGCCATGTCTAAGGGGAAAGTTTGCAATCCTAAAATAAGGAAGAGAAAAAAGGTGGTATTTTGCCTTTAAAATTTTTGTTTTATTTATTAAAACTTTTTATTTTTATTTATTTATTTATTTTTGGTGGGTCGTGGGGCTTGAACTCTGGGCCTGGGCGCTGTCCCTCAGCTCTTCAGCTCAAGGCGAGCACTCTACCCCTTGAGCTACAGCGCCGCTTCCGGTTTTCTGGTGGTTTATTGGAGATAAGAGTTTCACAGACTTTCCTGCCCGAGCTGGCTTTGAACCGTGATCCTCAGATCTCAGCCTCCTGAGTAGCTAGGATTACAGGCGTGAGCCACCAGCGCCCGGCTTAAAACTTTTTATTTTTATAATAAAGGTGATGTACAGAAGGGTTACGGTTACATAAGTCAGGTAAAGAGTACATTTCTTTTTGGACAATGTCACCCCTTCCCCTGCTCTCTCCCAGTTTTCCCTCCTGTCTCACCCACAGTTGTATAGTTCATTTTCAACATAGTATCTAGTAAGGATCATTGCTGCATTTGTTCACCCTTTGTCCCTCGATTTCTATATCTCCCTTTACCCTCCCAAAGATAGATAAGTGAACAATACAAAAAGAAAAGAAAACCAAAACAAAAGGAAGAAATAAACTTCTTGTTTCCATTTCTTGGAGTTCATGTTGGTAAATGTTATTTTATGTGATAAGAGGCACATAGGCCTTGTACCTTTGTGTATTTTGTCTTTTTTTTTTTTTTGATCAGTTGTAGGGCTTGAACTCTGGGCCTGGGTGCTATCCCTCAGCTCTTCAGCTCAAGGCTAGCGCTCTACCATTTGAGCCATAGCACCACTTCTGGTTTTCTGGTGGTTTATTGAGATAAGAGTATCACAGACTTTCCTGCTGGCTTTGAAGCGTGATCCTCACATCTCAGCCTCCTGAGTAGCTAGGATTACATGCATGGGCTACTAAGTGCCCAGTTGTATTTTGTTTTTTTGAGAGACAAGATATAAATGAACTGTGTATAGTGTAACAAACTAGAACGAAATAAAGAGAATTTAACTGCTTCCTCTCAAGGGTAAGCTTAGAGAATTCTGGCTCCTGTCTTTGTTTAGTATTTTCTTTATGGCAAAGAATGTTGAGCACTTCCTGCACCTGTTGGCCATTTGTAATTCTCTGAGAACTGTCTTTTCAAGGCATTAGCCACTATTAGTTGGATTATTGGGGTGGAGGGTTGCTGCTTAATTTTTTAATGTATATTTTGTATTGTAAAAGTACTGTACAGAGGGGTTACAGTTACATGAACAGAAATGATTTTTTTTTTGGTCAGTCGTGGGGCTTGAACTCTGGGCCTGGGCGCTGTCCCTCAGCTCTTCAGCTCAAGGCTAGCGCTCTACCACTTGAGCCGCAGCGCCACTTTGCTGCTTAATTTTTTCGAGCTCTATCTATCTTCTGGATTTTCCCTGCTTAGTATGATGCTGGCTGCAGAGTTACTCAATATAGCTTTTATTATGTTGAGGCACATTCCTTCGATTGCTAGTTTCTATAGAGTTTCTATCATAGAAGACTGGGTTAGTCTCGTCAAAGGCTGCTTTTTGTGTCCAATGAGATGATCATATGATTTTTTGTTCTTGATTCTGTGTATATATTACATGAATTGATTTATGTGTATTAAATAAACCTTTTATCCTTGGGATGGAAGCAACTTGATCATGCTGCCTGATCTTTTTGACACATTTTTAAGTTTTTCAAGAATTTTTTTGAGAATTTTTACATTGATGTTCATAAAGGAGATTGGTCTCTAATTCTTCTACTTCATGTCTCTAATTTTGGAGTGTGAAACTAGCCTTGTCGAATGAGATGAGAGATTCCCCTTTCTATTTCATAGATATGGGGCTGGAGGTGTGGTTCAGGTGGTAGAGCACTAGCCAATTAGTGAAAGCAGCAGTGAAAGTCAAGGTCTGGGAACTTGGGAGAAAAAAAAGGAAAAGAAATAACTAACTCTTTAAGGGGTTGGTGGTCTGGCTCAATTAGTAGAGCACTAGGTAGTGAGCCAAAGCGTCAGGTACCAAGTTGGAGTTCTGGTCTCAGATGTCCCCCCCACCAAAAAAAAAAAGGAAAAAAAAAGAAACAACCTTCTTTCATAGAAGAATTTCAGGACTCTTCTTTCAAGGTCAGACAATTCAGCAGTGATTCCATCTGGTTCTAGGATTTTGGGGGTGATGGGGTAGGGTAGGGGGTATAGATAGGGGAACAAGACTATTAATGCAGCCTTCATATTGTTTATTATAGGTTTGTTCATATTATTATCTTAGATTCAATTTTGGTAGGTAGGTCAACTGTATGGAGAAATTTATCCATTTCTTCTAGATTTTTTTTTTTCAGTTTGCTTGAATTTGGTAAATATTCCCTTGTGGTTCTTTAGATTTCACGGATATTTGTTGAAATGTTACTCTGATTTGAATCTCTTCTCTCCTTTTTTTTTTTTTTTTGGCAACTTACCTTAGATGAAGGATTAACAATTTTATTTATTTGTTTTCAAAGACCAACCTTTTGTTTCATTGTTTCTTTGTATAGATTAAAAAAATCTCCGTTTCATTAATTTCTGACTTAGTCTTTACTTTTTGTTTTTGTATGTCAATTTTTTTTTTTAGCTAGAGGTACACTATTTGGCTCTTGAGAGCTCTCTGTTATGCTACATATACATTCATAAATTTTCATTTTAGCACTGCCTTAGTATATCCTGAAGATTCTGGTAGGTTGTGTTCTCATTTTCATTAGATTTCAGAAACATTTTTAAAATGTATTATTATTGTAAAGGTGGTATACAGAGGAGTTACAGTTGCATGAGTCAGATAATCAGTACATTTCTTTTTGAACAGTGTTACCTCTTTCCTTGTTTTCTCCCAATTTTTTCCCTCTGGACCTCCTCCTCCACAAGCTGTATAGTTCATTTTCAACACAGTGTTTAGAGTATCACTGCTGAATTAGTTCACCCTTTGTCCTACCATTTCTGTGCTCTTCTCTTATTATACCCATCCCACTGCAAACAGATAAACTTAATACAATAAACTTACAATACAAAAGGTACAGGAATAAAATCAGTGACAAAGGAGGAAAAAAACCCAAAACAAAAAGGAAAATAACAAAAAAAACCCTCTTGTTTCCATTTTTTGGAGTTCCTTTTGATAAGCATCAATTTATATGATCATATACATGTAGCTATTGAGCCTTTGTGTTCCTCTCCTAAGATTATCCTCCTTTGGTCTAATTGTGTGAGTGTTTATAGAGTCTTGTACAATTTATCAGGTCCAAGTATAATTTTTTTGTCTTTTACCATACACTGTGTTTACCTGTAGATGTGTAGCACCTTCTAAGTACTAAAAATAAGGGAAACCATGCAACCTATGTTTCTTTGGGTCTGGCTTACTTCACTTAATAGACTTTCCCAAGTCTTTATGGATGCTGCAATATCTTGTTTCTGATGGAAACATAGAATTCCATTGTGTATATATATATATCACATTTTCTTGATCCATTCGTCCTTCAATGGACAACTGGGTTGGTTCCATATCTTAGCTATGGTAAACAATGTTGCAATGAATAGTTGTATGGGTAGCTTTAGCGTAATCTTGTTTGTATTCTATTTGATAAATGTCCAGGAGTAGAATTGCTGGGTCATAAGGAAGCTCTATGTTTAGTCCTTTGAGGAACCTCCATACTGCTTTCCAGAGTGGTTGAACAAGTTTACACTCCCACCAACAATGCAGTAGGGTTCCCTTTCAGGAACACCAATATTGTTAGTTTTCTTGATAATGGCCATTTCAATGTTCTTTTGGTTTGCATTTTAAAAAACATTTTATTGTAAAGATACTGTACAGAGGGGTTACAGTTACATGAGTAAGATATTGAGTGTTTCCTATCAAACATTGCTACCCCTTCCTTTGTTTTTCCCCTACCATCCCTTCTCTCCCCACTTCCCCAACTCCTCCCTCATCTTCCCCCAAGTTGTAAAGTTTGTTTTCAACATAGTGTCTTGTACATCTCATTGTTACAATGGGTCAACCTGTATCCTTATTACAGCATTTTGTTATTTCTATTCCCCTCCCCAAATTAGAAAAATGTATGTACAAGATGCAGGGCATCAGAATCAAATACAGTGGCAACAGGGGTTTTACCATGGGGGAAGAACATACAAAAGAAACAAAAAAAAATCACATAGTACATTTAAAACAACAGCGACAAAGAAAAAACCTATTGTGGTCATATCTATCTTGGGTTTCATTTTGCTTAGCATCATCTTATATGATCATTTGTATATAGCTTTTGACCTTTTCTGCTTGTCTGATAAGATTAGCCTAGACATGTAGTAGTTTTTGTTTGTTTGTTTTGGTCGGTTGTGGGGCTTGAACTCTGGGCCTGGGCGCTATCCCTGAGGTCTTCAACTCCGCGAGTGCCACTTCTGGTTTTCTAGTGGTTTATTGGAGATAAGAGTCTCACGGATTTTTCCTGCTGGAGCTGGCTTTGAACTGTGATCCTTACATCTTAGCCTCCTGAGTAGGTAGGATTACAGGCGTGAGCCACCAGCACCAGGCACATGTAGTAGTTATAGTAAGTAAGGGAAACCATGGGACCTATGTTTCTTTGGGTCTGGCTTACTTCACCTTAATATAATTTTTCAAAGTCTTTCCATTTCCTAACAAATGGGGCAGTGTCATTCTTTCTGATGGAGGCAGAGAATTCCATTGTATATGTATATATAAACCACATTTTCTTTTTCTTTTTTTTTTCAGAGGTCCAATTCCAGCTTTATTTTCAATCAATACATTTTGTTAAATGTGTCACAGAATGAGACTTATGCCTTTGTAAGGCCTCTGATGTAAATAAATTCATGTCCAGATGCTATTTTGTTCTAAAAATAATGGGGCTTTTCTCCTCAGAGCAGTGGCAGATTGAGTCCATGTCTTCTGAGAAAGGCCAAATTGAGGTGGTTCTGGGGGCACAGCCAAACTCTAGAAGATATAGAGCCATTCCACCTATCTCCTGGCATTGGGGGAGTTTCTCATAGGGAAAATAAGATGGTGGGGGCTTGTCCTTAACAGTCATGGTGCAGAGACAGTATGAAGAACAACAAATCCTCTTACACCAGACTTTCAGGGTCTGGGCTAGCCTAGGAGCCACAGTGAGCTGCTGGTTTAGTTGGATAAACAAATCCTTGTCACGGTTTTAGATAGCTTAACAGCAGGCCCAGGTCTTCCTGCCTAGTCCCCCTTAAACTGATGCTCTTGAAGAACTAAGCCTTATAGTATATCTCACTGGTTTGAAAAAGGCAGATAAGGAAGGCCCTTTCTATGTAAAACTGAGATTTTTTTACTGACATGCAGATGTGTTTTAATTCACATCTCTACAAAAAGATTCTATAAACAATAGAAAACATCTAGCATGAAATCACAGTATGTTCAAAATATTACAAGGTAATGAATACAACTAGAGCCTCCACAGCCCCAACCAGTAAGCAGAGTAGGCAGCTGTCAAGTTTGGAGGGAAATAATCTTGAGATTACCTTCACAATCAATATACTCCTGTGCACCAGACACAAAGAAGGGGTAGATTTGTGCAGACACAGCAGTGGGACACTCCCACACCCTGTTTTCCAGCTTGCCTCTTCTCAGCCTTACTGTGTCTGCAGCCTGGACCAGCCAGGAACAGTAACTCCAGTCAGTGCACTGACCTCTCATAAGACCTGGATGATCAGCCTCTGGAGTACAGGGTACACTATGTAAACCACATTTTCTTGATCCATTCACCTGCTGAGGGGCATCTCAGTTGGTTCTATATCTTAGCTATTGTGAATAATGCTGAGATAAATATAGTTGTGCTGGGAGCTTTAGTATGGTCTTGTTTGTGATCATTTGGGTAAATGCCCAAAAGTGGGATTACTGGTCATAGGGGAGCTCTATGTGGAGTCTTTTGAGGAACCTCCATACTGATTTCCAAAGTTGTTTTGATTTGCATTTCCTTTATGGCTAGAGAAGTTGAGCATTTCTTCATGTGACTATTGGCCATTCTTATTTCTTCTTCAGAGAAGACTCTAAAGTCTTTAGCTCACTTATTAATGGAGTGGTTGTTTCTTTGAGGATTTATTGTTGGGGGATTTAATTTTTTGAGTTCTAAATATATTTTAGATATGAAACCCTTGTCTGTTGTATGGCTAAGGAAGATCTTCTCCCAATCCGTGGGCTTTCTATTGATCTTGCTAGCTATGTCCTTTGCCATGCAGAAGCTCTGCAGTTTTGATTTGCATTTCTTTTATGGCCAGAGATGTTGAACATCTTTTCTTGTGTCTATTGGCCATTCTTCCTTTTACTTCTGAGAAATCTCTCTTTTTAGCCCATTTATTAATTGGGTTGTTGTTTCTTTGAGGATTTGTTTTTGGAGGATTTAATTTTTTGAGCTCTAAGTATATTTTAAATATGAGGCCTTGGTCCAGAAACATGTTTTAACCTTATACAGAGTTTTTAAAATTAGCATACATTGTTGTACCAGGTGGAAATCACAGGTACTATTCTGGATAGTGGCTGGTTGTGTTGTATTTTCATGTTAGTAGATTGGCAGGATGTGGTTCAGTAGTCACACAATCAATTTCAGTGCTCAAGACATAGGTACAGAACTCGTCTGCACTTAGTATGTGGAAGTTTGTCTTCCAAAGCTATTTCAATTGACAATCTACAACCTGGTATTTTGAGACAATCCCTAATGAAGACCATTATTACTCTAATATGTTGTTTCATATTTCTCTCTCTCTCTCTTTTAATTATTCATTCATTCACTCTTTTTTTTTGTCTTCCTGGAGTACTGTCCCTGAGCTTCTTTTGCTCAAGGCTGGCACTCTACCATTTGAGCCACAGCCCCACTTCTGGATTTTTTTGGTAGTTTATTGGAGATAAGAGTCTTGTGGACTTTGCTGCCCAGGTTGGCTTTGAAGTGCAATTCTCTGCTCTCAGCCTTCTGAGTAGCTAGAATTGCAGGTATGAGCTACTGGTGCTTGGCTTACTCCAATATCTTTAAATGAATATAGAATCAAAGGTGTATTTTTGTGATATAGAAAGACTTACTTAACCAGAGAGGTCATACGAAAGGAAGTATATGAATGAAAAATACTGGTTTTATGGATCTGTGAACAGATGAGCTCTGAACTTCTTGCAGTTTTTCTTTGGCTCCTCTTGTTTCCCTGTGGTTTTCTGCCTCCCTAAGACCTCTTTCATGGTTCTGCATTCTTTTCCTCTCTTCAGAATCTAGCTTCTTCTGTGTTACTGAATTCTTCTCATTCATGCAGTGAAAATGACAGTTGCTTTTAATCTACGTTTGTCTGCCCTCTTTATTCCCATGCTTTCTGCGATGTTTAGAAAATTTCATGTTGTGGTATGCTTGGGAAGGCAGGGAAGATTTGATTTACATGTAATATTTACACGTAAGCCCAGCATCTTTCTCTTGATGTTTAAAGGCAGTGGTGAGAGCATGTGATGACAATATGAAGAGAAAATGGGAAAGGACCTCAGGGTCGGTTGTATGACTAGTCTCCTCATTGAAGTCCATGTACATTTCTCTTCTTTGGTGTTTTCTGAGCATCAGCCCAATATGTATTCTATGCCCAAAGAACTTTGTGAATAAGAAGTGCTGTGTATCACCATCAACACATGTAAACTCACACTAAATGACACCAAACCTTGAAAGCTTTACCCTGACCTGGATTACCAATGCCAACTCTAGGCAAACAATGGGAGCAGCATGACTGGTGGGAGAAAGACCAGAAGGGAGAGTAGTGACAACAGAATTGTGTAGAGAGTACAGTCCATGGAGAAAATGACCCTCCAAGATATGTGTTAGTGATTTAAAGTCTTATTTCCCCCAAGTAAACCTTCTCTCACAAATGACAGAAGGAAACAGATGCCATGTTCTTGCTGCCCTTTGAATTATTATCTCATCTTGCTTATTTCCTAAACTGGAATGATTTGGGGAAATAAAGTTTAAAATTAAAATTGCTAGTCCATGGAGGAGACACTAAAATAGACATGTGTGCAATATAAATATGTGGGCAGGTTTAATCCGATCTTGTAATAAATATTCGATTCATTTGTAGCTAATGGGAAAATATTTGGTTAAGTATTGAATTGAATACCAAGAAATTAACACCTAGTGATACCTGTTAAGAAATCTGTTGAGGCGCTGGGAAGGTAGCTCAGTGGTAGAGCGCTTGCCTTGCATGCCTGAGGCCCTGGGTTCGATTCCTCAGCACCACATAAGCAGAAAAAGCCAGAAGTGGCGCTGTGGCTCAAGTGGTAGAGCGCTAGCCTTGAGCTAAAGAGCGGAGGTACAGCACCCAGGCCCAGAGTTCAGGCCCCACAACTGGTATGTCATGGGTCTGGGAATGTGGCTCAGTGGTAGAGCGCTTGCCTTGCATGCCTGAGGCCCTGGGTTCGATTCCTCAGCACCACATAAGCAGAAAAAGCCAGAAGTGGCGCTGTGGCTCAAGTGGTAGAGCGCTAACCTTGAGCTGAAGAGCTGAGGGACAGTACCCAGGCCCAGAGTTCAGGCCCCACGACCGGGTTTGTGGTAGAGCGCTTGCCTTGCATGCCTGAGGCCCTGGGTTCGATTCCTCAGCACCACATAAGCAGAAAAAGCCAGAAGTGGCGCTGTGGCTCAAGTGGTAGAGCGCTAGCCTTGAGCTAAAGAGCGGAGGTACAGCACCCAGGCCCAGAGTTCAGGCCCCACAACTGGACCCAAAAAATAAAAATGAAAAAAAAAAGAAATCTGTTGAGGAAAATTAATAAATTACTAACATGTTTCAGTCTTAGCCCTAGACATGGGGTAGGTTTGTGAGCTCATTCTTTAAGGTAGGTGAAACGTTGTGGAAACAAAGTTTATGCATCCTCCTTTGTTGCAAATCAATGAGGGTGATGAGTTTACTCCACACATTTATACTTAGGGCCCTAGACTCCTTCCCTTCCATGCTTTACCATTGTATCAGCTCTTGGGCTCCTCCCTAGATTCTCTGCATCTGGGTTTCAGTTCCGGTGGGGGTCCAGAAGTGGCAAATGTTACTTCTAGCACATTCCAATGACCAGAACTGAGCCACTGGGCCATTGGCTACAAGGAGGGCCAAGCAATGCTGAGAATGACACATAGCATGTTCTCTGCTGTTGGAAGGAATCTTTTGGGGTGATCTGTTTGGTTTGTTTGTTTGATTGTTTTTTTTTTGTTTTTGCCTGTTGTGGGGCCTGAACTCTGGGCCTGGGTGCTGTTTCTCAGCTCTTTAGCTCAAGACCAGTGGTCTACCACTTGAGCCACAGTGCCACTTCTGGCTGTTTCTGCTTATGTGGTGCTAAGGAATCGAACCCAGGGACTTGTGCCTGCAAGACAAGCATAAGTCTACCACTGAGCCACCTTCCCTGTTTGCTTGTTTTGAGACAGTTTCTTACTCTGTAGCCCAAGCTGGTCTCAAACTTGCAATCATTTTACCTCCGGCTTTTAAAAGCTTAGATTTTAGGCCAGCACCACCATGCCTGATTCAGGATAAC
The DNA here is from genome assembly GCF_000151885.1 of Dipodomys ordii. NCBI lineage: Eukaryota > Metazoa > Chordata > Mammalia > Rodentia > Heteromyidae > Dipodomys > Dipodomys ordii. The sequence continues at coordinate 3,020,651 of NW_012267265.1, read as the reverse complement.
CTTTATAATTTCCTGAAGCTAGATTTGGACTTACCAGTCAGTACCCACTTTTTAATAAGAAATAGAAGCAAGGAAACACTTGAAACGTAATGAAAACCTACTACATTCATACACAATTGCAATTAACCCTAAAACTACCAGCTTTGATAATATCAGTCTAGATTATACACTTAGTTCCATAGACTAGAAGAGCCTGGGCAGCTGGGCGGAGATGGGGGAAGTATGTATTTTTATATACATGTCTGTTTTTAAAGTGTTCATTCTTTTGCTTTCTTAGAAGTAGGAAATTTAGATAGGGATGAATAAATGTTGTCATAAAAATCAAGAAGATAGAAAAATTAAGGTGTCAACAGATAAAAGTAAATAATTCAGAAAAAATTGTCAAAAAATTTATGAAATTTAATAGCGAAACCAAACAGACAGAAAATGTAATTGTACCTGCTTAGGATGGGCTGGGAATGGATGGCTCATGCCTGTAATCCTAGCTGTTCAGGAGGATGAGACGTGAAGATCATGGTTCAAAGCCAGTCTAGGCAGGAAAAAGTCTGTGAGACTCTCACCTCCAATTAACCAGCAAAAAGGCAGAAGTGGCACTGTGATTCAAGTGATAGACCACTAGCCTTGAGCACAAAAGCTCTGGGACAGCACTGAGGCCCTGAGTTCAAGCCCCACAACCAGCACAAGAAAAAAATTAAAATGCTCAGTGGTTAGCTTGCAGTTTACTTACATTTGGAACCTAGAAAGCTGTGAATGATTCAGTCTTTAACCATTCATTCCTTCAGCAATTATTTAGTGAAAGCCAGCCTTATTTAAGCCATGAGATAGCTGGACATTGGTGACTCACACCTGTAATCCGAGCTACTCAGGAGGCTGAGATCTGAGGATCATGGTTCAAAGACAGCTTGGGTAGGAAAGTCTGTGAAACTCTTATCTCCAATAAAATGATTAAATTCTTGAATGTATCTGTCTTTTTCCAGAATTGCTTTGGTATTTGTATAGACAGATTTATCATTTCTTTTTCTTTCCTTTTTTTTTTTTTGTTGTTGGTCATGGAGCTTGAACTCTGGGCTCTTCAGCTCAAGGCGAGCGCTCTACCACTTGAGCCACAGTGCCACTTCCGGTTTTTTCCTAGTGGTTTATTGGAGAGAAGAGTCTCACAGAGTTTCCTACCCAGGCTGGCTTTGAACTGCGATCCTCAGATCTCAGCCTCCTGAGTAGCTAGGATTACAGAGGTGAGCCACCAGCACCCAGCTAAGATTTATCATTTCTATTCTTTCTTAATTATTTAATAAAAATTTGCTCAGCATTTCCTATGTATCAGGTTCTATTCCAGATTCTGGGAACCATCTATGAGGCAACTAGAAGAAGCCCCTGCCTTTCCCCTTTGCCCTAGCAGAGGGAGATAATGTACATAAGGTGGTTAGGAGTAGTGCTTCTGGAGCAAACACTGACAGGAGATGAGATATAGTCCTGTGTGTTTCTGAGGGGTGAAAATTCTAGACAGCGGGGAGAACTCTGCGAAGGCCCTGGAAAGGGGTTTACTGGAGAGCGGTGAAGTGTGGGGGCTTTTATCTGGCCAGTGTAGACCATTGTAAAGATCGTGGCTTTTATTCTGAATCATGGAACTATTTCAGCTTTTTGCTCATAGGAATCCTTGTATGTCCCTCTGTATGTTCTAATGTGTTACTATTAGAAGTGTTATATATTTGATATTATACTGTTTATAATAGTTTTAAATCAAGAATATACATTTTTGTTGTTATAAAGGTGGTGTACAGGGGGGTTACTGTTAAATAAGTCAGGTGAAGAGAACATTTCCTTTTGGACAGAATCACCCCTACTCTCACTCCAAGAATATGCATTTTTAAAGTCTAGTGTCTGTTCCCTAAAGAATGGAAAATCAGATACTGAAACAGCTTAGTTATATAAACAGACAGTTCTCCATTTGTATCTTCTGGGTGGCTGAGAGACTTTTGCGTTCTGCATTACCCCGTGGGTCTGAACATAGGCTGACATGTAAGTTTACACAGAGCAGATGTCAATAGCCAGTCTCACAATGAAGGGCTATATGTGTATTTTATTGACATCCTGTAACTCCTTTGATCCTCTTTCTTCAAAGGGCAACGCTGAACATTATAATAACTCATCCCTCTAGATGAATGTCTTTTCCCTGTATATAATGAGTGTCCTAAATATGAAAGTATGAAAACATGTATTTCCTAGTTTACTCCCATTCTTCTATGAATGAACCATGGGATACTTTCTATGAAGGAGCAGCCTGTGTTTTCTAAATAGATGAAGAAGGTAGCTTCAGGGTCTTGTTCCAGGCCTGTGGTCTGGCCCAGTTCACGGCAGGGTGCAAAGTGATGGATCTGTCTGAGGGAAGATGTATGATTTATTGAACTAGTTGGACATTTCTTTTTTTAAAACAATTTTTATTGAGATTAATTACTTAAATTTCATAAATTTAACAATTTTGTGAGATAGTGATACTTAAAGTCACAAATGCATTTTAACTTTCACAAGGCAAATTGTCATTATCATGGTCTATAATGTTGTGAATTTTATGAGCTTTGACAATACAACTATTTCTTCCACATCTGGTGATATGTACATTTCTTTCCTTTTGCTTAGTGTTAGCTGTTCCCTCTTTCCCTCTCATTCCTTCCCTCCCATTGCTACCCTTCAGTTGCTTAGTTCATTTTTATCCATGTCCAGTGCAGCTGATGGGCCCCTGTTGAATATTTTCTGCTGTTTCCCTCTGATTCTGTGCTCTCCTCCTAGCTTCCCTCAGATGTGGGCATATATATACCATATATGTGGTCAAGAACACGGAGTCATTTAGGAATGATACAACAAATTGAGTGGAGGCCCTTTGTTTCTCAAGTCCTGATTACTTTATCATATATCCTTGCATTTTGGATTTAACATCCACATATCAGGGAGACCATGTGCCGTTTGTCTCTCTGCTCTTGGCTTACCTCGCTCAAAATTCTAGTTCCATCCATTTCCCTGGGAATGCCATTATTTTGTCCTTTCTAATGGCTGCATAATATTCCACTATATATAGGTACTACAATTTTGGGATCCATTCATCAGTAGTGGGTACATCTGGGTTGTTTCCATATCTTGGCTATTGTGAACTGTGCTGCAGTGAACATGGAGGTGCATGTGTCTTTGTATACTGGTTCGTGTTGCTCAGGGTAGATGCCTAGGAGTGGTATGGCTGGGTCATAGGGGAGGTCTATATTTAGCTTTCTGAGGTATCTCCAGACTGCTTTCCAAAGTGGTTGTATTAGTGAACATTTTCACCAGTAATTCAGTAAGGCTCCTCTTTCTCTGCATCCCCACCAGCAGTTGCTAGTTGGACATTTCTTCACATAATGGAAGCAGCTGGTGAGATCAAGCTGCTTGCCAAGGGTCAGTATAAACTTGAGGAAAAGGAGAGATGGAATCTTTAGCCTTCTCATCATGAGACAAGGCACAAAAACAATCCTAGAATTAATTCTCTGTGCCTGAGATGATTCTCACTTCTGGCCATATCCCAGGTGCATGCAGCAGTTTTCATGTATTTAGCAGCGCTCTGTCTTCACATGAGTGGGTCTTAAGCACTATTTACTTCATTGGCCCCTTCCTCCACAAAAAAGTATTAAAGATCATGTTAGGTCTATGTTGGTACATACTGCTGAATGATCGACTACATTCAGAGAATTGCATCATCAAGAATTTCTGTCATCATGCGAACATTGTACAGTATCATATAAACTTCATTTGTTTGCATCAATGTCTTAATGTCATTAGGAGAGAAAGTAGACATTAAATACATGGGGATGCTGCTGCTATAGCATGGTTCCTTTTTGTTTTCCTTTGCTCTCTCTTACCAGACACATACCCTGAGGGTTGTTGGCATGGCACCGCTTACCTGATTCTCACCTGACCAGCTCAACTTGGCCCCTCCAGCTATTGCTTTTCATGCAACAGCTGCAGTCATTTGTCTTCTGTGTAACCACCTCTAAATAAGTGGTTAAAGGTTAATAAAGACTGAGAAGCAGTATGGAACCAATTACTTTTCTGCTTTCATTATTATAGCATGAAATACTTTAATGGAAGGTTGATTGACTCAACAACCATGGATTAGGCACTTCCTTGTGTGTTAGTGAGCAGATTCTTTCATCCTCAAGTATGTAGCACTGGGTTGAGACATGGAAAGAATAAGAGAGAGACTGGTGACCAGGAGTTAAAATATAGAGGTGTTAACACCCTCACAGGATATGAAAATATATAGGACAAGGGGCTTAATACAGATTTGCAAGGCTTGGAGACAGGTAAGACTTACCCCAGCAAGTGAAATTGCAATTTAGGCCTGCAGGGAGTTAAGCCAGCCGAGATAAGAAGGAGGAGGAGGAACAGAGGATGTAGGGGAGCTGCAGGGAATTGGAGGAGGAGGAAAGAGATGTTGATCTGATGTGGCTAAAAGAGAGCTAAATGTGAGAGGCAAGGAAGGGGTTGGGGGGGCAAGGAAGGGGTTGAGACAGGACAGACAGGGTGCCTAGGAAGAACACTACAGAGTTTGGTAGAGCTTCAACACAGCATGCATGGAGGAAGCATATATAGAGCAGGCCAGATGCCACAGGGGCAGAGTTCTGAAAGCCAACGTGGAAATTTTGGTTTTTAGAGCATCAGGATCATAAACAATGGAGTTTAAGAAAATTCTGCTAGTGTTAAAAAGAATAGCTGAACTAGATGGGCCTAACCTGACATTTGAAATCAAAACTATGGTATTGACAATGAGGAGACAATATAAATCAACTTCTCTTTGCAGATTAACATGAAATGCAGGCTATTTATATAGGAGTGTAAAATGACTGCCCAATTAACTTCTCTTGTGACCAAATTCACGGGAGCATTACAGCTTAGTAAGCTCTTGCCATCTCTTTTTTAAATCTTTTTCTTCTGACTTTACCTGATATACCTCCACATATTTGTCCCAGTTCCCCTTTGTCGAAGAAAAAGCCCCAGAACACCAAACTCTTGGGAAGAACTGGATTTCAGCTGGAACCTCAGGACCAGCTACCTCTGGCAACCCTTTGTTTTGGTCTTGGATGAGAAGCCTAGACAAGAATGTGCTGTAGTTTATTTGGGCATCACCTGATTTTTTCAGTTGGCCAAGGAATGCAACTGCCTTCACGACTTGCAGAGAAAAGCAGGTTGTTAGCAAATTGTCACCATTGAACCCTTAAACCTGCCAAACTTGCTTCCCAACCTGGATCAGAGATAGATTCTGTCTCTTCGGTTAATTTGAAGGAAAAGAGTCCTGGAGTAGTGGGGAAGAGAAAGGTGGGTGAAGGTTTGAGATACAAATCTTATCAGATGTTTTTCCTTCTACTCTTTCTTCTTTTATGATCATGAGCTATCCATGTCCTCTAATTGTAAAGTCATGAAATCCACAGATGTTGGCTTGGCAAGTGTGAACAAGGCAGTCAAAAAATGAAGCCACAAGGTGCCAGGGGCTAGGGCATGAATTTTCAAGGAAGCCACACCTTCCCAGTTAACTGGTGAACAGGAAAAACATTTTACTTTTTATTCTTTCTCTTTTTCTTTGAGAATGGGGAGTAGAGAAGTGTTGGGTTGAGATGGGATTAGGGAGAAAGAACTGAAAAGTGGCCTATCGAACATCTGGGATCTCTGTAGCATACCTTGTGTTGGGTTGGATTTTATAGGTTCCGAGTTGAAATACATAAAAGCTAGGTGCTAGAAGGATTGGAAAATTGTCTGGAACAAAGATAGGAGCTGGATGTAACCTCATGGTGAATGTTACTCAGCCGAGACAAGTGAAAAACTTACATAAACGATGTGTGTGTGTGTGTGGGGAGGGGTGTCTGTGGGAGAGAAAGAGAGAGAGAGAGAGAGAGTGTGTGTGTGTGTGTGTGTGTGTGTGTGAGAGAAAGAGAGAGAGAGAGAGAGAGAGAGAGAGATCCCTCCCTTTCCAGTGGAGGTTTGATGGGGGAAAGGAGAGGTGGTATGCCAAATACTGGTAAAATGTTCTGAAGGGCAAACCTTCCATGGCCCGAGCATTTGGAAGCATCTGGAATTTTTTCACTGGCTTCTTTCTACTACTTCACTTTCCAACTCCTCCTTGGGTATAGGAAAAGGTTTCTTCATTTCCAGCAGGCTATTAATTCTCTAATATGTAGTCATTTGTTTCATTGGTTAAGCTCAAGCCAAAGATTAGCACATCAGAAATGTATTGTTTTACTGTTCTGGGAAGATTGGAGTTCTACTGCCATAAGTCAAAGAACTATCAGAAGCTAGGACGGGATCTTCCCTGGTGCCTTCAGATGGAGTGTGGTTCTATTGACTCTTGGATGTTAAGTTTCTAGCTCACAGAACCATGAGATAATGAATTCCATTGCTTAAGTAATTCATTTTGTGGTACATTATGAAGACAGCTTTAGAAAATAATATATTTTTCTTTAAGAGAGTGAGTGTCAGAGAAAGTCTTAAATGCTTTCATTCTAGGTCTCTTTTGGCAAACCTTTCTACTCAGAGCATGAAAATAGCTCCAATAGACCCTGTTGGAAATCTTGTTACTGTGGTTGTATTTCCATGCAGTGTATTTCCATGGATGAAGTGAGCTTTGCTGAGTTGTGTAAATCTAAATGTTTACTATGAATCACAATAAGACCTCTGGATGAATAGATTCTTTATATTTGAATCAAGAAAAATTCATCTATAAGGTTTGAAAAGATACTTTTATATTTTTTTGAAGAATTTCAAGGACAATTAATTAAAAAATTAATATTGTTATTATAAAGGTGATGTACAGAGGGGTTACATAAGTCAGGTGAAGAGTACATTTTTTAGCCAGGCACTGGTGATTCATACTTGTAAACCTAACTACTCAAAAGGCTGAGATCTCAGGATCATGATTCAAAGCCAGCCCAGGTAGGAATGTCTATGAGACTCTTATCTCAAATGAATCACCAGAAAACTGGAAGTGGCACTGTGGCTCAAAGTGGTAGAGCTCTATTGTTCTTCACCATCATTCTCTGACTGTGAAGGATACAAGGCTTTTGAGGGCGTAGAATTAGTCCCTAAGCTCTATCATTTCTAATTCTGTAGCCTGAAACAAGAGGAAACAACCTTGGTTAAAACTAAGTAATGTAAGGTCCAATAAAGAGGAGCAGCAGCTACGTTTTTTTCCCTGAAACTATAGCAATAGTGAGTGACAGAATGGCCTGAGTGCAAGTTCCTGTCTAGATGAAAGATAGACAAACCCAGGCATCAAGTAACCGTGCTTATTAACTATTGCCTCTTACTCACTAAGCTTTAGCTTTGTCATTTTTGAGAGGATGAACACAAGTGACTGGGTTTGGAATCTAACAATATCCTATCCCTGCTTATCCAGACAGTTCTTCCCCCCCCCCCGCCCCTCTAATCTTCTCTGTACGGTCCCTCATCACTGGGATAAGTTTGGTCCTTATATGACTCTCCTTAATGCTAAAATGAGATGTCCCAGTTGAAGGAGATGGCAGATCAGGTAAGAGTCTGTGCTGGTAAGCTCCCTTTGGCTAGATTTAAGCAGCAAAGAGATTTTATTTTTAAGCAAGTTTTCTTTTAAGTGAGTTTGAAAAGCTAAATAAGTTGGAAAAAAATACTTTTGCCAGGTGCCAATGGCTCATGCCTGTAATCCTAGCTACTCAGGAAGCTAAGATCTAAGGATCGTGGTTTGAAGCCAGCTTGGGCAGGAAAGTCCATGAAACTCTTATCTCCAATTAATCACAGAAAAAGCCAGAAGTGGTGCTGTGGCTCAAGTGGTAGAGTGCTAGCCTCCAGCAAAAGTTGCTCATACACAGTGCCCAGGCCCAGGGTTCAAACAACAAAAAGAAAGAAAGAAAGAAAAAGAGAAAGAATGAACAAAAGAAAGAAACAAAGAAAGAAAGAAAGAGAAAAAAAAGAAAATAAGTACTTGTAAGAGCCATCCTCTGTGGCCCTGACTAAAAATGCTCTAGACAGGATCAAATCTACAATGTCAAATCTACAAAGAACAAACATGGTAAAATTTTTGAAAGCGAACAATCAATTAAAACAATCTATTTTTCTGTAATGGATGTTAGTGGCTCATAGCCATAATTTTAGCTACTCAAAAGGCTGAGATGCAATGATCACAGTTCAAAGCCAGCCTGGGCAGGAAAGTCCATGAGACTCTTATCTCCAAATAACCACCAAAACAAACAAATATAAAACACCACAAAACCCAGAGGTGGAACTGTGGCTCAAGAGGTGGCTCAACTGTGGCTCAAGATTGCTAATCTTGAACACAAAAGTTCAGGTACAGGGCTGGGAAGGCGGATCAGTGGTAGAAAGCTTGTCTTGCATGCATGAGGTCCTAGGTTCAATTTCTCAGCACCACATAAGCAGAAAAAGCAGAAAAAAGTGGTAGAGCTCAAGTGGTAGAGCGCTAGCCTTGAGCTGAAGAGCTGAGGGACAGTGCCCAGGCCCAGATTTCAGGCATCATCACCACCACCACCACCGACAACAACAACAACAAAGCTCAGGTACAGTACCCAGGCCCTGAGCTCAAGGCTCAGAACCAGCGCGCGCGCGCGCACACACACACACACACACACACACAAAATCTAGTTATTTTCATTTCATACAGAATTTTAGGATACTAGTTCAGATTGGCAGCATTATTAGGACTATTAAACTTTCCTCATAACTAGAAACCATTGGGAATAAGTTTGTAAAGGGCTGAAATCATTCATTCAAAGGGCACCTGCTTGCTGTAGTGTCTTTCTAAGCTTGGTATCCTAGAAGGCTTACATATATGGAAAGCAGAAATGCATTAAAACTACAAGGTGGTTTGCAACAATTAGCATTATAACTCTACATGCTTATTCACAGTTATTTAGAAGACAATTGACATAAACAGACACTTAATGGAAATTAGTTAAGTCAGAGTTTCCTAAGTAGTTAAAAACTTCATTGATCAACAGTAATATATAAGTAATTACTTTGGCAAATAAACCAATTTCCTACAAGAGCACAACAGTATCCGTAAGAGGGACTCATTGTTAAAGACATAGGGAGTTAGGTTTTAGGTTTATATCAGTGTATCAAAAGGACCTCTTAAGTTATGGTTAACTTAATCCCCCACAAAAATTTCTGAAGTTCCATCTTGACAAACTCATAGCTTTCTGCTACTTGATCATTATGATAACTGTCTTAATCCTTCTTATTTCATTTTGGAACAACCAGTGAGGACAAACCTTACACTCAAAAATCTGTTTCATCTGAAACAATTTTCATTTTCCTTTAACTTTCTTCTCCAAAAACATGTCCTCATACATTCCCATATCTTTTCTACTTGGTGATTTTTTTGTTCCTTCTTTTAAATTTGTATTTTGAAATAATATTTATAGTATCTTTTTCCCAATAAAATCAAATACTTTCTAGATCCAGGAAGAAAAACAACTTTACACTGCTTTTCTATGCAATAATGTAACATATTTGTTAATGGACCTATATGTTGTGAAATAGTTTAATATAGAATGAAACAGATTTAAATAGTGTTCAAATCTCAAGACCTCACAATTTGAGTTTAAAATGACCTATTTTTCATTTGAGTTAATCTCTGAATGACTATATTAGATCATTTAAAAAGTGTAGCAATAGTTTTTACATATTATGAACAACAGATAGGCTGAGTGCTGGTGGCACAAACCTGTGATCCTAGCTACTCAGGAGGCTGAGATCTGAGAATCATGGTTTGAAGCCAGTCTAGGCAGGAAAGTCCTTATCTCTTAATTGACCACCCAAAAGCTGGAAGTATAGCTGTCACTCAAGTCATAGAGTGCCAACCTTTTCTTTAATAAGTTGGATATTTGTCTTTCTGAACTTGGTTTATCTCTCTAGTTACATTCATTCTCCTGCAAATGACATAATTTTGTTCTTTATGGATGAATAACATTCCACTATTTACACTAATAAACATATGGAAGGAATCTAGAGCTCCAACAGCTAATAACTGGAAAAGAAATGAGCTCATAAATTCAAAGTCTTTAATATGGCTCAGAATATAAGTTTTGTTTCTTTTATACCTTTAATCTTATTATTTCTTACAGACCCTTCTCTAATTAAAGAGAAGGATCATTAGTTTCTTCCACTTTTAGAACTTCTGGCTTATTTAATTTTAATTTCCCTGAACTGTTATTTATTTTTCTTGTCTTTTTTTTCTTTTTGGTGCTGGTAGTAGGCCTGGGCTCTCTCTCTCTCTCTCTCTCTCTCTCTATATATATATATATATATATATACATATATAATTTTTTTTGCTTAAGGCTGATACTTTATTACTTGAGCCACTACTTCACTTCTGAATTTTTGCTGGTTAATTGGAGATAAGATTCTCATAGACTTTCCTGCTTGAGCTGGCTTTGAGCTGTGATTCTCAGCTCTTAGCTGAGTATCTAGAATTACAGGCAAGAACCACTGGCACCCAGGATCTTTCTTACCTATTTTGACATTAGTGCAACTGTGTCTTCCTTTGGAGAGTATTTTGTAGCCATTCCCTCTGTACTAAATGTTTAGGTTCCTTTCTGTATTTTCCTCACAGTATTTCATGTAAATTCTCTTAAAAACACTTTTTTCTATTTACAATAATTAGTTTCAGTGATTTGTCAAAGACTCATTAATAACAGAGGAATTTCTCTGAGAAATTCTGTCTCTAGTTTCTGAAATTGTTTATGTGATGCTGAGGAATCGAACCCAGGGCCTCAGGCATGCAAGGCAAGCGCTCTACCACTGAGTCACCTTCCCAGCCTAGTTTCTGAAATTGTGTCTCTAGTTTCTGACATGTTTTTAGGATGCTCCTTAAATACGGGGACAAGCAATTTGAAGGTTTTAAATGTGTGCATCTAACGGTAACCAGAAATTGACAGATAATTTGCATATATGGGGATATAATTTATTGAGGGACTCAGACAACAATCAAATATCCACATACATAGAAGTACAAGTATGCCTACATGAACTATTAGTAATTTCTGAATTCCTAACACTTGAGAAAAAAAATACATGTTTCAGGACCCCAAAATAATGCAAATTTTAGAATGTGAGGAACAATCAAATCCCATAAATAGCAATCATAACTATCATGTCTTGAATAATTATGGATAGCAACTTTACCACAATCATCATACTTGCATGGAATCTCCATCAGGCACAGATTTCTATTGAAAAAATAGGATGCATTATTAGATCTAGGAAAAGGAAGATAGGATGATGGATGTCATAAATTATAATAGGTGCTATGTAAAACATAAAATGTAAGTGAATGAAGACCTTTGGGGCAGGGAAAAGACATTAAATACATTTATTTAATAAAGTAAATGGTGGCAGTTTAGATAGGAAAGAGGGAGGAAGTACTCAGAGTATTTTAAGCAGGATATGTTCAGGATAAATTTAGAAGGTAGAATCTTTGGGAACTAATAGCAAAAATACTAGAGAGGAAAGGAAGGGATATAAGTTGTTCTTTCCAATAGACAAAGGTACTTAGATTTGAACTGGCTAATATAGAATACTCTAGTATTCAATTCCTCAGTCATAGTAGACACATTTCAAGTATTCAGTCACCTCAGGTGGTTTGTAGTATTGCACTGGGCATGACAGACAAGGCATTTCCATTAGTGGGAACAATTCTGCTGGACAGTATTTTACAGGAGAGCTGCTGCTCTCTTTTAAATTTGGGTAGAATGAGGGCTGGGAAGGTGTCTCAGTGGTAGAGCACTTGCCTTGTATGCATGAGGCCCTGGGTTCGATTCCTCAGCACCACATAAACAAAAAGAAAAAAGCCGGAAGTGGCACTGTGGTTCAAGTGGTAGAGTGCTAGCCTTGAGCTGAGGAGCTGAGGGACAGTGCCTAGGCCCAGGGTTCAGGCCGCACGACTGGACCCCCCCCCCAAAAAAAAATAAATAAATTTGGGTAGAATGATAATAGCACATCTCAAAATCAGGACTATAACAGAACACTTGAAAGAAAAAAAAAGAATTATTAGGACACATTGAGTCAATGTGATGCTTCAGGGCATCAAGTTAAAGATGTCAGTTGAAGCTTTTCGAAATTGAGTCTGGAGCTTAAAGAGGGGCAGGATATCTGAAGGACCAATCTGAAAACCATAGTGATCCTGAAATAAAGCAGAGAATCTGAAAAAAAGTAGAGAATTCTAAGTGAATGGTAAACATAAGGTCAATGTGAAATTAGGCAAAGCTGTTCAAAACCTTTGAGCACCTTAACAGGATTTGTCCTGAAAGGATTCCTTTGGTTTAGGAGGTCAGGAAGTCATTAGCCATCTTGGCTGCAGTAGTTTCATTAAATGATGGGAGAAGCAGCCTGGCTAGAATGAAATGGGTGTGGCCATGGTGGGTACTATCCGAGAGGAGTTCTCTCCCCTTCAGGAAGTTTGAGTATGCGGGTGGGAAAGACTGATAGTTAACTTAAGGGCTAGAAAGTGTGAAACATGAAAACACTTTTTAAAATGGTAAGGAACAAGTGGGTCGAGTGGAAAAGTCTTATGTGACCTGAGAGTAAAGGGATAGTTTCACAGATAATGGGAGAAAAGATGGGTGTGCCTTGGAGAGAGGAAAGGACAGTGTGTTCCTGAGAGTCAGGGTGGAAGGACAGAGTGATTCATTCTTAGGGGTGAAGGGAGAGAGCTTTGGAATGGTTCTCCATTCCAAAGCATGGCATTTTCAACGATGATTTATGGATCATATAGAAACCTTATAGATGTTATTTTAGTTGAACTTTAATAAGAGCCAAAAAGTGTCACCATCCTGTAAGTCATTTCCTATGGTGTTGGTGTGTGAGAAGCAATGTGAAATTGACAATTAGAAAGACTACCACGAGTGAGTAGTGTGTTCCTTGATCCAGGCTCCTTAGACATGAATGTTTCAGCTGGACTTCTGCAGAGCAAGTTAATAGCCCTTCATCTAAAGCTGAACTTGGTGGTGAGTGAACCCCAACACACACACAGAAGATTAACTAAACCAGACAAAAAGATGGCATAGATAAAAATAAACTTCAAAACACCAAAAGTAAGAAAAGAAAACCTAGAAAAGGAACAGAGAAGAATAATATCTATATGAGAAGGGAAGGGAAAGAATGCAGGTGAGTGCAGGTTGAGGGTAATGTTTAGAGAAGTAAACCTTAGGTGTTTCAGAAGATGGAGAAGAAAGTGAGAAAATTGGAGACACAGACACAGGATAAGACATAGCCATGTGTAGGAAATTCTTGAGAACAACCAGTGGCTGGATCCATTGACTTCAGGAGTTGATGTATACCTGCTCCTCCCATAAGCCTCGCACCTTTCAATAGACATCACTGGAAAAGGCCTAAGGGCCAAACTAAACCCATCACCGTCCCAGACCCAGGCACCAAGAAGAGGCATAGAGATGCACAGGTGAGGAATATAAGGTACTTTTTCCTCTGATGTTGAAAATAAAACACTCTTCTAGCACACATATTAGAAGAAAGAGAGAACAGTTGGTCTAACATGACTGATAGTTTACCCCAAAGAAAGTTAAGATAGTTAAGCAGGAAGAGATGGGCTGTGTCTAATTAGCACAAGAGATTAGTCCAGCTTCAAAATAAGCAGCTGCCTTTCCCCCTTTAGAGCTGAGTAGAGTGTGTCTCATGACCTTATTGAAGTGCCATATGCATTTTCATTGCACCAAATTAAATATGTGATTCAAGTCGTTCTTTCCCACACTTGACCTAAACAGCTGTGGAGCCAAATTAAAGACGATTCAGAAACATGCAGTGTTCATTTGTAACAGGCTCATCTACAACCTATTAAACACAGGTCCTTGTGAGCTAAAAGCAACTTCTGTCACTCTAATTTTCAAAAATGAGAGCCTGGAGTCAGCCTCATTCCAAGGCTGTAACTACCCCCTTCTTATCTCCTGACAGATGCTATTTATACCTTGATTCAACAGTGATTTAAAGCAAATTTCCCCAACCTTGAAAAAAATCCAATCTTTTTCTAGTAATATTTCCCTAGTATTTGTGAGCTGTAATGCTTTCCAGCAAAAAAAAAAAAACCAAAAAAGCATGCTACAAGATAGTTGTTTCCTGTTCTTTATAATCAAAGAAAGAAGAGTTTATATGAGAATTGGTCAGCTTGAGATAAACAACCACTATTTCATTGCCTTTATTCCACAGAAAATCTTCCTCCTAGCTCAGTACTCTGATTTATCCTATTTAGGAACTCCAATGTGCAGACAGTAAATAAAGAAGCTAGTATAAGAAGTGACGCTGTAGCTCACACAGTAGAGTGAGGTAGAGCACTAGCCTTGAGCTGAAGAGCTGAGGGACAGTGCCCAGGCCCAGAGTTCAAGCTCCAGGACCGACCTCCCCAAAAAAAAGAAAACTAGTATAGTGAGAGGGTAGGTACATGAAAGGTTTTGCATCAGTTCCTATTTCTTTCTTTTCGGTTCTTTCTTTCTTTTTATTTTTGAAATGTTATTGTAAAGATGATGTACATACTGTGTTACTCCCTCCCTCAGTCTCTCCCAGTTTTTCTCTTCCTGACTCCTCTCCCCCATGAAGTTGTATAGTTCATATCCAACATAGTGTGTAGTGGGTTTCACTGCTGAATTGGTTTACCTTTTGTCCCCTGTGCTTCTGTGCTTCCCCTCCCCCTTCCCAAATCAGAGAAACGTATATAAGACATAGTGTACAGAATCCAAAAGCCATGACAGAAGGGAATAAACAAAAGGAAATAAGAAAAGGAAGAAAACAAAAAGAACAGCAAACAGCTCAATAAAAAACCTCTTGCTTCCATTTCTTGAAGTTCACTTGGATAAGCATCATTTTATGTATGTATGTCTGTATGTGTTTTTGCAGTTTTGTAATGTCTTCATTTATTTTATTTTTTAAATTTAATTTTGTTGTCAAGGTGATGTACAGAGGGGTTACAGTTACATATGTAAGGTAGTGAGCACATTTCTTGTTGAATATTGCTACCCCCTCCCTTGTTTTTCTCCCTCCCACCAAGTTGTAAAGTTCATTTCCAACATATTGTCTTGTGGGTATCGCTGTTGCATTGGTAAGCCCTTTGTCCTTTGTCTCACCATTTTGGTGTTCCCTTTCCCTTTCCCAATTCAGATAAACATGTATACAAGCCACAGGGTTCCAAAATAAAATACAGTGAAAACAGGGGACAAACCAAAGGGGGAAAAGAAAAAAAAAGGCAAAAGAAAAAAGAAATAACTTCACACAGTACCTTAAAAGCAACAACAAGGCAAAGCCTCTTGTTTCCATATTTCAGAGTTCATTTCACTTAGCAACATCTTTTATGTCATACGTACGCAGCTATGGAGCTGTTGTGATCCTCTTCTAGGATCTTCCACTTCCTTATGAATGGGACGATGTCATTCTTTCTTATGGAAGCATAGAATTGTTCCCCCTGTGTGAATGTTTAGACTGATGTTTAAGTATTCCTGTCCAGATGAAATTATTTGTCTTTTACTATCTATTGGGTGTACTTATAGGTTTATAGGCCTGTTCTAATCATTATAAATGAGGGAAATCATGCTTCCCATGTTTCTTTGCAATCCCACTCTTAGGCATTTATACCATTGACGACAAAGGAGGCCATACTAAAGCCACAAGCATGACCATATTCATTGCATTGTTTACCATAGCTATGATATAGAATCAACCCAGATGCCCCTCAGTGGATGAATGGATCAAGAAAATGTGGTATACATACACAATGGAATTCTATGCCTCCATCAGAAAGAATGACATTGCCCCATTTGTTAGGAAATGGAAAGACTTGGAAAAAATTATAGCTTTGTTCTTTATTTAGGCAATCAATTTTATTGAACTTTGTTAACTTAAAGCAGATAATAAAACCTTCTGAATGTTTTAAAAATTTGTATCATCAATATGTTTAACAGTTCCTTGGGGTTCATGGTATTTATCATAATTATCCTGTTTTGGGGAATTGTAAGAAAGTTACTGCAGATTTAGTACAGATAAAAAAGAAGAGAGGCTGTTAGCTTATTTGATAGTTATTAGGATAAAATAGGAATTATAGTTAATTTGGATAGAATAGAAATTATTCTGTTTTCAGGAATTGTTTGTAAGACAGTTATATAAAATGGAAACATAATGTACATGAATCTATTTACTGCAATATTATTTATAAGTGCAGATAAAAAGAAGAGAGTTAATCACCTCTTTTGATAGTCTCTAATAAATCCCTAGCTCTGCTTTTGAATGCTGGACAATTATTAGTCTATGAAGCATTGTTCACTCACAAATTTAAGAACTGATTTTTTCCATAAAATTGATGATTTTTCCATTCATCTTGATAGTCTTGTGTATGTCTGCATCTAAAGTATGAAGTCCTGATTTGGGACCAGGTACTGCTGTGGTAAACATTTCAGTCTCATTTCCTGTCAGTGGTAACTGAGTAGTGAATTGCCTTCTGTTTTCTTCTACCTCCCTCTCTCACCCTCACTTAGCTTCTCAATTGCATCAACCTCAGGTGTGGCTCCTTCTGCCCCGCAGGCTGATCCTTTGGATTATGCTCTCAGCACTCCTTACTTCTAGTCCCCATCTTCTTGATGTCAGTGGGCAGAAAGCAGTAAGAATACTATGCTTTACGTTAACGATTTATGAGGTTAGGAATCTTCATATGGGAAGAACAGTGGTTAAGTAAAAAATCGTGTGAGGAAGGGAAATAGCCCTGGATCATTGACACCAGACACTGCTCAGGTTCTGACTGGTTCTATGATAAGCAGCACGTGGTGAAATATTTAGCCATGTCTAAAACACCTTCCAGGTTACTTGAATCTATAGGGGCCACTTTCTATGGTTTTGAACTATTTTACAATTTTTTAAGTTCTAAAGAATTAGAGGTTACTTCCCAAGGCTATCTACAAATTCAATGCGATACCTATCAATACTCCAACCTCATTCTTCAAGGAAATAGAAGAGGCAATACAAAAATTCATATGGAACAATAAAAGACCCCAAATAGCAAAAATGATCCTTAACAGAAAGAACAGTGCTGGAGGAATATCAAAGCTATCAGCACAACTATGTTTATTGCAGCATTATTTACCATAGCTAAGATATGGAACCAACCCAGATGCCCCTCAGTAGATGAATGGATCAAGAAAATGTGGTATATATACACAATGGAATTCTATGCCTCCATCAGAAAGAATGACATTGCCCCATTTGTTAAGAAATGGAAAGACTTGGAAAAAATTATATTAAGTGAAGTAAGCCAGGCCCAAAGAAACATAGGTCCCATGGTTTCCCTTATTTGCAATAACTAGTGTATGTCTGAGACAAGCAGAAAAGGTCAGATAAGTTGATGTTAGGTGAAATGAACCCCAAGATAAGTATTCAAATGTTTTTTCTTTCATGCAATTGTTTCTAACTTATTTATAAGTTCTTTGTTGCTTTGTATGTCCCTCCCCCACGATATAACCCCTGCTTTCACTGTATTTGATGTGGGTATAATTTGTGGAGGGGAAGGGAAAAAACCAATTATTTAAATAGGGATACAGGTGGACCCATTGCAACAATGAGATGTACAAGTCATTATGTCGAAAAATGAACTTTACAACTTTGCCGGGGGGAGGGTCAGGTGAGGGGTGGGGAATGGATGGGAAGGGGAAACAAAGGAGGAGGCTGCAATGCTTGATAAGAAATGTACTCATTATCTTGCCCATGTGATTGTAACCCCTCTGTATGGTATTTTCACAATAAAAATAAATAAAAAGAAAAAGAAAAAAAAGAATTAGAAGTAAGGCACGTGATTACTTCTTCCTGGTTATAGAAATGTAATTCCTGTTCATAGATTTTTATACAGTGAAAATAAAATTGGATTTGATTTAAAGAGGCTACAAATATTGTATCCATCTGCCAATTTCCTTCAGCATTCCAGATTAATTATGTGTCTAGTCTGTGAGTTCTCTTTTGAACGATCTTTTATTTGTAATTTAAATAAAAAATGTTGACAAGTTTATTTCAATGTAAATGAGGGTCATCATGATGTCTGTCTTAAAAACCATTATCCCCTTAGTGTCATAGATTATATTGAGACATAAGCTGGATCCACCTGGCACACCAGGTCAATACATTGCTGAGGAAAGTGTGTCTCAATGCAGATTATGCCTAGGGATGGGCACACTAAATATTCTTCTTGGTTTAAGGAATGAATTCCAAGTGTCAATCAAACTTGCACTTTACTTACTGACTGTATTTTTAACTAGTTCATTCTGTGGTAGTGTGATTGTTAACTTAAGGCCTGTGCTTGTCAGGCAGGCTCTCTACCACTGGAAAGTCAACCCTCCCAGGTTTCTTGAATTGTGTTTTTTCTTCTTTATTTTTATTTTTTTTGTTCTTCATTTTGTGTTTGGTGTCTAAGTATGGTTTGAGCAAGGTCATTAAGTTAATAATTTTGAGATTGGCTTTAAAGTCAGATTATTTGGTGATATCTATAACTAGATGGTAGATATCTATTTACCACGGAATAAGGTTTTATTTGTGGGTTTTGTCTGTTTTCAGATTAAAAACCTCTTAGTGAGTCTGTTAGTCTATGTTTGTTACTGTAATGAAATATGAAGGCTGGCTACCTCATAAGTAAAAGGGAGTTATTGTTTTGGCAGTACTAGGTAGGGGTTTGAACTCAGAGCCTTGTGATTGCTTAGACAAGCAAGCAACCACCAAGCCATGCTTTACTTGCAAGCTTAAGAATAGAAGATGATGACTCTTCTAGGACTGGTGTTTGCTGGCAATTCTTGTTATTCCATGGTAGGTAGTTGTAACACACCAGGCTCTGCCTTTGTCAGCACATAGCTGTCTTCATATTGTCTTCCTTCTGAGAATGTTTGAGTTTAAATTTCATATATCTGTATATATCCACATGTATGTATCTACACATATATGCACACATGCACATATGAATTTATGTGTATATATATATATATCCCCTAGTCATATTAGAGGCCCATCATATTCTAGTACCTCATCTCAACTACCTATATCTGTAATAATCCTATATCCAAATAAGGTCCACATTCTGGGGGTAGTGGGGGTTAGAATTTCAATGTATGAATTGAATGCTGGATACAATCCAACCATCTATGATGAGAAAGTCAGAATTTTAGAAGAAAGAAATCATTAACAAATAGCCAGGAAATTGGCCAAGAATCTGATTTGTTTTTTGTTTTCTTCCCTGCCATTTTCTTGAAGGCTCTGAGACAATACAACTTGGCAGTTTACCTGGGTCCCATTCTATTCTTGGTTGGAGAGCTGTTTGGGAGATAGGTTCATCAGAAGTGTAATTTTGCTTTGGAGGTAGTTTAACCTGTGTGTGGCACACCATGGGTCAAAGCAGTGGTAATGGCTTGGTGACAGAAGCAGAGCTAGATGATTCCAGAAACAAGTTGAAAGGACCTTTCTGCCTACGATTCACTTTCCAGCACATCACAGAAAGCAATTCCTACTGGACCTGAGAAAAGATTTTATTTCCCAATAGAAAGTGACCCTGTCCAGCCAGAGACACAGGATTTATGAGTTTTCCTGTTCATTTCTTTATTTTCATCTTCCTAGTTGCTTAGAGGAAAATCAGGATAATTCTGAAAGTAGAATTTTTTCAACCCAAGCTTGGTTTTTTACATTTTTTTTATTGCTCTTAGGTTTGTGGTTTTAGGTATTACTCATACATTTACACTCACAAAGTAAGCCTGACTTGTTGAAATGTGGTCATTAATTAATCAATTAATCTAAGTAAAACCTTCCCTGTGAGGTATTTCTTGTCTCTTCTTTCCAGTGAGTTTGAACATGGTTTCCAACCATTTCTGATCATGAAGGTTCCTCTGGCTGAGGACTTATGGTAGAAAAGTTCATGGAAGACTTAGGGTGTTAACTTCTTTCCTGGCTGGCTTCCAGCTGGTTCCAGTTCCTCTGCTTGCTTTGGCTTTCCCACATTACCTCTTTATGTGGGTGTTACAGGAACCTTCCTCCCAGTGTCCAGTAAAACCCGTCCTTCCCCTTCTCAATCTTGCTACAAAAGGTTGGAAAAAATGGAATGGGGATCTTACCTTAAGGCCACAGGAGGGCCACAGGATGACCACAAACAGATGAGGAGGAGGATGAAGGGAGAAATGGCTGTCATTTTTTTTTGGCATAGAACTGTTCTTACGAAGAACAATTTGGGAAGAAATCCACAAAGAGAGCATCCTTTTCTGTAACAACCCTCTGGAGGGAATATGAGTCCCCTGAGAATTCAAGGTTCACCTAGCAGTTTAAGAAAGGATTAGCAATTCACATGTGCTAACAGCCGACGGTAAAAAGAAAGTGATTCTTGTGTTGTGGGTGGTAAAATGTCCAAAAGTTTTGGGGATTATCTGAATGACATGAATAGCAATGAACAAGAACAAAGAAGAATTTTTTTAAAAAAGCAGATGGCTAGGAAGTGGTGCTGTGGCTCAAGTGGTAGATTGCTCACCTTGAGCTGAAGAGCTGAGGGACAGTGCCCAGGCCCAGAGTTCAAGCTCCATGACCAACAACAACAACAACAAAAAGCAGATGGCTATATTACAAAGCCACTGGTGGGGACTGTGGGGGGACTCCAAATGGAGAGAGTACCACCCTCAGGGCCCAGAGCTCCAAGTTCTTGTTCTGTTCTGCCATTGATGGGGTATCAGGTTGAGTGCAGAGGGTTGCATGTGAGCAGTGGAGGAAGTGGCTAAACTCTTAAAGAGAGGAAAACAGAACATGGAAAAGTTTACAAAAGCAGCTAGGTGCCCGTGGCTCATGCCAGTAATCCTAGCTACTCGGGAGACTAAGATCTGAGGATTGTGGTTCAAACCCATCTGGGGAAAGAAAGTCCATGAGAGTCTTTTTTTTTAATTGTGAAAATACTGTACAGAGGGGTTACAATTGCATGGGTAAGATAATGAGTACATTTCTTATCAAGCATTGTAGTCCATGAGAGTCTATCTCCAATTAAACACCAAAAGCTGAACGTCTTTATCATTACCATTTAAATGGTCATAGAAAAACTCATCATAGTTTGAATAATAAATCATTTTACCCTCGTTGGATATTAAGTACTGTGTGTGTGTGTATGTGTGCGTGCACGCGTGTGTGCGCGTACGTGTAAATGTTTGTCACATGCTGGTTCTGGGGTTTGAACTCAAGGCCCCAGGAACTTTCCTTTAGCTTTTTGCTCAGGGCTCTACCACTTGAGTCACAGCTCCACTTCTGTCTATTTAGTAGTTAATTGAAGGTGAGAGTCTCATAGACTTTGCTGCTCAGGCTGGCATTGCATAGCAATCCTCAGATCTTAGCCTAATGAGTCACTAGGATTACAGGTATGAACCTCTGGCTCTGGGCTTAGATTAAATTCTTCATAAATAGTATTACACAGCATTATATGTGAGGGATTTCTAAACACAATCACTATGTGCTCCTTAGGAATGAATTTGTTAAAAATGAGAATTATCCAGCAGCACATAAAACGTTTGTAGAAGATGAATATTAAAATGTTGATAATCAGGATTTTATTTCTCAAAAGAATACAACTTAAAAAAAGAAAGGAGAAAAAGATGCTTTTGAGATATCAAGGGGAGTCAAACAGAAATTTAGACTTACCAGAGAGATAATTAATGTAATACTATATTTCTGTAATCCTCACAAGAAGGCATTTACCATAGTCTGTGAAAAATGAAGCCAGAAGTTCAAGTAGAAATGTAATAACTTTATGAAAACTTTTCTTGGCATTGTAAGCTGACACATGTATTTTTATATGCTACAGAGTTGGGGGAAAAAGTTAAAATTGTAAAGTATTGAGGCCACAGCTATAAAAGAAGTTAAGGTTTTAAGCCAGATTTGTGAGAATAAGAAATATGTGTTATGGTATGCTAAATGCTATTCTATATGGTACTTTTTCATGCTGGCAAATGTTTGACTTCTGCCAATGTGAACAATTGTTTTCACTGGCAAAAACAGTTCAAACAAAACCAGAAGAAAGCCATCATTTCTTAACTCAGTAAAGTTGAAAATTTAAACCATTTAGGGGAAATCATCTGCACATTTATTTCATTGCTATTTAAAGTGAGTAGTAAGAATTCCATGAAAATGTGTGTTCATGATGAAAGCAAATTGTAAAACTGTTAGAAGTATGATAAATAGGAGATAAACTAGAAAGAAACAAATGCATCTATTTATAAAACATGATCACTGATAGCTTTAGCCTGATCTGACCCTTACCAAGTAGATAAAAGTCTGGAAGAGACAGGGGAAGTTGTCTACCAAATATTAAATTACCATTTTTTTTCTTGTTTAAGAAATGGAATCTTGTTGAATGCATTCAAGGTTCTTACTAAAGTATTTTCCCAGACTTGCTTGGAGTTAGGAGTACTTACCTGACATTACACCTAATACAGTAATTGAAGAAATCTATTGGATTCTGTTCCTTTTTTATCTCTCTCTCTCTTTCTTTATTTCTTTTTTCCCTTTCTTTTCTTTTTCTTTCTCTCTTTTTCTCTTTCTTTCTCATTCTCTTTCTCTCTTTCTCTCTCTCTCTTTCTTTCTTTCTCTCTCTCCCTCCCTCCCTCCTTTCCTTCCTTCCTTCTTTTCTTCCTTCCTTCCTCTCCTTCCTTTCTTTTCTTTCCTTCTTTCTGCTTATTCCAGACATTATTAGGTCTGGAAGTATAGCCAAGTTGAGGCTACCCCATAGCAAAGATGAGAAATTGTCTGGCAGCAGAAATGGTGGAAGGAAGTGAAGTAGGCACACTGGTGACATGGGCCCACTTCAAAATGTGATTTCTCTTCTTATGGGAGGCTGTTTGTTTAGACTGCTGCTTAGGATTTCCGTGACACAGTACTCATAATTCCTAACTCATCAGCGCCTTTGATATGTTACATTTTTATGCATTAACTACCTATTATGATAATGATGTGTTTAATGATTTTGCCTTTAAATCTGCTAAATTATTAATTACACTGCTTAGTGAATATTTGTAAGGCATTTATCTTATCTAACTAGTGTGTGTGTGTATGTGTGTATGCATGCTGGTGCTAGTCCTGGGACTTGAACTCAGGGTCTGGTGTGGTCCCTGAGTTTTTGCTCAAGGCTAGACTTGTACCATTTGAGCTACAGCTCTACTTTCAGCTTTTTTTTGCTAGTTTTTTGGAGAGAAGAGCCTCACAGACTTTCTTGCCAGGCCAGCTTCAATCCTTGGTCTTTAGAGCCCAGCCTCCTGAATATTAGCGTTATAGGCATAAGCCACCAGTATCTGACTCCTCATTGTATTTAATGACTACTAACTAGCTGACACATTAATGTGCATTTAATAAATACACATTTCCAGGTAATTAGGTTTTAAAAATTATGTTCAAGCAATTGTACAAAGGAGATTAAGTTCACATGCCAATTTATGAATACAATGCATCTTGATCAATATCACCTCTTCTATCATCCTTCTAGTTTTTTGTTTCATTTTGTTTTTTTGGTCATGGGGCTTGAACTCTTGGCTTGGGCGCTGTCCCTCAGCACTTCAGCTCAAGGCGAGCGCTCTACTGCTTAAGCCACAGTGCCACTCTGGTTTTCTAGTGGTTTATTGGAGATAGGAGTCCCACGGACTTTTCTTATGTAACTATAACCTTGCACATCACCTTGATAATGAAATTTAAAAATAAATAAATTTAAAAAGTCAGATAACTTTGGGTAATACAGTATGCTGTGCCCTAGTGGCTCATGGGTACATTAAAATTGCCTACAATAGAGAAATCAGTTTAATTTTGTTTAATTCAGCGTTTTCCAGTCTTTTGTGATCACAAAGCTTTTCTATTCAATTTATATCGATTAATACCCACTAGAAATATCATTATGGCACTCTAGGAAATCCTTCAATGCAAGATCCAGAAAAAGAAATGTCACCACTATTAATTTGAATTGATAAGAATAGGTAGTCTAATTAGATAATGAATACGACTTTTGGACATGGGAAGACAAATGAAGACTTCGAAAACAGGACTGGGGATGTAGCTCTGTGGTAGAGTGCTGTCTTAGCATACACAAGGCTCTGGGTTTAGTTTGATTCCCCCAGACTCCCAGATCCCCTCCCCCCACATATAGAGTAAGATTTAGCAAGCAACAGAAATCTTATGTTATCATGATCTGGAGACATTTATTTTGCTCCTCTGGCAGCCAGAGTACTTGTGTCTGACCTTTAATGAATGCTGTTGATGTAGGAAGCACTGATGGAAGGAGAGAAGGGACAGAGAAAGAGAATAGGATGAGAAGTCAGTATACCAAAGAGTCATCCTGGGAAAGCTACCCAAAAAGACTCAGAAACCCCACATGCCTCACCAGTCATGTTTTCTCCTGATTTTTCATTGTTTGAACTCTTTAAAAAAGCCAAAACTCTAAATAGTTGTACCAAGTGGTTACCCTTTCCATCACCCTATCTTCATCTATCCCAATCCATCCATTCCTTTAAGCTTCCTACAGTCATTTCCACATAGGTCTATTGAGAATTACAACCATTCACCAAGCATTCTTCTTTCCGTTTGTGTATTCTCCTGCCCTAGGCATACAACTCTTGCGTCAACCTCCTAATACTCATTCTGTTAAGCTGTTAATTGTTGAGAGGAGTTACACTGGGGAAATCAACTTCTTCATATGTACCATACATTTGTCAGTTTGATTATTCATATATGCATATGGACCTGTATGTTTTTCCATGCATGTTTATATTTCAGATCTAACTTCCACCTAGGAGAGAAACCATATGGACTTTGGTTTTCTGAGTCCAACTAATTTCACGCCACATAATTTTTTTCTATATCCATTTCCCTACAAAATGACATGACATTCATGAATTGAACATTCAAACTCACTTTTACTCCAAAGAGAAAAAAAATAGGTGATTCAGATAGATCTAAATCCTTCCTAAGATAGTACTCTAGGCAATGATTGAAAGTAGATGTTAGAGTAAAATTTGATTTTCCCCTGTAGTGTAAGTTTTTAAATCCCTCTTTTTTCTGGTGAACTATGTTAGTTACTTCATAATCATTATCTGCATATCCCTAGCATCATCTGAAGATAGATCATCTGTATATTTTTTATTTCCTCAAATACTGTTGTGATAGATTTTAAATGGCCTTAAAGCCTTTAATATTCCCTCTTTCAACAGATGCAATATAGTTCCTCTTATCTTGACTGAGAAATGGACTTCATCTCATAATGAAAAGAATGTAATGAAAGTAACAATATGAGACTTTGAAAAGGTATAGTGCGTCTACCATCTTTCTCATAACTCAGTATGGAGGAAGCTAGTTAGCTACCACATGAGAAGCCCACATGGCAAGGAAATCAGGAAATCCCTTGTGTGAGGGAAACATAGGCAAATGCCTGTACCAGCTCCAGGGAAGCCTGATATTCTAGCAGCAGCTTTACAAGAAAGTCTCAGCCACAGAGATACATTGCTCCCAGAGTCTACCCACAGAAACCAGAAAATACATGCTTGCTATTTTCAACCACTAAGTTTTGGATAACTTTTAGTGAATAAACAGATGTCTAATATAACTATGTAAATATCTTGTATACATATATATGTGTTGGTAGCATAAGTCAGAGTTTACATATATCTGCATATACAATATGTATTTTCGATATTTGATATATAACATATAATTATATCAAAACAAAGGAGGAGGCAACAATGCTTGAAAAGAAATGTACTCATTACCTTGCTCATGTGATTGTAACCCCTCTGTACAGTATCATAATATATAATACAATATATAACATATAATAGCTATATAAATTATATCTAATTCATAGTATTCCATATATAATATCTATAATATGTGTATATATACACGTACACATATATGAATATATATATATATATATGAATTATGCCTCCAGCCCTATTTTTCACCAGTTGGTTTTAGAATAGGGTCTTGAGTCCCATCTGGGCCTTGGTCTGTCTGTTTTTAATGCTTCCTGTTGTCTCTTGGATTGCAGGTATATGCACTGTGGTGACAGGGTTTCACAGACTTTTCTTCCTGGCTAGCCTGGTAACATTGTGCTCCTCCTCTCAGCCTGAATAGCTTGGATCACAGATGTGTGCCATCATACCCAAGCATGGGTTGAGGTTTCATGAACCTCTGCTTGGACTGGCCTCAAACATAATCTTCTCAATCTCAGCCTTCCAAGTAGCTAATGTTACAGGTGTGAAACACTTGCACCCAGCTTACCTTAGATGTTTTTCATGTAGGGTCTTACTTTTCTTTGTCTATGCTACCTTATGACCATGATTCTTTTTTTTTTTTGGCCGGTCGTGGGGCCTGAACTCTGGGCCTGGGCGCTGTCCCTCAGCTCTTCAGCTCAAGGCTAGCGCTCTGCCACTTGAGCCACAGCACCACTTCTGGCTTTTTTTTTCCTTCTGTTTATGTGGTGCTGAGGAATCAAACCCAGGGCCTCATGCATGCAAGGCAAGCACTCTACCACTGAGCCACCTTCCCAGCCCAACCATGATTCTTTTACTTATGCCTCTCACATAGCTCAGATCACAGACATGTGCCACTGTACTCAGCTATTTTTTTTTTTTTTTGTCAGTTGTGGGGCTTGAATTCAGGGCCTGAGTACTGTCTCTGAGCCTTTTTGTGCTCAAGAATAGCACTGTACCACTTGAGCCACAGCTCCATTTCCAGGTTTTAAGTGGTTAATTGGAGATAAGAATCTCAAAGGGACTTTTCTGCTTGGGCTGGCTTTGAACTGTGATCCTCAGATCTCAGTCTTCTGAGTAGCTAGCATGAGCCACTGGTGCCCGGTGTGTCAGATTATACACACACACACACACACACACACACAAACACACAAAACACATATGTATGTTTTTTTGTTTTTTGTTTTTGTTGGTCATGGGGCTTGAACTCTGGGCTTGGGCACTGTCCTTGTGCTCTTCAGCTCAAGGTGAGCGCTCTACTGCTTGAGCCACAGCACCACTTCCAGTTTTCTAGTGGCTTATTGGAGATAAGAATCTCACGAACTTTCCTGCCTGGGCTGGCTTTGAACCGCGATCCTCAGATCTCAGCCTCCTGAGTAGCTAGGATTACAGGCGTGAGCCACCGGCGCCTGGCTTATATGTTGGTTTTTAACTGTATCTTTTGTCTTTTTCTTCTTTGTTCTGGGGATTGAACCCAGGACGTTGCACTTGCTAGGCAAGCTCTTTGCCACTGAGCTACATCCCAGCCCTGACTAGCTTGTTTAGTAGGATCTGGCCTTGCACCATGATACTCCTGATCACTTCCAAGTAGCTGGACTTATAGGCTTGAGCTACCAGCTCCAGCCTAGTATTAGCCTTTTTTCTGATTATTGATTCTTTTGAATTTGGAAGTGAACAAAGATGCTTTTATATTCTTTATTTTTCCCCACTTCAATCATACTTTTGTTAAAGGCAGGAACAATATTATCTTAAAGAAATAGAAATCACTTATAATAACTTCTGGAGAGTCATTAGTTCACCTTTGTCCTTTGTGCAGTTGACTTATATAAACAGAGGGGTTTAAAATTTTACCCTCAAGTATTTCATGGCCCTATGGTATTCACATTGATGAAGTACCTAAGAAAATTGTTGTGAGTGGGGCACTGGTGGCTCACACCTGTAATCCCAGCTACTCAGCAGGCTGAGATCTGAGGATCATGGTTCAAAGCCAGCATGGGCAGGAAAGTCCATGAGACTCATCTCCAGTTAACTACTAGAAAATCAGAAGTGTCACTGTGGCTCAGAGTGGTAGAGCACTAGCCTTGAGCAGAAGATCTCAGGGACAGTGCCTGGGTGCAAATTCAAGCCCTACAACCTGACCAAAAAACAAAAATGTTGTGATAGCTATAGTTGTCTTGTGAGGACTATATATTTTTGATAGCTGAGCTTGGGGAGCTCAGGCAGTGAACAGGAATCAAAAGTGATTCCACAGCCTCAAATCTGACAGACACGGAGAACCATCGACTCACAGCTGGCAGAGTGAAGAAAAGCACAAAGCCTTGTCTGCACGCAAACCTCATGGTCTCAGTGCTTGTGCTGACACCAAGTATTTCTCATCCATGTCTTCCCCTTTCTCTCCCTCTGTCCTCCCTGCCAAAACCCCAACTCTATCAGAGTAGGCAGAGTCTTCCAAGCCATGGCTGGTGCTGTCCTCCTGAGCTTTCAGGGAGAAGCAGTCTTGGCTGTGAGTGACTGCCGGTGGCCAGCAAGTGGAAGGTGCAATGTCTAGGCTTTGAATGCAGCTTGGTGAATGAGGAAAGAATGTACTTGTTGCTTCAAGAGGTAAGAAACTCAGCTCCTCTCCCTCTCCCTGGCCTCTGCCAACAAGTATTTGTTGGACAGGGCTAAGTGGTGGTGATGGTAGGTGACTTTTGGCTTGGATTTTATGGACATTTTTGTGTTTATTTTTCCTTACAAAAGAACAGACAAATACAAATCCCACACTGGAATTATGCTGATTTCTGCTTGTGTGTGTTTTGGAGAGAACTGTTGTTCCTCAGAGTTATTTTGAAGAATTCTGCCTTGGCCTGTTTTAAAACTCTGTTTTGCTTTCCTTGCATGTAAGCTAATATTTGTTACAGAGATCTGGGGGAGAAAGAATGAGAAAGTATTAAGTGGGAAGCAAAGGCCCTGCGGGAAGGAACCTATTCTGAGACTGAAAGTTGGGAAATGGAATGGGGTCACTCAGACAAAATGGGAAAAGATCAGCTGAACTTAAGGACCAGTTTCTAAAAAGATAGGAAAAATAAGTTTTAGATGTCACCCTTTTTGGTCATATATTGACTTCTTTCTGATTTTTTTCTGGATTCTTATGGAAATGGATATGAAAATAGTTAATGTTTCCCCTTCCATTTGATAGACATGGACAGTGAGATTTGATTTTAAGTGTCACGTATACAATGAGCAAAAAGGGGGGTTGGGAAGGTGGCTCAGTGGTAGAGTGCTTGCCTTGCATGCATGAGGCCCTGGGTTCGATTCCTCAGCATCACATAAGCAGAAAAAGCTGGAAGTGGTGCTGTGGCTCAAGTGGTAGAGTGCTAGCCTTGAGCTGAAGAGCTGAGGGACAGCGCCCAGGCCTAGAGTTCAGGCCCCACGACTGACCAAAAAAAAAAAGAGCAAAAAGATAGTACAATATCTATAGAAATGAACATAGTTGTAATCACTTTAATGTCTCTTGCCTCACTTTCTTTTTTTAGTTATATATATATATATATATATTTATTTATTTATTTATCATCTTTAAGTAGTGGGACAGAGGAGTCACCATTTGACAAATCAGTTTATGAATACAGTGCATCTTTATCTCTTTCTTTCTTTCTTCCTTCCTTTCTTTCTTCCTTTCTTTCTTTCTTTCTTTCTTTCTTTCTTTCTTTCTCTCTTCTTTTTTGGGTCTGGTCATGGGGCCTGAACTCTGGGCCTGGGCACTGTCCCTCAGCTCTTCAGCTCAAGGCTAGTGCTCTACCACTTGAGCCACAGTGCCACTTCCAGCTTTTTTCTTTTTGCTTATGTGGTGCTGAGGAATTAACCCAGGGCCTCAGGCATGCAAGGCAAGCGCTCTACCACTAAGCCACTTTCCCAGCCCACTCTCTCTCTCTCTCTCTCTTTCTTTCTCCTTCCTTCCTTCCTTCCTTTCTTCCTTCCTTCCTTCCTTCCTTTCTTCCCTCCCTCCCTCCTTCTCTCTCTCTCTTTCTCTTTCTCTCTCTCTTTCTCTCTTTCTTTCTCTCTCTCTCTTTCTCTCTTTCTTTCTCTCTTTCTCTCTCTCTCTCTTTCTTTCTTTCTCTCTCTTTTTCTCTCTCTCTCTTTCTTTCTTGTCATGAGGCTTGAACTCTGGGCCTGGGCGCTGTCCCTCAGCTCTTCAGCTCAAGGCTAGCGCTGTACTTGAGCCACAGCGCCACTTCCAGTTTTCTGGTGGTTTATTGGAGATAAGAGTCTCACCGACTTTCCTGCCCAGGCTGGCTTTGAACCATGATCCTCAGATCTCAGCCTCTTGAGTAGCTAGGATTACAGGCGTGAGCCACCGGCACCCGGCTGGCCTCTCTTAACTTTCAACATTTGGGCCTGCTTCAGAATTGGAGCAAATGCATTTGAATTCCATCTGTGTGAGTTCCAGCTCTGAGATGGTCCTTTCCTGGTAAGAAACTGTGAGGTTAGAATTATCACGCCCATTTTAAAGACGATGAAGTTATAACATTTAATATTACTGCTGGCCTAATATAGAAAAGTCAGGGTTGGTAACTTGTCTTTAACGTTAGAACCTATCTCTGAGGTAAGAGTAGCAGATCTCACTTAGTATATGTGGTGTTAGCCATAGCAAATTTTCCCTAGAAAATGTTTCTTGAAAGTGTTTCTTATTGTGAGTGAAATAAATATTAGGACTTTGTAGTTTCCTGACCATCACAAGTTTAACTCATATACTTCTTATCTGGAACAAAAAATTATAAACAGGTTAATACACTTTAGAAGAAGCAATGTATTCAAGCATCATTTTCCTTCTATTTACCAGCATTGAGAATATTTCAAAATGATAGACACTTTTTTGGGATGGTGCTGAGAATTGAACCTAGAGCCTGTGCATGCTATAAAAGTGCTCCACCACTAAGCAACACCCTCAGGATGATTGACACATGTCTGTTGAGCTTGTATCTGGACTTTTCATATTTGTGAACATTTCGAAGATTCTGGAAGTAGGTTTTCAATGCCTTTTCCCTTTTATTTATATTTATAATTTCCCACAAAATAAATATTTTTTTAGCTTACAATTGTCCCCTAAATCTTGTAGATTTTCCTTTCCTTTCTTCCTTCCTTCTTTCTTCCTTCTTTCCTTCCTTCCTTCCTTTCCTTCTTTCTTTCTCTCTTTCTCTTTCTTTCTCTCCTTTTGTTCAGAAATTGTGTCTTCTGCTTGTTCTAGTTGGTTGTAGAATCTCTCTGTTGTGCCTTTCATTTCATTGATTAGAATGTTTACCTCCAAGATTCTGAATTTTTAAAATACTATTTCTTTGGTGAATATCTCTTTCATATTCTAAATTGATTTTTTTCAGATATTTCATAGATCTCTTTCAAATTGTGATTTATTTCTGGAGAACTATTATTTTCTTTTGGAGACGTTACTTTTTTTTATGTTTCATGTGCCCTTATATTGATGTCTGAACACATAGTGTAATGTTTGTCTTTTCTAATTTTATGAAGTATATTTTGTAGAAAAGATTATTATTATTTGTTTATATAGGATTCTAGGTTGGTGTATTTATTTATTAGCAAACAGTAGCTATATAAATGTGACATTTCCATGTTTGTACACAATGTATTCCAGTAAATATCCCCCCCTTTCTTCTCCCTTTCTCCCATCTTAATTGAATTTCAACAGGTTCCATTGTTCTCTATTCATATATGCTGACCATCTATTTCAATCATATGCCTCCTTTTTGGTATAATGAAATTATAAATTTATAATTTATACTTTATAACAAAATGTATTTTCATTATAGTTTAATTGGTTACCTCATTCAAACTTCAAAAACAAGTGCTTGTGCTTATATGTTACTTTTCACTAATTGTAAGGCCTCTGAACTTTCCAGGAAATAAATGAGACTGTACATATAACATTTTTGATATATTTTATCAAGGAAGATAGAAAATTAAGAGGTTGGGAGAGAGAGAGAGACATACATGAGTAAAGAGGGAAAATAGAAAGATAAGTGAAGAAGGACTAAAGAAATAGAATATAGCTTGAAGAGGATGATATTTGCAGGAAATTATATGAAAACTGCGGGCTAATATGATCTTCCTTTTTATTAAGGACACACAATGGTAAACGTAATGAATATGAGATAAAGATATGAATATTGGATTCAAATGGACTTAGGTTAGTGTCCCAGTGCTAAATATTTATTAGTAGTAGACAACCTCAGGCCAATTCCTTTTCTCATCTGACCTTCATTTTCTCCATATGAAAAGTGCGTAATTGTATCAGTTTCTTCCTGAAATTGTTAGGAGGGTTGAATGAGTTCATCTTTACACTCTGATGAACAGTCAGTGTCCAATAAATGTAGTTTAAAGTCAAGGACATTTAAGGGTTGGAGTGGATCATCAAAAGAATAGATCTTTCCCCTGAAACTACTGGGACTATGACATGGTCACCTTTGTCTGGAAACATTACTTCCTACACGATCCATTTGTGTATTTTATTAGCCTACAATCATAGAACTTAAGCAGCTGTGGTAAAAATCCTCTTTGCTTTGTAAGTTGTTGGCTTGCCATCTTTGAGGAGTAAATTATTACTTTGAATATCATGATTGTCACTTGGAGTGGGTTGAAATCAGAATCTGCCTGTTGATGGGGTTATGTGAAAACTTCCAGTGGGAAGTCGATTCTCACATGTGATCTTTCTTAACTCTGAATTAGGCCTCCACATCCATAGAATGAACAACACTTGCATCTGTGACATTTTCTCCAAAATTAAGGTGGATATTCTCTGCTTGGTCACAAGTATCCAGAATTTCTAGAAGCAGGTATGGCTAGTAAATACCTAGGTCTGATTATTTCTTTATCCCCCTCACCAATATTTTTGTTCTGGTACCTGGGCTTGAACTCAGAGCCTGAATGTGGTTTGTTGGCTTTCTTGTTCAAGATTGGCACTCTACCACTTTAGCCACAGTTCCATTTTCAGCTATTTGGTGGTTAAAATCTCAAAGCCTTTTTGCCTAGACTGGCTTCAACTGCGATCTGAGCCTCAGATCCCAGCCTCCTGAGTAGCTAGGATTACTGGTGTGAAATGCCCGGCATTTCTTTGGTTCCTTTAACTCTTCTAATGAGGAAATCATCCCAGTCAGCAACATGGACACTCTATATTGGCTCTGTTCTTCTTTGTCTCACTTCTCCCAATTATCCTTCCAAAATTTCTGGACTTGCCTCTCAAATAAATGGCCTGCATCAAAAATCAATAGTTCGGAGTTAGCTTTGGAGGGAGCCACACTGAGGTGGGGGTCAATGTGCCCTTTCAAGTTGTTAGATCAAAACATGTTACAATGGTGATTAAAGATTTGATGTGAATGGGGAAGGATAGAATTGGTAGGAAAGGGAGCAGATGAATGTCTACTCACTTTAATTGTGATCATTTGATTGAACACTCAGTACTAGGCACTTGTGGTGTAAAAGATGGGTCTTGAGCTGGGTAATTCTTCTGGGAAAGACATACAGAAATTCTTCATTCAATTCCCTACGATTTGTGTCTTCAGAAAGGTGAATGCAAAATGCAGATCAGGAGACACTGAGAAAGTTGGGACAGATGTACCTCAAATTCACAGCATATGTGACCTTTATGCAGAAAGATTTTGCCTGGAAGTTTAAAAATGTAGTTATCATTTTGCTGGACATGTGAAGGAAATGCCATTGTGAGGTGTGAAAATGGCAGGAAGTTATGCTGAAGAGAAAGGAATAAAAGGGCCTGACTGAGCAGTCTTTCCCCCTTAGTTGTAGAACAGTAGTGTTTAAAGCATCAGGAAAAGAAAGTGTCATCTTCATCTGTGTCTCTAAGAAAGAGAGAAAACAAAGAGTAAAAGACTCAGTAACTTACACTCATGAGTCGGGACCCTGGGGCCACACACTAAGCCAGACTCTACAAACATTCCCTCACTAGAATAATTGTTAGACCCTTTAACTGACCAGAACATTGATGCTCAAGAAAGATCTAGAAATCAAGTGGGTGGGTTTTGGCCAATGGTTACTAATCAGCTCCTTTTTGTACCCTCTCATAGGATCATTATAATTTACTGGCACTTTTAAGTTTATCTTTCCTAAAAGCCTTAAATAAACAATATCCTGGCTTTCCTGCTATCCTACCAGGATTTTTGGAACAATTTTAATACTTCGAGCTTTAGAGGCCTCAGAGCCTAATGAAACTTTGCCCTCAAAAACTAACTACTTGAATGACAAGGTTTAATATTCTATTATCAGTTAACACTTGAGAAAGTTGGTCCTAATTGGCACTACTAGTTTTTTCTAATTAATACCATTCTTTGTTTTTTTTTAAAGTGGAAAGGCAAGGAATTTAAGAGAGAGCAAAGCATTTCCTGTTCCCCATGCAGAAAATGTGAGTTAAGGACTCCATTAATTCCATTCTTAAGCACAGCTAAGTGAAATATTGCCTGTGATAAATAAACCATGCAACCTCAGACACATACATGCTTTTGGGCTTGTTAAGCAAATTGCTTATCATGCCACACTAGGGTGGAATAGGGAGGGGGAGGGGTCGGCCCAGTAGAGCGACAGCTTGGGAAGTGAGATGATAGCTATCCTAGGGTTTGAGCTGCCAAAAACAGGAGTATTTGAAACTGGATCATTGATTATGAGCAGGAATGTATTGGCTCAAAGTTTTGGGTTGAGAAGTGCAAGGGCAGGATGCATCAGAAGAGGCATGATTGCATGGTAGAAGGTGAGAGGTGAAAAGAGCAAAAGGGACCAACTCTGCCCTCCGACCTGGCACCATGGCTCCCACCCATAAGAGTGCCACCTTATCACCTACTTGCATCCCTAAAGTCCTACTTCCCTACACTGGTACAATGACAGTTTAGAGTCCAACAAGAGTCCTAGAGGAAACAGACTTTCACACCCTATCATGAACCAACTATTTTTTAAACCCATAAACAAACTATTAATAAAAATGTTCTCGGGGCTGGGAAGTTGGCTCAATGGTAGAGTGCTTGCCTTGCATGCATGAGGCCCTGGGTTCGATTCCTCAGCACCACATAAGCAGAAAAAAAGCCAGAAGTGGTGCTGTGGCTCAAGTGGTAGAGCGCTAGCCTTGAGCTGAAGAGCTGAGGGACGGCGCCCAGGCCCAGAGTTCAGGCCCCACAACCGGACCAAAAAAATAAAAATAAAAAATAAAATAAAATAAAAAAAGATATTCTCTGTGCTGCAGAAAAATCAACCTTGTTTTAAGTTACTGATTTAGATTATATCATGAATTGAAAAGACTGCAAATCTAAACATATTTAAATAAAATATTATCTAAAAGCAAATTCTTTATGGCAGTGATTGAATCCAGGACTACATTATATTATATTGCCATAGTATTATGTTATATTCTAATGATCTTACTTTATTTTTTAATTTGATAGCATATACTAGGCAAGTACTATAATAGTAGTATAATAGATTTAAGAATACCTACTACCAAAAAAAGCTTGAAGTAAGTCTGTAGCTTAAGTGATAGAGTACTAGCCTTGAGAACAAAAAAGTCAGGGATATTACCCAGGCTCTGCATTCAAGCCCTAGAACCAATACACACATACACACACATACTCACACACACAAATGAGAATGTTCTCATTTTTGAGAACATTGAGAATGTTCTTATACTAGAAAAAATGCCTACTATACAATATTGATGCCTTATATTTTTGCCAACGGTAGCCTACTTCTTTGCATATAAAAGATGCTCAATAATATTTGTAACTAAAAAATGTTCAGAACATATATTGGTAAATGCAAATTAACATATTTTAGGATGTCCTAAAAGCTATGAGTTTGGTTTCAATTAGTAATCTTTTATTTTTCTCTTATTTGTTTGTCTGTTGTGAGGCTTGAACTCTTGAACTCAGTGCCTGGGCACTGTCCCTGAGCTTTTTTACTCAAGACTAGTGCTCTACCACTTTGAGCCATTGCACAACTTCCAGTTCTCTGGTGATTAATTGGAGATAAGAGCCTCACAAACTTTCTTGCTCAAGCTCATTTTGCACTTCAATCTTCAGATCTCAGCCTCCTGCATAGCTAGGATTATAGGTATGAGCCACCACTGCCTGGTTCAATTAGTATTCTTATGATTAGTATGTAAGTCCTTTGCTCAACAGCTACTTGACCCCATTCTACCTTTTAAGCTAGAGCAATGTTCACTTTCATAAACTTTTAAAGTGGTCTATGAGAAACAACCTGAAAATGTCAACTTCCTGATACTGATGATAGCTGATCATGCTTTCTCTTTAGGCTAAAGAGGAGAAAAATCGACTTCATTCATCTAAAATCCTTTTTGCTACAGGAATTTGCGTTGGCTAATGCAGCTTTTAAGACCTGTTGGTTCACTCAAAGGTCAAGGAACATTTATGTAAGGAATTGCCAATAACATTCTTTCAGTTTGGCCTGTAGAGAATTCCCCGATGCCAGTTTCTCCTCTTTTGAGTATTAAATTTGTATATAGCTTCATTTGACTTCCAAATGTTTTGAATGTTGTCAAAAATGCAGATAACATCATGTGAACTTATAGACATTTATCTTACTTTTATTTCCTTTTCATTAGTTTTCATTTTTTTTCTTTTGAAAACAACATTTTTGAAATGACCATTATCATGAACATATCGATCTGAGCTATTTTTATAACCAGACAGGTCAATTTTCATTAAGGGTGCTTCCTAAAAGATGTTAATTTGCATTTACCAATATATGTTCTGAACGTTTGCTTTTTGTGCTGCTTCTGGGGCTTGAATACAGAGCCTGGGCACTATCCCTGATCTTTTGTGCTCAAAGCTAGTGCTCTAACACTTGAGCCATAGCTCTACTTCAGGCTTTTTTGGTCATTATTAATTGGAGATAAGAGTGTCATGGACTTCCTGCCTGGGCTAGCTTTGAACCTGGATCCTCAGATCTCAGCCTCCTGAGTAGCTAGGTTTGCAGGCATGAGCCACTAGTGCCCAGCTGTTCTGAACACTTTAAATTCTGGATAATGTTTCTTAGGATGGTAATTTGTATTGTTCAGTGAAAGTGTTATACGGTTAAGTATGTGTAGGTGACTCTAAAAATAGGATTATCAGAATATAATGCTCAAATTTGCAATGACTCAACTCCTCCGAGCCAGGTATCTGCTGAGACTGTCTCTGGAGTAGGAGTAAAACCTGAGGCCACATGAGGTCCCTCCTGAGGACAGCATGAGGCTTCCCCGAATCATACAGTAAAAGCCAGAGGCACTAATCCTGGGGGAAATACCCACCGTAATTCCAAAAGAGCCAGTTAGGTATCAAAACCCCGTGTCCAGAGACAAAGAACACCATAGATGTTAATTACCTCTGCCCTGCCATTCATGACAGGAGATGACAGGGAACATTTTCAGTGTCTGTGACCCTAATTTTTCTTAATGGGCCTCGGATTCTAATAAGCTTTTGCCTTTCACTGCCTTTTGTGGTATCTCAACATGAAGATAATAGCCATCTCAGAGAGAAGGAACAATCAAACCATGAGAAGATGTGCTAGGAAACAGAATGGAAGAGAAGCTAACCCATGAGAAAGAATGGAATACAAGGAGAAGCCAAGGCAGGATATAGACCCCAAGGGAACACACTCAATGACCTACTTCCTCCCACTAGGCTCCACCCCCTACTTTTTTTTAAACCACATCATGATTATCCTATCATATTATAGATCCATCAAGGGATGACTCCAATAATTAAGTCAAAGCTCTCAGGATCTAGCTCTCAGAATCATCTAGAGGTGTGCTTTTACTAGTCTCCTAAGCACTTCTTCCTCTTTTTCTTGGTCTTAAAAATAATTATTAGCATACATTTGTTGTACAGTAGTATTTCACTGTGGCATTTTCTTATTTTTTATTGTTATAGTAAAGGTGATATACAGATGGGTTACAGTTACAAAAGTCAGGTAAAAATTTCATTTCTTTTTGGACAATGTCATCCTTCATTGTGACATTTTTAATAATATATGCTTACAATCTGTAGATAAAACTTGCTCCTTTTATCCTCTCCTTTTCTCCTGAAAATAATTTTAACAGGTTTCATTGTTTTATTTTATTTTTATTTTAGGTAATGTTCAAAGGTGTTTCAAGGCCTAAGCACCGTCCCTGAGCTTCTTTTGCTCAATACTAGTGTTCTACCACTTGAGCCACTTCAGGTTTTTTTCTGAGATTAAAGTCTCACAGGCTTTCCTGCCTGCACTGGCTTCCAACTTGGATCCTCAGGTCTCAGCTTCCCGAGTTGCTAGGACTATAGGTGAGCCACTGGTACCTGGCTCCAACTTAATCTCTATCATTCTTCCTCTCTGCACAGTTTTCCTTTGGCATTCATTCCTCCCATCCTTGGTCCTTTGTTGTCATTGTGTTCAGCAGCTTCTCAGTAAGTGAGGACAGTTTTCAAGAAATAAATTAACTCAGTAGATAGTGTAATATAATAACCATATGCCTCTTGTTTCCATTTGTTCATTTGGTAATTGTCTTTAAAATCAATGGAAGGGGACAGGTAAACTAATTTCACAGTACAGCAGACATGAAGCAGATGTGTACACTTACCAACAAACATAATGAGTAACAAAACACAATTTCCTTTCCTCTGGAGTCCAAAGGAAATTTACATAATTTACTAATGTAAATCACAGGAAAAAAAAAAACAACCTTCTGTGAAATGCTGTGACTTTTACTGAAATAGGTTTCCTCCCATCGGACTACATCACATTGCTTACTTAATTATTCTATTTTCTGTGCCGTAGGAGGTTGGTAGCTGCCAGATGTTAAAATGTCTTTAAAAAAGAAATACTTCATCATTGAGGACATGCATGACATGTTTGTTTGTAATGATCCTAGACTTCCAAATTTCCATACCAGCACAACAAAGTGTTTCAAGCTCATTTGTATTCTTTCAATATGATCTACTTCCTTATTGGGCTAAGGTTAAAATAGTTCTATGTACATTGTAGCTTCAAGAAGACACAAAAAAAAATGAAAAAAAAAAAAGAAACTGAATAGGTTCCTACCTGGAAAATTAATGGTTGAGAAATTTTGTAATTTTTTTAAAACAGAGATGATCTGATATGAAACTAGAATAGAGAGTAACATGTTTTAATGTTTCCAAAGATGTTAAATGCTAGGAATAAGCCATCGCTCAGGGTGAACAATGAAGATATCTTGATGAGCAAGCGCTCCATCTTTCAGGAAGTAGCCAAGAGCCAACTTGAAATATCACCAGTCTTTTGAAAAAACAAACAAACACCAAAACACAGTAGATTATTAACCAACTATAGGTCACTTTAAGAGAGATGGACAAGCCGGGTGCTGGTGGCTCGCACCTTTAATCTTAGTTACTCAGGAGGTTGAGCTCTGAGGATCGTGGTTCAAAGCCAGCCAGGGCAGGAAAGTCCATCCAATAAACCACTCAGAAAACCAGAAGTGGCGCTGTGGCTTAAGTGGTAGAGCTCTAGCCTTGAGCTGAAGAGCCGAGGGACAGTGCTCAGGCCCAGAGTTCAGGCCCCACAACCGACAAAAAAAAAAAAAAAAAGAGTGATGGTCTGTTAGTCTGAGATTTTTCTAGTTATCTTTGATATGGACAGAAAAAAAATCCCCCATTTTCAGAGGGTAAATGAGAAAGGAACAGATTTTTTTTTCAGAGTTGGTGTTAGCATTTCTGCTAGTTAAGTTAGTATTTCTGGCATTGTAGGACATTTTCTCCCCATTGACTTCTTCTGGCCTCAGGAAGACCAGGACTGGGTCTTTCTTATTACTTTTTCCCTCCTCTGAAACCTTATATTGGTCTTGGCATGAGATTGAATGTTCAAGAACAATTTGTTAAATTGAGCTAATCACACTAAAACTAATTTTTTTTGGTCGGTCGTGGGGCTTGAACTCTGGGCCTGGGCTCTGTCCCTCAGTTCTTCAGCTCAAGGCTAGCGCTCTACCACTTGAACCACAGCAGCACTTCCAGCTTTTCCTGCTTATGTAGTGCTGAAGATTCAAACCCAAGGCCTCATGCATGCAAGCCAAGTCCACTAATACTATTTTTGCTCTAGAATTTTCACTTTTTATTTTCTTTTGCCTAAGCTGCTTCTACTGAGAAATCTTAGAATTACTATGAATGATATCTTTCTATCAGAAAGAAGCAACTGAGCAGTAATGACCTAAATAACACCATCTGTGTTTCTAAATCAACATATAAGAAGAGACTTAGAAGCAATTTTAGGGTTGAAAATAGAAATTCTACCCCTATATTAAGTTTAAAGCTATAAAAACCTTTCTGAGCCTTCACACAAAAAAAGTTAATTTCCAGTGAGTTCAATACAATTTAAATTTCTTTTGGCTTCTTTCAAGATTTTCTCCTAAA
Source organism: Dipodomys ordii (assembly GCF_000151885.1). Classification (NCBI taxonomy): domain Eukaryota; kingdom Metazoa; phylum Chordata; class Mammalia; order Rodentia; family Heteromyidae; genus Dipodomys; species Dipodomys ordii. Next base: position 2,980,477 of record NW_012267265.1, on the reverse strand, counting down.
GACAACCAGTAAACACGTATCCATTTATACTCACATGAGGCAAGTGCTTTGAAAGTTTCTGCATCTTAGCTATTTCTTTCTGTTCTTTTTGTGCCAGTATTGGGGCTTGAACTCAGAACCTTGCATTATCACTTTTTCACTTTATCACTTGGCAATGCCTGTAGCCTGATTTTTGCTGGTTAATTGGGGATAAGAGTTTCTTAAGTTTTGTCTATTTGAGCTGGCTTTGAACTGTGACCTTTAGATCCCAGCTTCCCGAGAAAATTACAGGTAGTATTCTAGGTGCAGTCCACTGGCACCTGGTTTACATTTGGCTATTTCTAATATTGAATCAGCTAGAATCAGATTTTTGTACCGAGGGGATGCACTCAAGTCTTGTCCATATGGTTGATTTTATTTGGTTTTTGTATTTTTAAGGAAGGGGAGGCAATCCTAAGATCATCCTTAGGTTTATTCCCAGAAGAAAAAAATGCTGTTAAGGTCATAATTGAATTATTAATTCTAGTAAAACAGTCAGTGGATGAAAAACAAGCCCTGGACAAAGTACAGCAGATACCAAGCTCAGACTTCCAGTTGTCCTCTCCCAATGCAGTTACATGGACAGAGCTCGATTCTCTCAGCAAGCTTTCATGACCATGTGTATGGTCTATTGCTAGCCAGGGAAGCTCAGATAAGCCTTGGTGTCCATTGTTTTTGTGGATTGGTCACATAGCTGTGGCACCAGCTTCTCGGAGGGTCAGACTGATACACACACACTGCCTGGGTCCAGGCCCCAAATATAGATGGTATAGACTATTTACTCTGCTCTAGATATTTATGTAAACTAAACATTATTGGGTAAAATATTCCACCAGTCTTCAGGAACCAAGCAAGGTCCAAACCTCTCTTTGGAATGAAATGGGTATGGATAACCAACACCTGCTGAGTTAGTTGTTCCCCCCAGTATTATTTAAAAGTAAACACACATATCCTAAGCCTTATATATCTATAATATCTATATGTATATATCTTTTTTGGGGGGCCAGTCGTGGGGCCTGACCTCTGGGCCTGCGCACTGTCCCTCAGCTCTTCAGCTCAAGGCTACCGCTCTACCACTTGAGCCATAGCGCCACTTCCAGCTTTTTCTGCTTATGTGGTGCTGAGGAATCAAACCCAGGGCCTCATGCATGCAAGGCAAGCACTCTACCATTGAGCCATCTTCCCAGCCCTCTATATGTATATATCTTTAAGTGGTTGTACAAAGGTGTTGCTATTTAATGAAGCAGTTTATGAATACAATGCATCTTGATCACTATCACCTCTTTCAACCTCTCACCCATCCTTCCTGACCCATTCCTTCTGTCACTTGTCTTAATTCTTGTAAGATATACATTGAATTGGAGATTTCTTATTAAAGGTTAGTTTGGGGCTCAGTGCCTGTAATCTGCACTAATCAGAAGGCTGAACTCTGAGGATTGTGGTTCAAAGCCAGCCCAGTCAGGAAAGTCTGTGAGACTCTTATCTCCAACTAAGCACCAAAAAAGCCAGAAGTGAGGTTTTGGCTCAAGTTGGTAGAGCACTAGCCTAGAGTAAAAAAAGTTCAGGAACATCACTGAAGCCCTGAATTCATGCCCAAGATAGGCAAACAAAAGTTTAAGCAACTTTTCCCGCTTTTGGTAAGGCATGGGCCTTTCAATTTACTATAGTCAATATCCTACATTGTGAGTTTTCCACTTTATTACAGACCTTCAGAACTACAGCATTCCATTACATGACTCTCTGACTTGACTATACATAATTTAGAAACTAAAAGACTAAACTAAAATTTAGGCTCAGTAAAGAAAAGATCATCATCCTTCACTTGTTCAGTTTGTCCTATATTTCTGTAAGCCGGTTTTCTGCACTATGCTAGTCAACATTTCTTTGGAATAAACTGTTATTTTGAGTATACTGTCATCTGAAAAAAATTAGAACCAAAAGACTCCTCTGAAGCAGTTGAATATATTTTTTAATGCCTGGAGAACTATTGCAATGAAGAAAACTATGTACCATCTATTTTTTAAAAAATTAATTGTATATACTAATTGTACAAAGGGGTTTCATTATAATATTTCCATATACATACCTATTACTCTTACTTCTTCAGCCTCCCATTATTTTACTGCTTCTAGTGGTTTTCATTATGTTGTTTGCATGTATATATATTTATATAAACCAAGTATTATATATAGCCTCTCTCTGTCTCTGCCTCTCTGTCTCTGTCTCTCTCTTTAAATTATATTCACTCCTCCATTACCCTCTCCCTTCCTCTCTCCCTTCTACTGGATCCCTCCAATAGTCCTCCTTTTTATATTCATGCCATACTACTTCTACTGCTATTAGGCCTAGGTTCCACATTTGATAAGAAGCAATATTTGTATTGCTGCTATTGTATTTGTATGCAATGTTTGTCTTTCTGAGCTTAGCTTCCCTTGATCAACATGATGATCTTTATGTGGCTTAATTTCATTTTTCTTTATGGATGAGTAACATTCCATGGTGTATATGTACCACAATATACTTATCCATCCTCAGTTGTTAGTCACCCAGGCTGAGTCATAGCCTGACTATTGTGAATACTACTCCATAAACACGAGTGTGCATGTATCTCTATTGGAAGTTAACTTACATTTCCTCCAGATATCTGCTTGAGAGTGGCAGAGTGGTGCCGTGAGCCATCTATTTTTTTTTCTAATCTTACTCATCTCTTCATCATTGTAAGGGACCTCCACCAGAATTAATGGAATATTCTGTTTTCTTCTTTTTTTGGGGGGGAGGGGCGGTCAGGTCGTGGGGTCTGAACTCTGGGCCTGGGCGCTGTCCCTCAGCTCTTCAGCTCAAGGCTAGCCCTCTACCACTTGAGCCACAGCGCCACTTCCGGCTTTTTTCTTTTTGCTTATGTGGTGCTGAGGAATCCAACCCAGGGCCTCAGGCATGCAAGGCAAGCACTCTACCACTGAGTCACCCTCCCAGCCCCTGTTTTCTTCTTTTAATAGGATTTTATTTAAACATCATGAAGATATATCAGGTTTTTAGCTAGTCTTAGATTGCAGTTTTTGTTGGGATTTTCCCCAAGTACTCCCCCATAACAAATAAAAGTGAGTTCCAGATTTTTTTAAAAAATGCTATACATTTAGGAATTTTTATAAATAAATCTTCCTTGGAAAAGATGTACACAACAGTTTCTATATTTTGTTAGGGGAGTCGGATGACGTCTTACTTTTCTATCACTTAGAATGTTCTGCCCACCATATTCCAGGAATGACTTTCAAGACACACACCAATATAGAGGCTCCTCAAGATTTCACCTTGTCTAGGAGCTATAACCAAGCCTGAACATTCTCATAACAGGGCAGGCCAGAGTGTTCCAAGATTCTTAGTCTCTGTACAAATAGAGTGAGGAAAGGTCTTGAAAATATTTTAGCCAATTAATACATCTCGAATATTTTTAGCCTGTGTCTAATATTCATCTTGCTCACTAATAAACTGGTAGTTTCACCAGTTAAGTTCCTGATACTTAATTATATTTGCTAGTGAAGCCTGACAGAGATGGGGCCAAACAGCGGCTGCCTTGGAATGTAGCCTTACCAAAATAGCACCTGCTAGTGCTCTCCTGAGATAAGAGATTAACAGAGAGTTGTTTAGAGTGGAAGCGTAAGCTGATAGCCGTTTTCATGATGCAATTGCCTCTAGTAAATTATTTCAAAGGGAATTTACAGGACAGAATAGGAGAAACCCTAGGTCTCCTTGGCATAGGCTGAAATTTTCTTAATAGAGACCCGGAAACACAACACATCAAAGAAAGGTCGGACATATGGGATTGCATGAAGCTGCAGAGCTTCTGCATGGCAAAGGGCATAGCTAGCAAGATCAATAGAAAGCCCACACATTGGGAGAAGATCTTCACTAGCCATACAACAGACAAGGGTCTCATATCTAAAATATATATACCTGGAACTCAAAAAATTAAATCCCCCTACAACAAATCCTCACAGAAACAACTGCCAATAAATAAGTGGGCTAAAGACTTAAAGAGAAATGTCTCTGAAGAGGAAATAAGAATGGCCATTAGACATATGAAGAAATGCTCAACCTGTCTAGCCATAAAAGAAATGCAAATCAAAACAACATTGAGATTCCACCTCACCCTAGTTAGAATGGCTATAATCAAGAACTCTAGTAACAACAGATGCTGGAGGGGATGTGGCCAAAAGGGAACCCTACTACATTGTTGGTGGGAGTATAAACTTGTTCAACCACTTTGGAAAGCAGTATGGAGGTTCCTCAAAAGATTCCACATAGGAAATGGCGCTGTGGCTCAAGTGGTAGAATGCTTGCCTTAAGCTGAAGAGCTGAGGGACAGCGCCCAGGCCCAAAGTTCAAGCCCCATGACAAAACAAAAACAAAAACAAGATTCCACATAGAACTCCCCTATGACCCAGCAATCCCACTTTTGGGCATTTACCCAAATGATCACAAACAAGACCATACTAAAGCTACCAGACAACTATGTTTATTGCAGCATTATTTACCATAGCTAGATATGGAACCAACCCAAATGCCCCTCAGTAGATGAATGGATCAAGAAAAATATATATATATATGAATCCTAAGCCTCCATCAGAAAGAATGACATTGCCCCATTTGTTAGGAAATGAAAAGACTTGGAAAAAATTATATTAAGCGAAGTAAGCTAGGTTCAAAGAAACATAGGTCCCATGGTTTCCCTTATTTGCAATAACTAGTATATGTCTGGGACAAGTAGAAAAGGTCAAAAACTATATACATATGACCAGATAAGATGAAGTTAAGCGAAATGAACCCCAAGATAGGGACACAAGTGGTTTTTTTTTCTTTCTTGCTATTATTTATTTATAAGGTACCATGTGATTTTTTTGTTGCTTTGTATGTCCCTCCCCCATGGTATAACCCCTGTTTTCACCATATTTGATGTTGGTATAATTTGTGGAGGGGAAGGGAAAAAACAAAATGTTTAAATAGGGATACAGGTTGACCCATTGCAACAATGAGATGTACAAGATACTACGTTGAAAACAAACTTTACAATTTAGGCTTGGGGGGGGGAAGTGTAGTTTTGGAGGTGGGAGGGAAGGGATGGTAGGGGAAAAACAAAGGAGGAGGCAACAATGCTTGTTAAGAAATGTACTCATTAACTTGCTCATGTAACTGTAACCCCTCTGTATAGTATTTTCACAATAAAAAACTTATTAAAAATGCCATACATTTATTTTAGTGTTTTTTTGTTTGTTTTTCAGTTGTGGGGCTTGAACTCTGGGCCTGGGCACTGTCCCTCAACCCTTCAGCTCAAGGCGAGCGCTCTACCAGAAACCTTTGCATTTTCTGGTGGTTTTTTGGAGGTAAGAGTCTCACGGACTTTCCTGCCTGGTCTGGCTTTGAACAGTGATCCTCAGATGTCAGTCTCCTGAGTAGCTAGGATTATAGGCATGAGCCACCAACACCCAGATTATTTTAGATTTCTATTGATAATGTAGATCATGCCTTGAGACAGAAAACATTCTGTCCTCAGTCCCAAGCGTGAGCTATCATTAAAATGTCGGTCTATAGTATTATTTGTATTTTTAAATTCCATGGTCATTATAGAGCAAAGAGAAATTTTAGCAGTGAGTTGATGACTTTTTATATCCTCTCTTCCTTCCTCCCTTTTGTCCTTCTTTTCTACCCCCAGCTGTCAAGTCCTCTTCCTTCCTTCCTTCCTTCCTTCCTTCCTTCCTTCCTTCCTTCCTTCCTTCCTTCCTTCCTTCCATAGACAGGGCCTTACTACCTTGCCAGCGCTGAATTCGTGATCCTACTATGTCAGCTGCCCAGGTAGCTGATATTATAGATGCATGCCACCTTGTTTAGCTTAACTCTGTTGTTCCAGTTTTCATGGGTTATGAAGTCAGGATCCATAAAAGAGTATAACTTATATTTTATAAAATATATATGGTCATAATGCAATAAGGCATAATGAAAAACTAGTATCTGCAATATAAGGGTTGGCATACAGAAGATAATCTGACTTCGTATTTCTTTTTCACATATCTAAGGGCACAAAATTGTATTAATATTAGAAATAGGGCCAAGAGTGGTGGGCATGCCTATAATCGTAGTTATGTGCATAGAGTGATTCATATTCAGATCAATGTAGGCAATAATGGGACATCCTATCAGAAAAGATCCAAGGAACAAAAGCTGAAGGCATAAGGCTAGAGTGACAACCTAGCAAGTGTGAGATCTTGAGTACTGTGAGAAAGGGAAGGGGAGGGGGAGAGAGAGGGAGAATTCTCCCTCCAAGTACTTCTAGGGCTTCTTTGCCTGCTCAGACAAGACTCAAACTGAAAGAAGAATGTGATGAGAATTGTGTATAAAAATATAGTTGGCAAGGGAGGAGGGAAATTGCTTTGCTAGGGAAAGAGCCCTTTTATGTCCAGGCAGAAACTATAGAAGGCACTGACATGCTGGGTAGGATTTCTCCACCATTTGAAGAACTGTCATAAAATGCATTAGTTGGTAAGAGAGCCAAACTCCTTTTGGACCCCTCCTTCACATGTTCTCTTCAGGCAGTGAAGAAGCTGTGCTGCTTGTGCTGGTGGCTTCCCGCCTGACAATGGGATGAAAGGATTTACTGTTTTAAATTATATTAGAGCAAAATCTTGATCAGTAGAGCATATTGACTTCATTTGAAAACTGTTTTAAAGGATTTTATTTCAGGGACGTGACCGGTATATTCTTCTGATCTTGAAAGGTTTCTGGTATAAGGCTCACTGGTGAGTGAGACCAAAGACTAAAAAGGATGAAATACAATAGGCTTCGAAATTCTCTTTCCAGCTCCAGTACTTTGAATTCTTCTCCTAAACAGAGGGGCTGTGATGTGTCTCTTAAAAAAATTTCTTTCTTTGTTGCTTTGTATATCCATCCCCCATGGTATAGCCCCTGTTTTTACTGTATTTGATGTCAGTATAATTTGTGGAGGGGAAGGGAAAAAATAAATCGTTTAAATAGGGATACAGGCAGACCCATTGCAACAATGAGATGTAGAAGTTGTGATGTCGAAAATGAACTTTACAACTTTGGTGGGGGGGGAGGAGGGGAGAAAGACTGAGTGGGGAGAGGATGGGAAGGGATGGGAAGGGGAAACAAAGGAGGAGGCAACAATGCTTGATAAGAAATGTACTCATTATCTTGCTCATGTAATTGTAACCCCTCTGTACAGTATTTTCACAATAAAAAATTTATTAAGTAAGAAAAAGTGTCAGCATTTTTAGTTTTTTAAAAATAATGATGTAGATACAGCATGTAGAAACTCTCTATTCATCTTTAGATTAGCCCATCTCTCTCTCTCTCTCTCTCTATCTATCTGTCATTCCTGTTTTACATTTCATCACTTTATGAAGCACATCCCTTTATAAAATAATATTATGTTTATGTGTTTTCAAGAAAAATATACTTTATCTATAATAACATATACTACATATGTATATAACATAATATACTATATAGGTGTATATATATATCATATACACAATTGTATATATCATATACCCAATTGAGAGGGTGATTTATGAGATTAATGTTACCTCAGGTTTATTTTAGGGACAAACCACTGCATAGCCTGAAGTACCAGTTTAATAAGCCAGAGTGAAGCATGTGGCAAAACCACACACTTCAATATCCCTCCATCCCTATCATCTTCACCCTTGTCCTGTGGCACTAGGTACAATGCAGGGCATGTTGTTATTGAGAGCTCAATAAACATTGTAGTTTGAATAACTCCATAAGAGGAATGTATGAATCTGATAGTTGGCGTAGACAATGCATCATCTCATCTGATTTTCAAACTCTGAAATAGGAACCCTTTTTATTTGTTTTATTAATGAAGAAAATTGGTTTGTGAGTTGTTGTAACAAAGTCATACACCACAGGAGGATGTGGAAGGTTAAATTCTTTAACTTTCTGCTATACCAACTGGCTTTTGCCATATTAGTTTGAATACTTTTACTTTTCTCTTTTTAAAGATGAAAGAGAAGTTCAAAGCCTCTGTGAGTGTGCTTTTTTTAAAAAATGGAGTGGTTTTGCTGTCATATTTCAGTGACTGGTACATAAAAGGTATTCAATAGATTTTTAAACGGATGGGTTGAATGCTCTGGATAGAGAGAGCAGATCTGATGTTTTTAAAGCAAATGAAAAAGAGAGAGAAGGAAAGCTTGGATATTTTTATTCATTTTTGAAAAGCTTTTTGACTACACAGGAAGGAAAAAAAAAACTTGGGAACTTGAGGGTGGGGCTCTGACATGCATGTCAGTGGTTGGTGATAGCTCCAATTATACTGTGCATTCTAACAATGACACCAACTTATTTTCTTTTCATTTTCTCCTCAGTTTTCTGGGCTAAGTTTAGATTTTTGTAAGATTAAACTGTGCTTGGAGCAATTTCTAAGGAAACCTCTCAGGTCATCAACTTAAGTTGATAATTAGAAAGTCACGTTGTGTAAATGAAGTGATACTGGCTGAGTGCCTCAGGAGAAAGCTGGGAAGCGGCAGTTCCTGCCTTGTCAGTTGTGGGGCCTGCTTGCTCTGCTCCTTTGCCAGCAGCTTCCTAAGATTCCCAGGGATGTTCAAGGTCACTATATTGTCAGTTCTCAAAACTGATGTATTGTGTCACTCAATATCTTCTTCCCCAGAAAGCACAAACTCTGTGATAAGTTAACAAATAAATGAACATCACATAGGATAATACTTCTACAAATAAGGAGTTAGTAAATAGATGAAATAATAAGTGACAATGAACTTAATAGAATTCCTGGCATATAGCTATCACTTGAAAGTACTCACCATTACTCACCTGTCTTTGATTTCTCCTTTAAGCAGTTATATCTTATAAAATTTCTTCTCTGATATATCATACATTATATATATATATATATATATATATATATATATATATTTCTAGGTAATATTATGTATGCTGTTTTTTATTTTGGTCATATAGGGGTTTGAACTCAGGATCTTGAGGCTTAGGTAGGTAGTCTATTATTTGAGCCATACCTCCTGTCATTTTCATACTGGTTAGTTTTAAGACAGATCTTGCTTTTTGCCTGTGATCACCTGGACTGTGTTTTTTTTTCTGGCATCCACTTCCAGAGTAGCTAGGATGACAGACTTGACCTATTGGCACCAAGCTTACTCTATGGTTTTAACAAATCCTTATGTTTTAAAAGGATAATGAGAGACTGTAATTTATATTGAAATACCAGAAGGTGATCTCTGTAGCTTGACATGAAGTCCTGAGATCTTCAGGGAGAGTATGGGCCTGAGCCTAGGGGCCAGAAGTCTCACACACACACATGCACACCCACACACCCACACACACTTTCTCTTTGTGTCTGTCTCTGTTTCTCTCTCTCCATCTCTCT
>NW_012267265.1:2931948-2970951 GCF_000151885.1 Dipodomys ordii | reverse complement strand
TATATATATATATCAGCACTAGAAAGAGTTCTCTAAATGGCTTCATTGGCTTTAAGTCAGCCCCCAAGCATGAGGTCTGCAAGGCATTCTAAATAAATCATCCACTTACTGTAGCTATCTTGTTCAGGCAATGGCACTAGGCATGAATGAAGTTACTATCTTCTGTTGCCCAGTCATACTAATCCTTCATTAAACTGTAGTGGGTTCCTTATAGTGGTTGGAGGAAAAATTCACTCTACCCTCAGTGCTATAAGCTAAGAAGGAACACATCTGTATTCATGCATTGTTTTTCTTCACAATGTCAAATCACTACATTTGACACATATACATAGCAATTCCGTGTTAGGCAAAAAAGTACTAGTAATATTCTATTATACTCTCAAAAGGTCTTTGCTTTGTTGGGCAGCAGTGGCTTATAATTACAATGCTAACTACTTGACATTGGGAGGATCACAATTCCAGACCAACCTGGGCAAAACATGATCAAAAGACCACATCTCAACAGAAAAAGTGAGGTGTAGTGTTATATACTTGTCATCTCAGGTAATATGGCAGGTGTAGATAGAATCAAAATCTTGGCTTGCCTGGACAATATGTGAAGCCATACCTCAAAAGAAATCGGAGTGAAAAAGGCTGGAGTCATGTCTCCAGCACAATAGGACTGGCCTGGCAAGTGCAAAGGTCTGAGTTCAAATCCATAAACAACCTGAAAAATTATCTTGTTTTTTTTATGGTTGATGAAATAATCAGCCTCTCTCCCATTGGTCCTTGGGTTTGAATTGGGGGCATGGGCACTGTCCCTGATCATCTTTGCTTAACAATAGCATTCTACCACTGGAGCCACAGCTCTACTTCTGGCCTATTGGTGTTTAATTAGAGATAAGAATCTCAAAGACTTTCCTGTTGGGGCCAGCTTTGAAGTGTAATCCTTAGATCCGAGTCTCCTGAGTAGCTAGGATTACAGACCTGAGCCTCTGGCACCTGGTTCTAAACAACCTTTTGAAACTCCACCCAATTTAGAGGCATAGAATGATTTGAGAGAGAATATTTAGCCAAACAGGTTTTAATGTCTAGTTTTTAAATAAGGAGAAGAAATCCACAAATGTTTTCAAGACAAAAACTGAATTCTGAGCTTTACCCATTAAGTAAAATCCTTCCATCTCCTCAAAAAATAATCAAATTTGTAAGTTTCCTCTAAGTCTTTAAGAATTTATTATTATTATTTTGTATAATGCTTTCTGTGAAAAGTCTAATGAACTTGATCATGGAATTCATTGCCAGTTTTAAGTTTACTATGAAGTTGTCCTCAAGTCTGTGTACATGTCAGGACTCTGGATACTTTTTTAAAAAAAAGTTACCAGATCCTAAGTGCAGACCTCCTGAAGTAGCTTCTTTTGGGAGATCACAAAAATGCCATGATTTTCTGACCTCCTCCCACAGGCAGACTGTAGGATAGAGGTGGGGCAGCCCTCCAGAACGTGCCATGAAGACCCAGGCAGAATACTGGGAGAGGATGGTTCTTGATTGTTCTGTGTCTGACACTGAAATGACTAAAAGTAGCACTTTAAAGGAAGGTTAGCCGAAGGCTCTCAGTAGAGTGAAGTTTTCAAAGGCCAGATGCAGTACAGAGCCCACAGAGGAGGAAGCAGAGCAGGTGCTGGTGTTTGAGACACAGCCTGGGGTAACTAAATAGTTGTACAAATGGAAGAGTCAAGTTTTGACAGGAACTTTTTCATTATTTTTTTCTTATTTAAAAAAATTATTATCTTGAAGCAGTTGTACCAAAGAGTTGCCATTCAACAAATCAGTTTATGAATATAATATCTTGATTAATATCACCCTTTTTAACATTCTCACCCAGCTCTCCCCTACCCATCCCTTTCCTTTGCTTTTCTTAATTTTGTTGGATATACATTGGATTCTTGTTGCATTTCCCCCTCTTCTCCTTTTCATTTGTTTACCCCTCTCTCCTTGACCCAACCATACCCCTTTGAGTACCCAACTACTCGTGTTTTATTTTGCTGAACTTTGATTTTGGCTTTCTAAGGAATGACATTAAGTTCTTCCTTGAATCTACCATATTACAGTTAATACATTTGTATACACTCACATACCACCCAATGTTCTTACTTGTGAGTTTGTAAGCTATATCTAGCTTCCACATATAATGAAAAGCATGGGTTCTTTGTCTCGGTGGGATTGACTTACTTCACTTGACATAATATTCCAAGTCTTTCCATTATGCACAAATGGTACAATATATTTTTTTTTTACAAATGGTTCAATATTTTTCTAATGGATGAGTAAAATTCCCTTTTGTATGTATGTATGTATGTATATATGTGTGTGTATGTATCTATCTATGACATTTTCTTGATCTATTCATCCATTGAAGGGCATCTGGGATGATTCTATTCCTTGGCTATGGTGAATAGTGCCACAACAAACATAATTGTGCTGGTAGCTTTATTGTATCCTGGTTTGTAATCTTTTGGGTAAATGCCCAGGAATGGAATTACTGGATCACAGAGTAATTCTATGTTTAATTTTTTTCAGGAACCTTCATACTGCTTTCTAGAGTGGTTAAACAAATTTATACTCCTACTACATGTATTAGGGTTCCCTTTTGGCTCCATCTTTGACAGCATCTGTTATTCCTTGTTGTCTTGATAATGACCACTCTAACTGGAGTAAGGTAGAATTTCAATGTTGTTTTGATTTACATTTCATTTATTGCCAGGGCTGTTAAGCATTTCTTCATGAGTCTATTGCCCATTTTTACTCCTTCTGAGAAGACTCTCTTTAGTTGATTGTGAAAATGCCAAAACTGCCCAAAGCAATCTACAAATTCAATGCAATGCCCATTAAAATCACAACATTTTTCTTTAATGAGATAGAGAAAACAATAAAAAATTCAACAAAAGACCCTGAATAACAAAACCAATCATTAGCAGGCAGAATAGTGTTGGAGGAATAACAATACCAAACTTCAAACTATTACAGAGCCATGGTAATAAAACAATGGCTGTTTTTTTTTTATGCCAGCCTGGTTCTGGCACAAAAACACTCCTGAAGAACAATGGAATAGTAGACCCAGAAGTAAACTCACAGACTTATTGCCATTTAATATTCAAGAAGGGAATTAAAAATCATAGACTGGAAGAAAGACAGCTTTTTCAACCAATGGTGCTGTCAGAACTGGATATCCACATGCAGAAAACTGAAACTAGATCCTTATATATCGTCTTGCACTGGCATCAGCGCAAAATGGATTAAAGACCTCAATGTAAGACATCAAACAATTACAGAAAAGAGTAAGGGAAACATTAGGCCTCCTGGGTACAGGTAGAAACTTTCCAAGTAAAGATCCAGAAGCAAAGCCAATAAAAAAAGACAATAAATGGGACTACATCAAACTAAAAAGTTTCTGCTCAACAAAGGATGTAGCCAACAAGATAAAAAGATGCTTTCAAAATGGGAGAAGATTTTAGCCAGCTACACATCAGACAATGGCTTAATATCCAGAATATGCAGAGAACTTAAAAAATTAAACCCTCAAAAAACTGACAGGGAACATTTAACAAGCTGTGGACCCCCAACTCCACCTTTTAAGGATTCTCAATAAAATAAAACAATAACAACAAGGGAGCCTCAACTTAGCAAAAATCTCATTGTTAGGAGTAAATATCAATTTGCAGAAAATGCAGGTGATGAAAGAACATTTGGAGGGGAATATTATGCCCAGAGAATTTGGAAATTCTATAAATGACCAGTGTTTGCAATTGCAAAAAAGAAGGGTGGGTAGCTAATGGAGAACATGTCAAAAATTTAAAGGGCAAAGCAGCTACCTGATGGCACACACACCTGTAATGCCAACCATCAGGAGGCCGGGGCAGGAGGATCTAGAGTTTAAGGCCAGTGTGGGTTGTACATAGCAAGTTAAAGTCTAGCCTAAATTACACAAGAAAGCAATTCACACCATTTAAATAGTGGGTCTCTTACCTTGTTTATGCTCATGTAGTCATATTTATAATCATAGACAGAAGTCTGGAAGGTAGGTCAACAAATGGTACTTATAAAAGCTGTTTTGTTAACTGGGTGACAGTGGTTCGTGCCAGTAATCCTAGCTACTCAGGAGGCTAAGATCTGAGGACTGCAGTTCAAAGCCAGTCCACGCAGGAAAGTCCATGAGATTCATGTCCAATTGACCATTAGAAAACTAGAAGTGGCACTGTGGCTTAAAGGAGTAGAACATTAGCTTTGATCATAATAGCTCAGGGACAGTGCCCAGGCCTTGAGTTCAAGCCCCATGTCTGACAAAAAAAAAAAAAGAAATCCTGGAGCTGGTGGCTCACACCTGTAATCCTAGCTACTCAGGAGGCTGAGATCTGAGGATCATGATTCAAAGCCAGCCTGGGCAGGAAAATTCGTGAAACTCTTATCTCCAATAAACTACTCAGAAAACTGGAAGTGGCACTGTGGCTCAAGTGGTAGAGCATTAGCCTTGTGCTGAAGAGCTGAGGGACAGTGCCCAGAGTTCAAGTCCCATGACCCACCAAATAAAAAGAGCTTCTTTGTTCCCTTTCCCATACTTAAAAAAGCCTAAACAAACCATACAAATATTGTTCTAGTCACATTTTCATCAACAAATACATTTGAGTCTGAGCTATGTGCAAAAATACTATGTGAGGCATTTACTATCTTTTTAAAAACATATGCTAAGTGCTGGTAGCTCAATTCTGTAATCCTAGCTACTCAGGAAGCTGAGATCTGAGGATCACAGTTCAAAGCCAGCCTGGACAGGAAAGTCTGTGAGACTCTTATCTCCGATTAACCACCAGAAAACTGGAAGTGGCCTTGTGTCTCAAAGTGATAGAGTGCTGGCCTTGAGCTGAAGAGCTCAGAGACAGCGTCCAGGCCCAGAGTTCAAGCCCTATGACTGACAAAATAAGTAAAAAACCATAAGCAAAACCAGAGAAGTTTGGATAAATATTGAAATTTTTTTGTATTTGAGAGGTCTCTAACCGAATTAATTGTACATTTATCCTTTTTTTTTTTTTTTTTTACTGTAGAACATCCTATTTACTTCCAGTTGGTACATATGTTCTGTATCATGGCCATTTGCTTCCATTTATTTATTTATTTATTTTGGTCTTGGGACCTGAATGCAGGGGTGTAGTGCTGTGCTTGAGGTTTTGCCTTCAAGGCTTATTTTTACCACTTGAACCATGCCTTCACTTCTGGCTTGAAGATAAGAGTCTCATGAATTTTTCTGCTCAGGCTGTTTTGAACCTTAATCCTCAGATCTTTGTGTGAGCCACTCACCGATGCCTGGTTGCCTTTTTTTTTTTTTGCTACTGCTAGACTTGATCTTAAGGGGAAATTTGTCTTTTGATCTTTATACTAATTGTGAGCCGGGTACCTGGAATGAAATAAGTTCTTTCTAGTTTTTTCCTTGATACAAATTTCTCAACTTTTCAATATGTAAATTAATTTAGAATTGAAATAACTCAAGTGGAGATGAAATCTGTGTGGAATGGCTTTAGCAGAAGGCTAAGAAAAAGACAATTACAGAAATGATCGCCTGTGCTAAAGTGCTCAGAACAGAATTAAAAATAAACTTCCAGACCTAGAAGTAAAATTAATTGAAAGATTCTGGGGATAAAGTGGAGGTTTCAGGATGATCCTACATTCCAGATGGACCTGTGGTGATCTTTAAGTTTATTTAAGTAAAAACCATATTTTATATCCATCGAGATGGGATCTTAAAATAGACATGAAATAAATGCTCTAAAATCTACATTTATTATAGAATTTGCATTTGTTTTACTAGAAGTCTCATTTGCTTTGTTGTTGATGCCTAGTGAACAGTAAGAAAACCTCTTTTTCTGATTATAACACATCTTTAGAACTTAATGGTTCTTCATGAGCAGAACAAATATTAAGTCCTCACTATTTATCTGACTAATATAGAATATGTGACTGTACTTTAATCTTCTGTGACTGGTCTAGCAGAATTAAGTTTTCTTGCTATTATTTCTTAGCCTATCTCTATTGCAGTTCTGGTTTGCATGCTGATATTTTATACCACTCAGGTTTTTCTCACTGAGGTCGCCTCCTCCCGGCCCCTATCCTTCAAAGGACCAGTGTTTGTCTGGCTGCCTGAGTAGCCACATCCTATCTCTATACCTTTTGCTAATTGCTCAACCTTTGGAAGTCTCAGTTTTATTGTATGTGAAGTGGACAAAACAGTACCTCATAGGAGTGCTGTGAAGAATAAATGGCATATCTGAATAAGGTACTTGGTATCCATTGGTTTGCTAGATATTTGAAGTCACCCTTTCTATATTAATGAAAAAAGGTCCTCAGACTTTGATCAGATAAAGTGCAAAGCCTGATGCCTTTGCAATACTTATGACCCTTGGGAGATGGAGTCAGTATACAAAAGATACCTTTACAGGCTGGGCAATGATGGCTCACACCTGTAATCCAAGCTACCCAGGAGGCTGAGATCTGAGGATCCAGCCTGGGCAGGAAAGTCCACGAGACTCTTATCTCCAATAAACCACCAGAAAACTGGAAGTGGTGCTGTGGCTCAAGTGGCAGTGCGCTCCTGTTGAGCTGAAGAGCTGAGAGACAGCGCCCAGGCCCAGAGTTCAAGCCCCACGTCGAACAGATGAATGTGTAAAAATATGGTTTATATACACAATATAGTATTATTTAGTGATAAACAAGAACAAAACCCCTACCTTTTCAGCAAAACGGGCATGGAATTGGAAGGTATAATGTTAAGAGAAATATGCCAGACACATACAAATGAGTATCATGTGTTCTCTCTCATATGTGGAAACAGGAAAGATAAAAGTGAACCTGAAAGTAGAAGAATAATCACAATGGCCTGAGAAGCTGTCACTGGGGGAGAGGCGGAGAGCACAGGAAGAAGTATGGGTATGACAGATGCATGCTTTACATACTGTGGAAAAATCACAGTGACCCCCATTAGTTTGTACATGTGTTAATAGAATATTATATTAAAAGAACATGAGAAAGAATATAATCATTAATTATGGAATTAGATATATTGTCATGTATCAGAAGCATAAAGGAATCTTTAATTTGGGAGACAGATTAAGGAACAGACACTATCTTTGCCTTGATCAAACAAAAACAGTTCCTAAAAGTAGGATGTGTGCATATTAACAGCATCTGAGTGGGTTAGATTGCTATTGAGCAATTAATTCTCTTTAGGGTATGAGAAAAACTGAATCAAGAAACAATCATGACCATGCTCTGGAGGTCTGTATGTGTAATCCTAACTAGTCAGGATGCTGAGATCTGGAGGATTGTGGTTCAAAGCCAGCTCAGGAAGTAAAGTCTGACTCTTTTTTTCTTTTTCTTTTTTTTTTGTTCATCATAGGGCTTGAACTCTGGGCCTGGGCACTGTCCCTCAGCTCTTCAGCTCAAGGCTAGTGCTCTACCACTTGAGCCATAGCATCACTTCCAGCTTTTTGAGTTTATGTGGTGCTGAGGAATCAAACCGAGGGCCTCATGCATGTGAGGCAAGCACTCTACCACTGAGCCATCTTCCCAGCCCTTCTCTGACTCTTATCTCCAATGAACTTCCAAAAAATTGAAAGTGGACTTGTGGCTCAAATGGTAGAGTGCTAACCTTGAGCTCAACAGCAGTGCCCAGGCCCTAAGTTCAAGCCCCAAGACTGGCCCAAAAATAAATAGATAAAAGCACTGATCTTGAGCTGAAGAGCTCAGGAACAGCACCTAGGCACAGAGTTAAGCCCCAGGACTGACAAAACAAACAAAAAAACACCAAAACATAAACAGCTAAAAGAACCAAGAGGTTTCATGAGCTATTGTCCCTGAGTGCCCTTCTTCCATTCTTCTCACTCTTTATGTATGTGTCTGAAGAGTCAGAATACAGTCTTTAGATAAAAACAACCAAACTGAAATTTGCTCAGATGTCAATATTTTCATCTAATATACTTTAATAGTAGTAGGATAAAGAAAAATGGTCCACATACTGCCACAGGCAAGATTGTTTCAAGGTAACTTGATTGTGAAGATCTGGAAGAAAACTAAGCTCAGTTAAAAGAGTTATAAATTAAGAATTTAAACACTCTCTATTCATACTTTTATGCTAATAGTGTATTTGAGAATAAAAACAGTCTTAAGCAGTTGCTTAAGTCATTATAATCTATAGTGACAAATAGTGGGAATTAATGTATGTTGGACTTCAATAGACTCTACATACCCATAAACAAGTGAATTTTTTGATAAACACAGAATTACATTTTAGCAATTATATTATTGAGGGTTTTTTATTTGTGCAGCTTTTTTTTGCAATATTGAGATTTAAACTTGGAACCTCAAGCTTTCTAGGCAAGTACTCTATGACAAGCCATTCTTCTAAATGTTCCCCCCGCCCTTTTTGTGTCGGTCGTGGGGCTTGAACTCTGGGCCTGAGCGCTGTCCCTCAGTTCTTCAGCTCAAGGCAAGCACTCTACCACTTGAACCACTGCACCACTTCCGGTTTTCTGAGTGGTTTGTTGGAGATAAGAGTCTCACAGACTTTCCTGCCCGGGCTGGCTTTGAACTGTGATCCTCAGATCTCAGCCTCCTGAGTACCTAGGATTACAGTGGTGAGCCACTGGTGCCCGGCTTTTCTAAACCTTTTTTACTTCACATATTTTTTAGCCAGGGGCTGGCCTCAAACCCTGATCCTTTAAACCTATGCTTTCTAGTAGCTAGAATTACAGGAATGGATTTCCGTACTTATCTTGATTAAGATGGAGTTTGGGCTAGTCTTGCACTGCGATCCTTTCAACTTTTGTCTCTGTTACACCACTACAGTGGACTTGTTTGTCCATTATTGAGTCACTAATTAATGAACATTTCAACATGCACCTAACGATATAGTTCTGTGGGTTAGCAGTACAGGAAAAACGAATTTTTAATATGACCTTTATCATTCTCTAGACTTCTATGAAGTTAAATAAAGCAAAAAGTGAGACCTAGTGTGGGTTTTGTTTTTTGAATTTTACCACTTTGCTTTGTGCAAAATGGTCTGAATTTAGTGAGAATGTTTTCCTTGGGAAATCTTGGAAAATGTTCACGTGGAGTAAATGCCAAGAAATATTAGAGTTAGAGAACTGAAAAAGATGGGCTTCAATAATTGGAGTGAAAGTATAGATTTAGTAAGTTGTCAAGTGGGGAATGTTGGGTATTTACAATGAATTTTATCTTTGCATCTGAGAGAAGTTGGGTTAGTGCCTTGATAATCTGGAAGATAATGGCATCGGTGAAACTAATGATGTGGGCACTAACTCCAAGTCTGCCTTCACCAATCTGTACATGCCTGGGCTCTTCGACTCAGCTCAGGTATGCTTGGAATAGCTGGGAGATTCTGGGATCAATTCCTTACGCTTCACACAGCCAAAAATCAAAATGTATTCATATTTCATTCCCAGTTTCACCACAGGTACAAGCTTTTGCCAAATGTCTCAGTAACTGGATCCAGAATGTATTCCCTTACAGTCTTTCTTATAAGGTGCTACTTATGCGAATAACTGGAGATTGGATAGCATAACTTTTAATTTAACCCGAAGGCCAGAACAATGCATTAGAGGTCGCTTGTGAGAGGATCAGTGGGTGAGAAAAGCATTTTTCACAGGAAGAATTAGAAGTGTTTATGCGGGATGGGTTGATGATTCTTAGCCATCAAATCAGATTTCTGGACAAAGGAGTTATGGAAATAATATGCAGTTTTCTTATGGATTGGATGGTTCCAGCAGATTGACCTGCTGATAGGCTACATTCCTCTTGGAGGATACTTTGTCTAGGAAAGTGGAGTATGGGAAAATTGCTAAGTTTTTTCTCCAAATGGGCCAAGGTAGAGTGGCCCTAATGGGAATAAGTCTTTTTGAGAGCCACTTTGGGTTCCTGATAGGGGCAGAGAGAGGAAGGATCCTGAGGTATTTGATTTTGAAGGCTGAAGATTAGTAAATGTTGCCATGAAGAAGGGAGAGGATTGTTAATATTGCTCATGTGTAGAATACATGAGATACCATGATGATATGGGTAAAAAATAGAGTCAGTGGTTGAGTTTCTTTGCTGTATGTGCTAAGCTTTTCTCTCCTTTCCTACCACCCAGCAGCTTTATCCTTTATCATAATTACTTTTTCTCTGACTCTCCACCCTGAAGCTTATCAAGACTCTACACTGATGAAATTAGTGTCACAGATTATTGGTCAGTCTCACCTTCCTAGGTAATATTTGTAAGTTAGTAGGTTTAAAAAAAATATCCTTTTGAGCTGGGAAGGTGGCTCAGTGGTAGAGCGCTTGCCTTGTATGCATGAGGCCCTGGGTTCGATTCCTCAGCACCACATAAGCAGAAAAAGCCGGAAGTGGCTGTGGCTCAAGTGGTAGAGCACTGGCCTTGAGCTGAAGAGCTGAGGGACAGCGCCCAGGCCCAGAGTTCAGGCCCCACGACCAGCAGAAAAAAAAAAAAAAGTATCCTTTTAAAGAAGGGCAGTTGATCTATAGTTAGGATTCTTTTCTGATGTTCTTAAATATTCCCCTATGACTCTGATAAGAAGGTAGATTAAAATAGGCTTCTATGACTTAGAACTAATTTCACAAAAATCCTACTGTTTGCCAGGGACTGTTTTGTATTTTTTTTTTTTTTTTTGTTCATGGGGCTTGAACTCTGAGCCTGAGCACTGTCCCTCAGCTCTTCAGCTCAAGCCTAGCGCTCCACCACTTGAGCCACAGCGCCACTTCTGGCTTTCTGGTGGTTTATTGGAGATAAGAGTTTCACAGCTTTTCCTACCCAGGCTGGCTTTGAACCGTGGTCCTCAGATCTCAGCCTCCTGAGTAGCTGGGATTACAGGTGTGAGCCACTGGTACCTGGCCAGGGACTATTCTATCTATAAGAATTCAGAATGAATAATGTATCCTCAGTGAGCCACTGAAGATGTTGCTAGAATGGAAATGTGAGTCTTCAGGTGTGGTCTTATTCTTTGGATGGGAAGGAAATGGCAGGCAATGGGAGAGCAAGACCCCTAAATTAGCAATAAGAGTATGAGATTCTAAGGGTCATGCTAATAACTCCTCAGTTTCCCATTGCATTCCCTAAACCTCTTTTCTCCACTAAACCATGAGATCCTTGTTCAGGAAACAAGTCTTAACTCATAGCTACTTCTGATACTTAGTCAAACAGCTAATGTCACTGCTCAAATTTTACCTGTACAGTCTACTAACTATGATCTTTGATACAGAGGCTGTGTCAAAGACCATTGGAAGGATTACAGTGGCTTTTGCTTTTGCTCTGAGCTTATCAGAAGCTGGTAGAGGATTTAAGGCAAAATGGTGACATCATCTTGCCTTACAAAAACACCACTCTGATTTTGTCTGGATAGTTGGTCATGAAGAAGCCCGGGAAAAAGGAAGGGGAAGTATGTGTGGAGGGGATTATTGTAATAGAAAGTAGCCTGGAAGTGGGAAGATGTGGGCTTTTGGAGAGACTTTGAAGACAAATATTTATAGGACTTTTGGATATTACATGTTGGGTTAGGCTAGTAGGAGCTTGCTAGTGAGATGGCCAATAGAAATCAGGTAGATGAAAATGATGGTAGCTTGCACTGAAGGTGGTCGTTACTAGTTTAATTAAAAGCTGGCTTAGCATAGTTGCAAAGTAGGGAAGGATGAGATAGATATCCTGTAATGGGAGACTTGATCTGCCTCATCTCATACCTACATGTTTCTTCTGGGACCATAAAAGGACTACAGGAAACTGAAGAGAACAAGGAAGGTTGCTCATAATGTATTTTCTACCTTTACCTCAGCTTGCAATCTAGCTAGTGTGGAGAGAATTCCTCTAGCCAGTAGGGGGTGATGGTTGCATGTGTAATAAAAAGGGAATAGGCTAAAGATTTGAATTGATTCCTAAATTAATGTTTAGTGTAAGGAGAACCAAACCTAAGTGATATTTCCAAGAAGTTATCTTCCTAAGAAAGTTTAAAATATTTCATAAATTTGAGAGGCCTCTGATTAATCATTAATTCATACCCATTTAAAAGAAAAAAATCACCACCAGTCAAGCTGAAACACAATGTTTTTTCCTTCAGTAATAAAGCATATTTTTAAGGGTGTATATATATATATATATATATGTACAGATATAAACATACACACATATATATGTACATATACCCATATATATATATATATATATACATAAACACATATATAGACATATATGTGTGTCTTAAGAGCAATGATAGACAAGATATGCGTATGTACATCTCAGTGATAAACAGCATTGTAATAAAAACCCTTAATCCCCATAACAATCATGTAGATAATACTCAAATGAAAATGAATATAAGGTTTCATAGTGCTATTTGGAGACTAATTTTACAGGAGTAGGTATGAGGAAATAATGAAGTTCAACAAAGACTAAAAAGAACAATGAAATGAAGGTTTTTATGAAAGAGAAACAGCCTCTCATCTCAACTGTCTGCATGAAGATAGAAGGACTGAATTCATAGGCCAGCCTTGGTTTAAAAAAGGAGAGAGTCTATCGGAGAAATAAGTAAAGCCACAACAACAGCAACAAAAAGTTGAGCCATGAAGAAAGAATCACTGAATAATAATGAGCTATAAGATTGAATCAATATAAAAAGTTTCTCAAGAAAACCCCCAAACCAGCGATTCCTACCTTCATTGATGAGCTGTACAAAAACATTTAAAGAAGAACCAATGCCAATCCACTTGAAACTATTAAAAAAATTGAAAAGGAGAGAATTCTGTCAAGCTAATTTTTCAAGGCCAACATTACCCTATATCAGATTCAGACAAAGACACTGGAAAAATAAAACCCTATAAATCAATATCCTTGATGAACATAGATTCGAAGATTCTCATTGTAGAACTGGCAAGCAAACTGGTAAAATCCAGCAGTACACACACACACACACACACACACAAACACAAAATTGTATACCATGACTAAGTAGGATTTATTTCTGGATATAAGAATCACTTAAAAACAATAACAAAATTGATGCAGTAAAGCATACCCATAGATTGAAAGAAAGAAAACATGATTATCTCAACAGGCACAGAAAAAGTACTCAATGAAATTCCCTTATGATTAAAAGAACTTCAACAAATTAGGTACAGAAGGAACATCCCCAACATAATAAAGGCTACACATGATAAACCACAGTTAGCAGCATGCTAAATTTGGAAAAGCTGAAAATGTTTCTCTGAGTACTGGTATATAAAACAAATATCCAACTTTATAACTCTTATTATAGCATTGGAAGTCGAGGCAATTAGGCAAAAGAATTGGAAGCATTAAAATTATAAAATGAGTCAAATTATCCTTCTTTCCAAATGACATGATCTTTTCTATAGAAAAACTTAAAGACTTCACAAAAAAAACCAAAAAAAACAAAAACAAAGCAGCATACATTGCTGGAAGTAATAGACAAATTTAGTGAAGTCACAAGTTTCATAATTGACATGCAAAAAAAGTAACATTCATACATACTATTAATGAATTAGTTAAAAAATAACCAAAAATGGTCTTTTTCACAATATCTATAAAGTAAAACACCTAGGAATAAATTTAACAAAGAGAATGAAAGGTATCTACAATCAACATTATAAAGCACCTACAAAAGAAATCATAGAGGATGGAAAAAAATGGAAAGAAATTCCTTACTAGGGGATTTCAAGAATTAATATTGTTAGAGTCTCATACTATCAAATCTTCTAGTCCAGTGCAATCCCTTTCAAGCTACCAATGGTATTCTGCACAGAATTAGAGAAAAAACCCAAAACAACCCCCTCCCAAATTCATATGTAATCAAATAAAACTCAGAATAGCCAAAGTAGTCCTGGGTTTAAAAAAAATCAAACCAAAGTAACCACTAAAATTGGTGATATCACAATATCTGACTTCAAAATATGCAACAGGGCCTAAGTGCTTGAGAACTTGAGCCTTAACCCACCCTTTTGGCTTTAGTTTTATAGGTAGGTTCCCATGCTTTTTTGCCTGCAGCTGGATTAGAGTACAATCCTCCAAGCTTCTATCTCATGACTAGCTACAATAACATGTGTGACAAATCATATGTCTAGACTATTCTTTCTCTTTTTGAAATTAACTATACTACTTTCCTTGAGATGATATCTCATTGTAGGTCTTTTGTTGTTGTTGTTGTTGTTTGCCAATCCTGTGGTTTGAACTTGGGGTCTGGGTGCTGTCCCTGAGCTCTTTTGCTCAAGGCCAGAGCTCTACCACTTGAGCCACAGCACCACTTCTGGCTTTTTCTGAGTAATTTATTGGAGATAAAAGTGTCACGAACTTTCCTGCGTGGGTTGGCTTCAAACTGTGATCCTTAGATCTCAGACTCCTGAGTAGCTAGGATTACAGATGTGAGCCTAGCTTTACTGTAGTTTTAATTTGTATTTCCTTAATGATTAGTGATGTTGAGCATTTTTTCATGCAATTGTTAAGCATTTGTATATCTTCTTTTGAGAAATATCTGTTACAGTCACTTGGATTTCTTTTTTTTTTTGAGGCTGGATAATTAGAAATAAAAGTCTCATGGATTTGTCTGCCCCATTGGCTTTGACTCAATCCTCAGATCTCAGCCTCCTGAATAGTTGGGATTACAAGCATGAGCCATTGTCACCCAGTCAATATAGCATTTTTGAGATATTAATTTCATATTTTCACATTACTTTTAATGTATATTTCTCAAAAACATTGAAGTTAAAGACAGCCATTTAGTTTATAGAACATAGTTATGAAAAATCTAATTTTCAAAGTCACCATTATGTTCAAATTAAGTTGAATTTATTTTCTGCCAAAAACCCTCATTTTTAATAGTTAGATATATAAAAATGCTTTAAATATATAACATAAAGTTTGCATCCTGGGATAAACCCTACTTAATCATGATCATTTTTTTGTGTACTTTTAGATTTGGTTTGGCTTGTCAGTATTTTACTGAGAATATTTGAATCTATGTTTATCAGGGATATTGGTTTAAAGTTTTCTATATACATAAAATTTATTGTGGCACTATGGCTCAAGCGGTAGAGTACTCTCCTTAAGCTGAAGAGCTCAGGGATAATGCCCAAGCCCAGAGTTCAAGCCCCACAACCAACAAAAGAATTTATTAATTATAGTGCATACTCTGTAGTGTCCTATTCAAGATCCAGGTAAATAGATGAGTTTAATTTTGCCTCCAGTAGCAAAAAGAGGCCTCATTTTGGAGGAAGGAGAAAAAAAGTGTTAGCCAGGTATAAAAAACCAGAAGAATTTCTAAATTTGAGAACAGATAATGTTGTTTCCTACTTAACCACCAGTGTCACAGTGTATGAGTGTTCAGTATAAAGCTCAACTCTCTTTGGTATTTTTGTCATGGGGGCAAAATAATGTTGCTAAAAAATGGTATCAATTTTATTCATTAAAAAGAAATTCTGGTTGGGCACTGGTGGTTCATGCCTATAATCCTAGTTACTCAGGAGGCAAGGTGTGAGGATCTTGGTTTGAAGCCAGCCTGGGCAAGAAAGTACAAGTCCATGAAACTCTTATCTCCAGTTAACTACCAAAGAAGCTGGAAGTGGAGCTATGGTCCAATTGTTGAGTGCTAGCCGAAAGAAAAAAAGAAAGGAAGGAAGGAAAGAAAGGAAAGAAAGAAAGAAAGGAATGAAAGGAAGGAAGGGAAGAAGGAAAGAAGAAAGAAAGAAAGAAAGAAAGAAAGAAAGAAAGACAGAAAGAAAGAAAGAAAGAAAGAAAGAAAGAGAAAGGAAGAAAACACTCAGGGACAGTGCCTAGGCCCTGAGTTCAAGCCCCAGGATTAGTTTTCTATGGTGAGATATAACGAGCATAGAACAAGAAGACACTGTTCAAAGAATATGTCCCCTCAGTGTTTCCTCATTGCATTATGGGAATAGGTGGGATGTTTAATGTGGAATTGTCTGTATCAGCCCTAATACTGTTGGTACTGGACATTTCTTTTTTCAAGTGCACTGCTTTAAGTGTATTTGGCTGTGTTCTGCAAGCAATGCTTATTGATGGCAGACAGGAGTTAGGTTATCTGGAGATCAAAGGATTTGAGTAAAACTAGGAGGTTGCTAGGGATGCAATCTAGATGATTCAAAATATTTTTTTTAAAAAGTTACATTGTATTCAAGAGCCTAGATTTTTCTTCTCTAGAAAGAACAAAATATTGGCCTTAAGATAACATGGGAGAGAAAGCTGGCTGACCCAATGGGCTGTTAATCTTTGGAATGGGCTACTAAGTGAAATTGTGAAATCCCTCCTTTGGCTGCCTACGACACTAGAGTATTTTCTCATCTGTCTGGTATGTTAGGGTAGCGATGGGGCAGGGGCACAGCAGAGTGAAGATGGACTGTCCAGCTCTGTCGAATCTTAAAAGTGTCTAAATTTTGCAATGGAACGCATCACGTTGGGCAACAACAAAAATAAAAACATCCCCTGTCAAGAGGGCTTTTTACAAATAAGAATGAGTAATCCCAAGGAATTTGCTTACGAACTGAGAGCAAAAGATTTACAATTTATTATCATCCTTGTTTATAATCTTTATTTTGAAGTATCTATTTTTATACTTGGCGCACTTGTTATCTAGACATGATTTATATAGTGCATGTTATTGTACTTCTCTCTTCTCTACTAGCCTACGTGTTCTTTCTAGACAGGTATCATGTCTTTATCTTATATTCTTAGCATCCAGCAGGGTGCTGGAAAATAAAAGGGATTCCAGTTTAAATTCTGAACATCTAAAGGTGTCCTGGGATGACCCATTCTGAGTCTGCTCTGGTTGTTGTTGTTTTTGTCATTGTTGTTGAATTTACTCAGTTTGGCTTATTGTAATTTCTAATTCCTTTATCTTTGATGCTGGTTTTCTTCCTCTTATGACTAAGAGAAAAGTGTTTTAGTGACAAGCAAGAACTTACCATATTATTAGAATATGTGAAGTAGTCTTGTTGGCAGTGGGACTCTATGCAAGTCACCTCATCTCTCTGTCAGCCGTATTTGCAACATGGTGATTGCACTCACCCCGGAAGGATTTGTGAAAGAGTAGATGTGGTGAGGTGCATAGGAGTTTACCACAATAATATGGTAACATATAAAGAAAGCAGTGCTTGTTATTAACCTGCCCTTGTAGTTTCACAACTCAATATATATTCCTTGTGAGTAGGCAGCCAGCTATATACATTGAATCAAAATAAGTGGGTAGAGACTTGTAGGGGATGATTATTAAGTTAGCATTTGATTTAGTATGTAGCATTTTATTTTAATATATTTTACTTTTTTTAGTAGAACTTGGATTTAAACTTGCTAAGCAGGTACTCTACCACTTGAACCACTGACTA
This sequence comes from Dipodomys ordii, assembly GCF_000151885.1. Classification (NCBI taxonomy): domain Eukaryota; kingdom Metazoa; phylum Chordata; class Mammalia; order Rodentia; family Heteromyidae; genus Dipodomys; species Dipodomys ordii. The sequence continues at coordinate 2,953,521 of NW_012267265.1, read as the reverse complement.
TTTTTGTTTTTTTCTTTTTAGTTAAATCTCACGTTTATGCCTGGGCCTCCATCCACCTATGTGTGCTTCTCATGTAGCTGGGGATGACAGGCATGCTACCACACTCAGCTTGTACTGAGTGAGACGGGGTCTCATGAACTTGTTGTCCAGTCTGGCCTCAAAATAACTTCTTCCCAAGTAGCTGGGAAGTGTGAGATAGCTCATCTGGCATGTTTTAACTATTCTTATCATGATAATGATTACTTTTATTAAAAAGAAGGTGCTCTTACTTAAACTCCCATAAATCCTCTTTATAGCATAGACTCCCTTAATATGTGTTTGCATGCTAAATTTTCTAAAGTTAGCACTTGTGATTTCATACGGAACTCGTTTTCACAGAAGTCAAGGGCTTCCTTTCATGGAAACAATTTCCATCGTACGTGAAGTACATTTTTGCTAATTACAATTTTAAAAATGCATGGCTAGAGGCATGGTTCAAGTGGTAGTATACCTGTCTGTCGAGCACAAGACCCTGAATTCAAATCCCAGTATTGCTAAAAATAAATAAAAATGCTAGTATTAATTTTTCCCCGTGGTTGCACGTCTAAGAATTGTCTTAAAATAGTTTTTGTTTTTAAGGCATACATAATTGTTTATAGAAAATGCTGCAATGCATTTATCTTTATAAACAATTATACCTTTATATATTCTATTGCCATTTTTATAAATATATTTTAAATGTTATTATAAAGGTGATGTACAGAGAAGTTACAGTTACATAAGTCAGGTAAAAAGTGCATTTCATTTTGGAGAATGTCACCCTTTCCCTCGCTCTCTCCCAGTTTTTTCCTCTTGTCCCCCCTCCACAAGTTGTATAGTTCATTTTTCATTTCTCTCTTTTTCTTCCTTCCTTCCTTCCTTCCTTCCTTCCTTCCTTCCTTCCTTTCTTTCTTTCTTTCTTTCCTTCTTCCTTCCTTCTTTCCTTGCTTCCTTGCTTCCTTCCTTTCCTTCCTTCCTTCCTTCCTTCTTTCCTTCTTTCCTTCCTTCCTTCCTTCCTTCCTTCCTGTTTCCTCCCTTCCTCCCTTCCTCCCTCCCTTCCTCCTTCCCTCTCTCCCCCTCCCTCTCTTTTTCTCTCTCCCTTTCTCTCTTTCTTCTTTCTTTCTTTCTTTCTCCCTTTCTCTTTCTTTTCTTTCTTTCATGTTGGTTGTGGAGTTTGAATTCAGTGCCTGGATGGTATCCCTGAGCCCTTTTGCTCACGCCTTCTAGTTTTTTGGTGGTTAATTGGAGATAAGAGTTTCATGGTTTTTCTGCCCAGGCTCGTTTTGAACCACGATCCTCAGGTCTCAGCCCCTGAGTAGCTAGGGTTATAGGCATGAGCCACCAGAGCCCTGCTTATATAGTTCATTTTCAAAATAGTGTCTGTGAGTACCACTGCTCTATTGCCCTTTAATGTCTCATGGAACAATATAAACAAAAACTAGTATGGTATATGGGCTGGCCACTTGCCCTTTGGTCTTGGATCCATTTCCCAACATCCCTCTATCCATTCCATTTTTTGGTTCTCTTAACAATGTTTCGTGGCTAGTTTTGGGTTAGAAAAAGTACTGATGAGAGAATTGAAAATAAAAACCCCGGGTATATGCATCCCCCATTTGGTTAATGGGGAGAGCGCCCTCTCCAGCAGTGGGCATATCTCAGCATGGTTCTAGCTTTCAGGGCTGGTCCGCCATCATTCCTCCAGCTACTCTTAGGCAGCAGCCTATTGTCGCTGTACTGTTTAGCTGTTGAGCTGGAGGTGGTTGCTGTTTCCTTCTCTGGCTTCTTTGTGGATTGGCTCCCTGGTCAATCTTAAGAGTTCGCACTTCTTCCAAAGTCTGTTCAAGTAGTTGAATCTTTATGTTGGATGGCTTGACTGTGACCCTGTTCTTTATAGTCGAAAAACATTAGCTATTTAGGAATTTACCTGCTTAAATAGATAAGCAGAAACCTTTTCACCCTAATTTATGTGTAACCATACATAGTAGGCAACAAAAAAGGTTTTGGAATATTTTTTTCCAGATAAGATTTAATTACTTCAGGCAAAGATTTATGGGGTTGTAGTACTTATCAAGATTTCTGTGTCTCTTCTCTGTAGCTGAAAATTTACATGACCCTACCTTGCTGTTGATGGATAAAGTGAGAGGAGAGATAATATAGAAGCTCTGTACAGCCCTCCTGTGAGCTACACACACTGAACTTCAACTTGAGATCATCTTCCAAGTTGATCTTTATCTGTCACAGAATAGAGGACATCTTATTGAACGTGGAGTTTTGGTAGAATTGTGAAGGGCAGTCATGGAAGGCCTTTTCCTCCCATTCCAATCTTAGCAAGGAAACATATTTAAAGTATTTACTGGTACCATGGGAATGTTGTCAAGGGTGAACCACTCAGAACATTCCAGATATATATACTAATGTTAAAGAAAGCCAGAAGCAGTTGGTCAAGAACATCAGGTTCTTATTTACTGTTTGATTTATGTGGTACCAGGGTTTACTGCCTCTGGGCACTACTGTTGATTGTTTCAGATTCTTCTCAGTTGCTCTGAGAGACACGTAGTCAGAGAACTGTGCAATGATGATGTCAGCCTGGGGAGGAAGAGGTCCTTTCATTTAATGGTATTGTTATTTATCTCCAATCAGCATCCTTGCTTGATAAATAGCCAGAGATCACATGTAAGCCCAAAATGTTCAAGGTCCAGAGCCAGGCACAGAGACTCTTATGCTAACGAGAGACTAACAACAACAACAAAATTCTAACTTTCTCTGAGAGAATATTTTGTACTAATAATTTTTGAAATCCTCGTATAATTTAAATTTATGCTTTGAGATAAATATTTTGAAGAGGAAAAATAAATTGAATTCTGGCATGGACCTCATATTTCTTGAACAGAGTCTGTAAACATTCTTACAAAGATTATTTGGGAAAATGATATATTTACATATTGCAATTTTCATTGCCAACATAAATTAACCATTTTGATTCCTTCCGTCTTTCCTCCTTCCCTTCCTTTTCTCCTCCCTCCCTCCCTTCCTCCCTTCCTTCCTACCTGCCTTCCTTCCTGCCTTCTTCTTTCTCTTTTTCTGAAATTTGAACTGTTGAGAATCCTATTTGAGTAAGTCATCCAGAAGACCAATAATGGTTTTATTAAATTAAAGGGCTAGTATAGTTCCTAAAAAATGGTGGCATTGAATTATTTGTCCTCTTCAATAGATTTGAGCTTCTTAAAGACAGGAGTTATTAGTTATTTACAATTTTTTATTTGAAAAAGATTGTATATATTTATAAAATACAGCATGATGTTTTCAAATGTGTGTTCATTATAGAATGGCTACATTGAATTATTTAACATATAATATCTCCCATGCTTATTGTTTCTTCTGTGTGTGTACATGGTAAGATCACAACATCTCTTCTGCTGGCAAGTATACAAACTCATGGCTGTAGTCACCGTGTTGTACAGTTGTACATCAGATCTCTTAAATGTAATCCTCCTACCTCCCTGGAATTTTATTTCCTTTGATTAAGGTTTTCTAGTTTGATTGGGATCTATAGTGTTCTCTAAAGGCTAATGTGTTATAGGTTTCATTTCTAATGAAGCAGTATTCAGAGGTAGAGAATTTTTTTTGGTTGGTCATGGGGTTTGTGAAACTCAGGGGCTAGTCACTATCCCTGGGTTCTTTTGTTAGTGTTAGCACTCTACCATTTTGAGTCACAGGGTCACTTCCAGTTTTTGGGTGGCTAATTGGAGATAAGAGTCTCGTGGGGGCTTTTCTGCAAAGGCTGGCCTCACACCTTGATCCTCAGATCTCAGCCTCCTGAGTAGCTAAGGTTACAGGTGTGAGTCACCAGCACCTGGCTAGAGGTAGGAATTTTAAAAGCTGATGAGATTGTGTGGGCTCTAACCTCATCAATGTGTTTTTCCATTCATAGATTCATATTTGATCACATCATTGGGAGATGGGGCAATGTTAGGTGGTAGGGCCTAACTAGAGGAAGTAGGTCACTATGGGTATGTACTAGAAAGGTATATCTTGTTTAGGACCCAACCTTCCTTCTACTTCCTGTCCACAATGAAGTAAAAAGCATTGTTCTACCATGTGCTCCTTGACCTGAGACTGAGCCTCACCTGTGGCCAAAAGGGATGTGGTTTGTTTCTCTCAGGGGTTTTGTCATAGCAAAGAAAAGCGGACTAACACAGTGTCCCAAATTCTCTCTCCACAACTTCATGTTTAATTATACATAATGTATGTAGTATATTTTAATGACACTGCCAAAATGATGAACACAGATAATCACAAACTCTTGAGTAGACTGGAGTGAAAATTACAAGTAAGTGAGGGATTGTAAAACCTAAAAATGAATGCTGTATCACCTATGACTACTGAGAATCTCCTGTCCTTAGGACAAAATGGGCCTTCCCTAAGTGACTGGCCCACCCCACCAAGTTAAAGGTAACTTTTTCATTCTGTAAATGAAAACCAATGATCAAGAAGCACTTTTATTAGTAATATAAATCCCTACTATAGAGCAGAGAGAGGAAGTTAAATGCAGTGTGTAGGGCTGTGGGGAATATTTGTGTTTTTGTCACATAGTGCAATTTCCTCTGAATGATTTTTGGACTCTGAGTAGTCAACTTATATACATTTATCAAAATAGCATGCTGGTCTCATTTCTCCTAGAAAATGACTTTTCAGAAACTTATATTTGTAAGTCACTAAAATTTTCATTTCCTGACCTTCCATTCACTTACTCATTAGTTTGATAAATTTCTCTTGACTGTTTTCATGTTTTATATTCTCTGTGAGTTATTATGTATAATTGCTCATTTTTCATGTGCTGCATTTTGAGTACATTTTTGATCATGACCTCTTCTCACCAGATATTCAAGCAAGAGAAAATAGAGGGAAAAAAAGAGAAAAGGGAGAGATACAGTGAAGATTCAAGACAGCTCCACAAGAGATTTGGGATTAGAACAGATCCAGATCACCGGGTTATTATCTTTGTTCATTGATGTATTATAAGTGTCTTAAGTAGCTAATAGAAAATACAAGCCATTCATTGAACAAATGAATAAGAATTCTGTTCTGTTTTTTTTTTCTTTCTAGTCCTGGGGCTTGAACTTAGTACCTGGAAACTGTCTCTGAGCTTCTTTTGCTCAAGGCTAACGCTCTACCACTTGAGCCACAGTGCCATCTCCAGCTTTTTCTGTTTATGTGGTACTGAGGAATCAAACTCAGGGCTTCATGAAATGTTAGGCAAGCACTCTACCACTAAGCCACATTCCCAGCTCAAATAAGAATTCTGGATCTTTTGTTGTTGTTGTTGTTGATCATGGGACCTGAACTCTGGATCGGGGCACTGCCCCTCAGAGCTCTTCAGCTCAAGGCTAGCACTCTACCACTTGAGCCACAGCGCAACTTCCAGCTTTTCTGCTTAAGTAGTGCTGAGGAATCGAACCCAGGGCCTTATGCATGCAAGGCAAGCACTCTACCACTGAGCTACCTTCCCAGCTCAGAATTCTGGATTATTTATGGGCTTGTTTTTTTTGTTGTTGTTGCGGGACTTGAACAGCCTGGGTGCTGTTTCTGAGCTATTTTGCTCAAGGCTAGTACTCTACCACTTTAAGTCACAATGTCACTTCCAGTTTTCTGGTGGTTAGTTGGAGATAGAGTCTCATGGGCTTTCCTGTATGTGTTCATTTTGAACTGTGATCCTTAGATCTCAGCTTTCAAAGTATCTTGGATTACAGGCATGAGCCACCAGTGCCCAGCTGTGGGCTTGTTTTATTATGAAGCTTAACTATATCTTGGCTTATTTTTTGTGAATTTTCCACTCACATTATTTGCCATTTTAATGATTCATGCCTTATTAATCATATACATATGCCATATATATGATAAAACTGCCATAAATTTACAAGTATTTTAAAATTTCTCACTTATATTATTGTTCAAGCTTATTGAACTCATTGTAGTTAAAAACAACCACCTTCGCTTAAAGCTAATAAAGATCTCCCCTATTCAAAGATCAGATATTCATCCACATTTCTTTATTTAAAATAAATTATTTGTAAGCCAGAAATCTAGTCATTTCATTTGATATTTATTTTGGCTTATGCTTTAACATTAGGTTCTAACTTGTATTTTCCTGATAAACGAGGCACTGTGTTTAATTCAAAGAAATTCCATCTGGTTGTTTGAGCAGAAAAGGGATCTATCTATTAAATGGGTATTAGATCAGTCACAGAAGCACTGAGGGGATTGGTAACTGTGTCGGGGCTGTGCAGAGTGGGCGCAGTGCCATGCTGGTTTGTTATTGGAGGACGTGTCATTCCTTCTTCTGGACACTGAACCTGGGGTTTGCACAGGTAGTTTCACCAGCACGGAGCACTGGATATCAAGACCATTACTGCCAGAGAGAACTTACCATGTTCCCCTCTTCTTTTGTGTTTTGGTCCTCAATTTAAAATCTGGGGCAAATGTATGGCATAACTCAAGGGGGTTGAGGAAGTAATTTTCCATCACACTATCGTGGAAAACAGTGTTTTCCCTTCAAAGCTTCTGTGGTAAATTCTCCATACATGGGGTAGGATTCAGACACTGAGATTATATAACTTTCTTTCTTGGAAATATGGATCAATGCATTAACATATATACTGATCATACTTGGAATTAATTATTCTTCGTAAGGCCATTGATGTAACACATACTATCCTCGATATTAAGCTAAAAGTGTTGTCTTTATGATACAACTGCCCTCAATAAATTCCTTATTCCCTTATTGTAGCTTAGTAACCTTAAACAAATTAACTTCTTTCTTAACTTGTTTATCTGTAAATTGGAAGGATTAGTGCTGGTTGTGTTGCAGTGAGGACAAACTACATAGCACAGTGCCTGGGTATATATTTAATAAATCTCACTGTTGATTGGTCACTGTTATTAGAGGCTCAACTTCTCTCTGCTGGTCATCTGCTGTGGGTTCCTTTTAGCAAGAGATGTACTCCCCATTTTGACAAGTTAGTTCCCGCTCTAATAGACTCCAATCAGATTAAAAAGCTAATCTCTTTCATAGAGTTGTAAGGTCTGTGCATATTCATACTACAAAAGGGATTTATTTTATGTACAAGAGTATGAGATACATGTCAATTCTCTGCAAGTGTTATTTTTAATTGTGTAATTTTCTAGCAAATACAAAATTAGAATAGTTTATCAGATAATTTTTTACTTTCTAGTCTGATTCAGTAATTATCAAGATTTTTCAACTTCCAACTAAGTTAAATTAATAAATATAGTTGGTTGGAAGTTGATTCTGAAGTCTTTAATAGGTATGTGTTCAGTTTTCCTGAAAGTAATACTTCACAGCTGAGTGCTGTGGCTCATACCTGTAACCCTAACCTACTCAGGAGAATGAGATCTGAGAATCAAGGTTCAAAGCCAGCCCAGGCACACAAATCCAAGAAACTTTTATTTTCCATAAACCATCAAAACCCAGAAATAAAGTGTGCCTCAAGTGGTAGCCCCAGCATTGAGTGAAAAAGCCAAAGAGGGCACCAAGCCCTGAGTTCAAGCCATAGCATGAATGAATGAATGAATGAATGATTCAAAGACTGCTAGATGCTTTCACATTGTGTTCTAGCAGTAAGTCTACACTATCTGGTGCTCCTACGTTCATGACGTTGTGATTGTGTCTGGTGATGATAACCAGTGCTTACATTATAAATTTTTTCATGATCTTGTTTCATTGAATGGTACGCTTATCTATCCTCTTTGCTTGGCTCAAATAGTCCATTGGGGGTACAAGAGGATTATTTTTCTAAGGCTGTCATTCCTTCCTTGCCATTTACTAATTGGAATTCTTTTATCATTTAGAGCTATTTGGCCCATCCTCAAATAAGAGCCACCCATTTTGGTTGAAAATATTTGAGTTAGGTTGAAGGACAGTAAGATAAATTGTATTCTTCAGAACAACATCTTCCCGGTCCAGTCTGTCTTGGAGACTTTTTGGTTCCTGAATAATTAATTACTAACAAGTTTGGAAACTGTAGCCTCCCTTATATTCACAACTTCCCTATTTTCCAGGCACAGCAGCAAACATTGCATTCTGAGGAAATCCAGTGATTAATCAATTTTGAGGTGAATTGACTATTCTCAAAGTATGACATGAATTAAGACAATTTATCGGTTTCTTCTCCATAAAGCTTATTATCAATTTACCTCTCACTTTTCCCTTGTATTATAGACACATAGATTTAAAAAGGACTTTTTTAGGAAATATTTGAATATGCACAGAGAATCAAGTTGTACAGCAATTCAGTAGTTTTACATGAGTTTATGTTCATATACATTTCTCTTGGGGAGATGTTCCATGCAAAATTAATGATTTCTGAGTGAGAAAAACATGAAAATAAACCTAAATCATGCAGACCAAATGAAAAAAATAATTCATCCTTACTACTAGTACATTTCCAAAACAACAGCAATGCTGTTTGTTAGAAGAATGGACTTTGACATAGCAGCCTATAAGTCATGTTTAACCTTGAATCAATTATGAGTCTTTGGTTTCGTTTAAAGAATTGATTCCTAAAATTCTTGACTTATAGATGAATAGAGAAACAATTTTGTACAATTGTGTTTCCCATGTACAATGACTTGGTTTTAGAGCATAAGTACTGGATTGATGTTCTCATGGCTTGCTCTGGGTGGCGTCATTTCCTTATTTATGCAAGTGATATGGTCATCTTTAATAAGATTTGCACTACTCACTTGATGGCACGGAATGGATTAAAATGCTAGTTTCATTCTGTGTGTGTGTGTGTGTTGGTATAACAGTTTGAACTCAGAGCTTAGGCACTGTTCCTTAGCTTTTTCACTCTAGTACTTTACAACTGGGAAGTACCACCTTCAACTTTTTAAGGGTTAATTGGAGATAAGAGTGTCATAGACTTTCTTGCCCAGGCTGGCTTTTAACCTCAATTCTTAGATCTCAGTCTCCTGAGTAGTTAGGATTACAGGTGGGAGCCACCTGCACCCACCTTCATTTCACCATAAAGGTCTAAGAAATTGAAGAGGCCCTAAGGAAAGATCTGAAGAGTTGTTGAATCTCTTTAAGGATGGCTGGCTTACTGAGACATTGGCAATGATCTATCTGTTTCCATACCTCAGTGTGAAGAGCTGCCTTGGGCATGTTAGTCACATTCACTCATGATTTTTCAGTAGTAAGACTGTTGATCAGAAGATTTATCTCATGCACATAGCCCCAAACATTGTCTAAGGCAGTCAAGCAATGAATGAATCTCTCCCTTTCAAGGTGTTCTGAATATGCCTTTATTTTTCTCTTTTCAGCTGAAGTTTAATCAAATGCTTTGACTTGTCTCCTGGAAGGCCAATGAGTGTCAGTATATCAGAAAAGAAATGTACTCTCTTATCCTGCTTTTTTAACCAAATAGTTTTAAAAGGTGGTTATATCTGACTCAATGAAGTTGACAACTTCACAGCAGCAGAAGACTTCTTGAAGTATTTTTGGCCAAGTGTTTGATACCAGCACATGCAGAGCTGCACAGCAATACATTCCAATGTCATGGCTGTTTCTCTGTTCACCAAAGCTACAGAACATGCACTTGCCAAACATCACAGGTGCTCCATTTTTGTACCATATGCCAGAATTTTCTTTCAGTGGGAGTTTTTCTTGGCAAAGAAATCATGTTGACAGCCCTTGGAGTTTCTAAAAGGGACTCAGAGAGAAGGAATTCTTCTAAGAGTTCATTTGTCCTTATAGATTTAAGAAGTTTTAGCTGGCTGAGTGCTGAGAGAAAATAATTTTTTCACCAAGAGTTTGATTCAAGACATGAGATGAAATGTCACTGATTTTGTATTGGATTACACGACTTTACAGTGATGCACATACTCATTTGCTTTCAAGTCTTTGGTACACAAGCTGGGTCAACAATTTTGTGGCACCTGTGTCCACAGTGTCTGGTCCTGTTGTGGCACTTGGATCTGACAGTATGAGGATTGGTAACCTAGTAGGGAACTTCATGACAAACTTTAGCTGCTGGGACAAATTAGGATTTAGTGCAACAGTGGCCTTTTCAGTAAAAACAAAAATCTATCCTGTTCTATGCATTTTCAGATGGAGGACATAGAAAATTGTTAGCTTTTTTGGTTCAATACCTCCATTGGCACATAGGACCACTTAAGATTTAGATTTCAAGCCAGACATGGGTGGTTTACACCTGTAATCCTAGCTACTCAGGAAGCTGAGATCTGAGGATCATGGTTCAAAGCCAGCCTGGGCAAGAAAATCCATGAGACACATCTCCAATAAACTACCAGAAAAACCAGAAGTGGCACTGTGGCTTAAGTGGTAGAGCTGAAGAGCTCAGGGACAACACCCAAGCCCTGAGTTCAAGTCTCATGATCAACCTCTCCCCTTCAAAAAAAAAGATTTAGATTTCAAGTTAGGTGCAGAAAGTAAACCAAAGGGTGCATAAATGTTGTATCCCTCATTCTTACACTCTTTCCTCCATCTTTTCCTCTCCCTTTATCTACTTCCATTCCTTCCCTTCTCCTTTTTTTCCTTTTTATTTTATTTATCTTTCTGTGTTGAGGTCTACTCTTTGGGTTAGGTACTGTTAGGTCCACAGAAGGAAAAAATGAGGTCTAGAGTTTAGTTAACTTGTAAAATCCTAGCATCATTGAGGAGTGAGCTCCTGATTACTCAGCAACATGATTATCTTGTCTGGAATGATAACATACTCTATTCTTCTGTATGTCTTTAGGGTAAACATGATGTTAGCAGTGTGATTTTATTTTAAAAGTTTTTGTCTGTAAACCAGTATTCAAAGTAACAGCAAGGAAAAATTATTTTTGTATATATTTTTATTGTAAAAATACTTTACATAAGGGTTATAGTTATATGAGCAAGGTAATGAGTACATTTCCTATCAAGCATTGTTGCCTCCTCCTTTGTTTTCCCCTATCTTCCCTTCCCTCCCCACCTCCTCAACTCCTCCCTCCCCTCCCAAGTTGTAAAGTTCAGTTTAAACATAGTGTCTTGTATACCTCATTGTTATAATGTATCAACCTATATCCTTATTTCAACATTTTGTTATTTCCCTTCTCCTTCCCAAATTAGAAAAATGTATATACAAGATTCAGGGTACTGGAATCAAATACCATGAAAACAGCAGTTATACCATGGGAGAAGAACATGCAAAAGAAACAAAAAAAACCACAGTACATTATAAGTACATTAAAAACAACAGTAAGAAAGATAAAACCACTTGTGTTTCCATATTGGGGTTCATTTCGCTTAGCATCATCCTCTATGGTCATAGGTACATAGCTTTTGACCTCTTCTGCTTGTCCTAGGCATATACTAGTTCTTGCAGATAAGGGAAACCATGGGACCTATGTTTCTTTGGGCCTGGCTTACTTCATTTAATCTAATTTTAGAAAAAAAATATTTTTGTGAGAGTCTTTTAAAAATTAGAGATTAAACATTTGGGTGAAAATGCTTTTATTTTAGAACTTTCCTTTTTTGTTGTTTACTGATTGATGCTGAGGCACTGAATCGAGGTACTGTTTTTGGACAGTAGGCCTGGACATTTAAAAACCATGATCAATTACAAATACATTTTGGAAGTTTGCTATGGGTTCTTTATGATACTGTCTTTCTGCCATTCTGTCATCTTCTTTCAAATGTTTCATCCAAAGACAGACAGCCATTGCATTCTTTTTTTTTTTGGTTGGTTGTGGGGCCTGAACACTGGACCTGGGTGCTGTCCCTCAGCTCTTCAGCTCAAGGTTAGTGCTCTACCACTTGAGCCACAGTGCCACTTCTGGCTTTTTCTGCCTATGTGGTGCTGAGGAATCAAATCCAGGGCCTCATGCATGCAAGGCAAGCACTCTACCACTGAGCCACCTTCCCAGATTGGCCATCGCATTCTTAAGTGCATATGTTCTAGAGTAGGTCATTTATCACATGTTTGATGAACCTGGATGCCCACAGCAATCTTTGCCTCTTTCTCTCTAAGAAGAATTCCAAAGATTTCTTCACAACATTTTTGAAGTTTTATCATACTTTTCCCCAGTTTAATTAACAGTTGAATCTGGAATAGAATTCTATAAATGCATGTTGTTCCTGGGAAATATGTTTGTTTTGTTGTAATGATGACAGCAAGTGTTCATGTTCATTTTAAAGTCATTTTATTAATACTCATATGTGACTTTTTAGATTGTTGTAAAGGCCTCTGCCTCCCTTCCTTCCTTCCTTTCTTCCTTTCCTCCCTCCCTCCTTTCCTTCCTTCCTTCCTTCCTTCCTTCCTTCCTTCCTTCCTTCCTTCCTTCCTTCTTCCTTTCCTCCCTCCCTCCCTTCCTCTTCCTCTCTTCCTCCTCCTCCTCCATCTTCTTCCCATATTGAGGGAGCTTGAACTCAGGGTCTCAAACTCACTTACCTTTCTTTGCTCAAGGCCAGCATTTAAGCTACACCTCTGCTTCTGGGTCTTTGTTGGCTAATTGGACATTAACTTAACTCAGTTTCTGTAAGACTGAGAAACAGAGTTAGGTTATAACTTGTTTGCTTTATAAGGCTTTGGAAACCTGAGTCTATGCGTGGATGTGTAAGACTATTTCCTCCATGTGGGAAATGCCCTTCCTTACTAAGATCCTATTGTTGCTTTATAACAGGTAGAGACCTATAGCAATGATCAACAATGAGCACTTTATGGCACTTCAGGCCTGGGAGGCAAGAAAGTTTTAGTGGATGAATCAACATTTAATGAGCTCCTGCTGGGTACAGAGGATGATTTGAGCCCTGTGGGAAGATAAAGGGTGCTCTTAGTTCATATTTTCCTCTTCTTGTCCTCTGCCTATTTTCTGATTGAATGCTTAGCATAAAAAGAGAAATTCTTGTGGGACATGGCATTAGCATATAAAATAATATTATCAGATGTGGGTCAATGCCTTAACTTCTGGCACACACAATTCATCTCTTCAACTTCTTGTGGTACTTATTGTTTCTCCTTCAGATTTCACGGATGCTTCATTGATGAGCCACAAGAACACATAACCCATCTGAGTAAATCTTTTATTCTCTTGGTGGTTGGAAAAAGGTCTACAGTTGTTAGACTGAGTTTGATTTTTCCAGTGCCTGACCCAAATCTATGGCCTATATTTCATCCAATTGTGTATAACTTCTCTTTCCAAACTCTTTCCCTAAGCATATCCTTCCTTCCTTCTTTCTTTCCTTCCTTCCTTCCTTCCTTCCTTCCTTCCTTCCTTCCTTTCTTCCCTTCCTCCTTTTCTGTAGTATTCATGCACTAGATTACATGGGTAAATAGTATATGTTCCTTTACTTTGTAACACCAATTATGTGGTGAGAGAAACAAGCCTAGAAAGTAGGAGTCACAATGCAGTTTGGTGTAAGGGCTAGCAGCATTTACAAAGGTAAAGGGGCCAACTTTGTTGAGATGGGAAGGGAAGAGTGGAGCATTTGGCCGTGTCTTAGAGAACATGCAAGGAGTTTGCCAGAAGGAAGGGGAAGATAGGTAGAAGGACATGTACTGAGGAGTCATGTAATTACTTAGCTTGTGAAAACATTGTTTGTTTGGGGGGTAGGCAAGCAACAAGGGTTTAATTTAGAAATTCATAAACATGGAGTGGCAAGTTTCTTCCTAGCAGAGTGAGGTCCCTAGAGCAAAAGGAGTTTGTATCCAGGCAAACATTGCAAAATCATGGGAGTTAAAACAGAGCTTCATATTTATTCCTTTGGATGCTTGCTTTATTTTTTCACATTAAGTGTGTGTATCAAGTTCTAGTTTACAATTCCATCAAGGCTCAGATACTCCTATGGTTGTGTGAATATTGCTGAACTGGAGCAGCATGACAAGTATAATCTTGGTTTGACCCTATCTTTATTTGATTTTTCTCTCCTTCTTCCAAAGATTATACACAGAATATAAGCAGCCAGACCAAAAGTTCCGATGTGGCCAAGAACAAGGGCTGGGTGAGCCAAAAGCAAAGGGGCAAGAGATGTGAGAAGTGTCTGTGGTCAATCCAACAGCATGCTTGGCCCCCTTACCACCAGTGATTGCTGGATTCTTTAGAGTGGGGGATCTGAGGTAAATGAGTATTCTCGTACAAAAATAATGCAAGCCATCACCTTGGCACTGGCCTTCACCTATCCCAGATAAACCAGCACCTCAGGGAGAAGAACAAGGTAGACTTGGCTCTGCTTTAGCTTCATTTGAATTAGTGCTGCCGTGGAAACAGTTTTCCCATTTCTCCGATTTTGTTTCACCTTTCTTTTTATGGAAGTTTAAGTTCTCCATGTAAGTATAGTAGGATACTGGATGTTGCTCATAGGGCAATAATGGGGAGGGTCCTACTATTTAATGCCAATGATCAAAAACATGTTAGAATTACTTTTTGGGGATTGTAATAGAGTAGATCACTTAATATGCTTGTTTTTTCTAATTATGTCAGTGGAGTGGGGAACATAGGTCACAGTATTCATTAGATGACTTTACTCTAGAAAGGGAGCTGGTGGACTGAATTTGTAATATTAAAAAAACTTTTTATTTTTTTTTTTGAGCCCACGTAGCTTCTGCTAACCTTGAACTTATGGTCCTGTCTCATTCTCCCAAGTGCTGAGATTGCAGACGACTGCCAGCATGTCCAAGTTCTATTCTGTGTTAGACTCATCTATGACAGGGATGGGATGGCCTTTGAATGCATTTAACTTAAGACTATTGCTCAGTATCAGGGAACTAGCAAGAACATTAACCAGGTGCTTTTCAAAAGTAAATCTGTATGTACTAGAAGAGAGAAAGCATCTTCTTTTTTCACCATAATTCTTCTGACTATATGTAATTGATTATTATTATTATTATATGGTGGGCCTTGAACTCAGGGCATGGATGCTGTCCCTGAGCTTTCTATGCTTAAGGCTAGTGCTCTACCACTTGAACCACAGTGCCACTTCCAGTTTTTTTTTTTAGTGGTTAATTGGAGTTAAGAGTCTCACTGGGACTTTTTTGCCCAGGCCGGCTTGGTGATCTTCAGATCTCAGGCTCCTGAGTAGCTAAGGTTACAGGCCACCAGATCCTGGCTTGTAATTAGATATTATTACTTAGGCACACTACCAAGATGAGTTGGCAAAGATGACTCCCCAGTGCAGTTCTCAGAGAACAAAACCAAACCAAACCCAAGAACTAAAACCTATCACCTTTCTGCCTGCATTGTGCAAGGCACTGAGATAAGAGCTTCTATTTTAGGTGTCTGTATTAGAAAAAAGTGTATTTTCTTTCTTATAAATAGCTGATATATTATCACTGCTGGATTTGTTGTCCAGGCCGGTTGAGAAAATACTTCTATGGGCTGTGAATTATCTCATAGAATAAGCTACTATTAACCAAACTTTATGAAGTTAGCAGAGGCTAAGAAAGATTGAGCAGATTCCTGGAAATTCCATAGTGAGTGTTTGATGGTGTGCTGGCATACATCATGGCTGTGGCTACACATGAAATCTGGAGCCAGCATCCTTGAATTGGAGGAATATATTGCTGGAGGCACGGCTCAAGTGGTAGCACACCTGCCTAGCAAGCATGAGGACTTGAGTTTAAACCCCAGTACTGCCAAAAATTAAGGGGAAGAGAAAACGAAAGAATATATCTGTGTATGCATGAAGAGATACTTTCTTGTAAGGGCTTTATAATTTGGGGGTTTCCATTTAGGTCTATGATCACGTTTTAAAAATTAATTCTTCTGTACAGTGTCCCACGTCATTTTTTGGACTGGATATACAACTGTCTCAGAATCATTTGTTGGAAAATGAATGATCTTCCTCATGGAATGGTCTTGGTATGCTTGCTGAACATATCTTGTGAATTCTTTTTCTGTACTTTGTTGATGTATCTAACCTTATCCTGATACATCACTGGATTATAGCATTTTTGTATGTTTGGAAATGGGGCATATATGCCATACCAATAGTTTTTCATATTCAAGGTTATTTTTTTAACTACTCTGGTTCTTTAAGTTTCCAGGTCAGCTTGCCAATTTCTGCAAAGAAGAAAGCCAGGTAGAAGCTGGCTATCCTAGCTTTCAGGATTTGAGGGAAGAGGATTCTACTTTTGAGACTGGGCTATCTGTCCGGATTTTGTCTAGAAGTAGCAGCAGCAGCAATAATAAAAAAATATGATATATGGAATTTGGGTGGGGATTACATCAAATGTGTGGATCTGTTTTATGAATTTTTATATCTTAACAATATTAAGTCATCTGGTCCATGAATATGGACATTTATTTAGGTTTTCTTTCATTTCTGTTGTCTTTTGTAAATGTCAGGGGATACATTTAAAATCTATTTTATTAAACTTATTCGTAAGCATTTGATCATTTCAATACTATTATGAATGGACTTGGTTTTCTAATTTTAGTTCTTTGTTCAGTGCTATTGTATAAAAATCCAGTCAATATTTTTAGCTGAGCATAGTAGCTCACACTTTTGCTCTTAACTACTCAGGAGACTAAGATGGAGAAGATCTTAATTGAAGGCCAGCCCAGGTAAAAAATAAACATGAACACACAAACAAAAAACAAGTTTGCTAGGACCCCATCTCCAATGAGAAGACTGTAGTCTAAGTTGGCAAAAAGAGAGACCTTACTTAAAAATTAATAGGACCAACAAAAGCTAAGGGCACAGCTTAACTTTAACATATCTTCCTAGAAAGTACAAAGCCCTGAGTTAAATCCAAGAAAAAGAAATGTAGCTGATTTTAAAAAATCATTTTATTGTTAAGGCAGTCTTAAGAGGGGTTACCATTTCAAAAGTCAGGCAACGAATACATGTCATTTTGGACAATGTCACCCCTTCCTTTGCTTTTCCTGTTACCCATTTGGTTAAATTTTTGTTGTTGGTTGTGGGGCTTGAACTCTGGGCCTGAGCGCTGTCCCCCAGCTCTTCAGTTCAAGGCTAGTGCTCTACCACTTGAGCTACAGCGCCACTTCTGGTTTTCTGGTGGTTTATTGGAGATAAGAGTTTCATGGACTTTCCTGCGCAGGCTGGCTTTGAACTGCGATCCTCAGATCTCAGCCTCCTGAGTAGCTAAGATTACAGGCCTGAGCCACCGGCACCTGGCCCTTTGGTTAATTTTTATGTATCAATTCTGTAGTCTATGATCTTGCTCAACTTGATAATTAATTCTATTTTTTTGTAAATTCTTTAGCATTCACATATAAGATTGTGTGATTAGCAAGTAAAGACATGTTTACTTCTTCATTTCCAGTCTGGATGCATTTTGTCTTCTCTTCTTGTCTAATTGTGCTGGCTAGAACCTCCAGGAGAAGGTTGAATGGAAGAGTCAAAAGCAGACTCCCTGTGCTGTTTCTTAACAGAAGGAAGAAAATTCAGCCTGACCATTCAGCAGATGTTAGCTCTGGGTTTTTCACAAAGCTATTATCAAGTTGAGAAAGATGCCTTTCTTCTTTTTTTTTGTACATATTTTTTATTGTAAAAATACTGTCCAGAGAGTTACAGTTACACAAGTAAGGTAATGAGTACATTTCCTATCAAGCATTGTTACCTCCTTCTTTGTTTTTCCCCTACTATCCGTTCCCTTCCTACCTCCCCAAATCCCTTCCCCTCTGAAGTTGTAAAGTTCATTTTCAACATAGTGTCTTGTATATCTCATTGTTACAATGGGTCAACCTATATCCTTATTTCAGCATTTTGTTATTTCCCTTCCCTTCCAGATGCTTTTCTTCTTGTCCTAGTTGAGGTTTTATTTGGTTTTAAATCATGAAATAAGATTGGTGTTTTAAAAAATGTTTCTTCTGAATCTGTGGTTATAATCATGGAGTTTTTTTCTTTTTATTCTATTCATATATTACACTGATGATTTTCTGGATGCTAAAATGATCATGGAATATGATCATTTTTCTGTGTTGCCAGATCCAATTTGCTTTTTTCCATTTTGTTTTTTGTTGAGAATATTTGCATTTATACTAACAAGATATATATGTATTTATATATTTGTGGCATTCTCATTTTTGTATCAGCTAATACTGGCCTTACATTGCAACTTAAAAATTGTTCTTTCTATGTCTTAGGTGAGTTTGTGGAAGATTAATATTATTAGAAGAATTAATATTTGGTAAGATAAATATTTAGTGAAATTCATCAGTAGAACTACGTGGCCTGGATTTTCTTTAGGTTAAAATGTTATTATTTTTTCTTTAGTTGTTATGGGTTCATTCGTATAATCTATTTTTTTGAGGAATTTCAGTAACTTAAATGATAGGAATTTATTCTAGACCAATTTGTTAGCATATAATATCTAGTGTTATATTATTATATCCTATATTATAATAAATATTATGTAATATATATATTACATTTAAGTTGCATTAGGTTGGTGATGATGAATCTTCTCTTAGACCTGATCTTAGTAACTGGAGTTTACTGTCTTTTTGGTCATTGTAAGTTTTCATTTTTTATTTTCTCTTTTCACTCCTGTTAGTCTTTTTTATTTTCTCTTTTCACTCCTGTTAGTCTTTTTTGGTCAGTTGTGGGGCTTGGACTCTGGGCCTGTGTGCTGTCCCTGAGTTCGTCAGCTCAAGGCAAGTGTTCTACCACTTGAGCCACAGTGCCACTTCCTGTTAGTCTTTTTGAATGTATGTGTTGGACTGGGGCTTGAACTCAGGGTCTTGGTGCTGACCCTGAGCTTTTTTGCTCAAGGCTAGTGCTCTACTACTTGATCCACAGCTTCATTTCTGGCTTTTCGGTGCTCAAATGGAGGTAAGAGTCTCATGGGTTTTCCTCTCTGGGCTGGCTTCAAACCTTGATCCTCAGATCTCAGCTTTCTGAGAGGCTAGGATTACAGATGGGAGCCACTTGCACCCACCTGGAACAAAATGTTTTGCAAAAGGGAATGCTTGCAACATAGTGAACTTGAGATGTATGTGCTGAAGCTCATTAACTACATTGTGAGTGACACTGGTTTTCAAATGCATGAACTTTTATGATGACACATGCTTGTCATGTGCCCTCTTAAGTAACAAGCTTCACCCTGCATGGAACTGGTGACTTGGCAGAGCCAAGTCCTCATTCTTTACTCCCCCCCCCGCCCCAGAATGTGCAGCATTAGCAGGTAAGGTTTGTCTTTAAAATGGGGAGGATTGTTGTGAAGTTGATTTGTGACTCTACACATTCCTTGAGCCTGTGGAACTGTCCCTCTGGAATTGTTATATGTGAATGGATTCCTACATTTTTACAGTGGAAAAGCATGAAATCATACCCGTCTTGGCTAGTGCTATTATTTATTCATTTAGCAGGTTTTATTCTTTTAACAGTTAAATTTCCATTATGTTTGACTATTTGTTACATAGCCCGTTTCTGTGTTCCTTGGTTTATGCATTTGATGGTTAAGTTTTAAAGTGGGCATCCAGTTCTGGAAAGCAGAGTGAGTTACTGTCCTCCTGATGATCTTCTCCGCAGCATGCCCTACATTGTGTTTCAAAGACAAGTTGTAGATGTTGGTGTCAACCAACTTTCATAACACATTTTATTTCTTGTCAGTAGTGAGTCCGAATTCTCAGTGTGGAGGCTTCCACTGGGAATATCTGTCTACACAGCGTGCACGCTGATTAACGTTACCCACACGCGGCAAACAGGTAGCCAAGGTGGAAAGGAACAGAATGTGTTGTCAATTGCTACCCAGATATCAAAACATAGCCACATAACACACAAACATAACAAACACACCCACATAACACACACTCAGATGACTAAGTTAATGATGCTATTCTATTATGCTTAGCACAGAAGATAAGATTGAAGAAACTGGGCTGGAAAGGTGGCTCAGCAGTAGAATGCTTGCCTTCTGTGCATAAATTCCTCAGCACCACATTAGCAGAAAAAGCCAGGAGTGGTGCTGTGGCTCAAGTGGTAGAACTCTAGCCTTGAGCTGAAGTGCCCAGGCCCAGAGTTCAAGCCCTACAACCGACAAAAATAAATCAGTAAATAAATAAATATAAGAAACTTTCCTGATAAGGATTTTGATTCATGATTCATATAAATATATATCTTCATCATTCTCTTTATTATCTTAATATTTGAAAATTGGTTTTCCTATTTGTTTAATTTAATCTTCTTTTTCCATTTTTCTGCTAGTCTTTAAAAAACATTTTCTATAAAATTTCCTAAAATTTACCCTCTAGTCTCATAAGTTTTTCAGTTTTGGTCTCTCTCTGTCTCTGTCTCTCTGTCTCTGTCTCTGTCTCTGTCTGTCTCTGTCTCTGTCTGTCTCTGTCTCTGTCTGTCTCTGTCTCTGTCTGTCTCTGTCTCTGTCTCTCTCTCTGTTTCTGTCTCTCTCTCTCTCTCTCTTTCACACACACACACACACACACACACACACACACACTTTTTAGTGTACCAGTTCTGGTGCTTGACCTCAGGGCCTGAGTGCTTTCCCTGAGATTCTTTTTCTGAAGGGTAGCACTTTACTACTTGAGCCCCAGCTCCACTTCCAGCTTTTTCTAAGTAGTTTTTTGGAGATAAGAGTCTCATTGACTTTCTTACCCAGGTTGGCTTTGAACCGTGATCCTCAGATCTAAGCCTCTTGAGTAGCCAGGATTACAGGCATGAGCCACCAGTGGCTGGCTTTGCTTTCATATTTTTGCTTTCCACAGATTATTTTTTATTTTCTAAATTAAATAAATCATATCTATTTTTGGTGGTTAAAATCATGACTACATATTAATTGTACAAGTTAATAGACTTCATAGTGACAATCATGTTCTTATTTCATGAATATCAACTCTCCTCTTTGTTCTTGCAGGATATTAATGATAGAATTTGGTTAATAAAGAACCTGTGTTTCCTCTGTCACTTTGTTTGGCTTCTGCCTCCTACATTAGAGAACTTTCTTGGAGTCAGACACGCTACCGTTGCACCACGAGGCCCGCCTAGAGAACTTTCTTAAATGTCTCATGCAGTTTGGCTGTTGGTCAAATCTACTGGCTCTTGTGTGGAGTTTAAAGTATTGCTTGCAAGCTTCCCCCCCCCCCCATTGTGTGAGGTTTGTTTTGTTTTTTTCTCTGTGGCAATTTAGCTTTGTTGTTGTAATGGAGAATCTGTAAGTTAGGCATTTTCTATGGGCATATTGTCTGGAATCCTTACCAAGATAGTCTAATCCTCATACTTAACAAGAACATACTCTATTTCTGTGGTTCTTAGCTTGATAGAACTGTCTAGGAGTAAAACCTCCCATCTTATGTGAAGATGGGGATTATTTGTTTTTGTTTTCTATTTCCAGCAAATATTTTAGCTTCTATCTCTACCTTCTTTTTTTATATACAAAGATCATTTTTTATATACAAAGATCATTTATTAAATGATCCATTTACATACAATGTCTAGTAAAGCACACTTAGATGAGTAGTTCTCTAAGAAACAAATCAAGGGGCTGGGAAGGTGGCTCAGTGGTAGAGTGCTTGCCTTGCATGCATGAGGCCCTGGGTTCGATTCCTCAGTACCAAATAAGCAGAAAAAGC
>NW_012267265.1:2817399-2931898 GCF_000151885.1 Dipodomys ordii | reverse complement strand
GCCCTGGGTTCGATTCCTCAGTACCAAATAAGCAGAAAAAGCTGGAAGTGGTGCTGTGGCTCAAGTGGTAGCAGGCACCATGACTGGCAAAAAAAAAAAAAAAACAACAAAAAGAAACAAATCAATCATAAATCAAATCATAAATTAAATCAAACAAAATATAAGGGAAGTTTGAGTGATTATGGGGAAAAATCCTACAAGAGTAGGGAGATATTAACAATTCCACTAGTTTACTAAAACCCTTTAACTTATAATTATATGTGCAGCATTTTAGGGTTCATAAATTATCTATTACCACACTTGTTAAGTAAGAGAGTAGCAAATATATAGATTTATGGACACATAAATTTATGAAAAAAATCTTTTATATTTAATATGCTAATTGAGAAATATACCTTACAGTACATTTGATTTTAATTTTTATTTGTTTTCAAATCTTTCAGAAATAATTTTCTAATAGAAAAAGCCTGTATAAATCCTTCAAGATAAACTTCAGTCTTCTGCAATAGTTCTACCTTCTTACCTAGAGGTCACTGTATGCCGTGAAGTCCTGAACATTTTGGAGACCATGTTTTCCTTCTAGATCTACTTTTTGAATTTATTAAGGCAGTTACTATTCATTTACTTTTGTTGTTGTTGTTGTTATTCCTAGAAACTCCTCTTTCATTTTCCTGGTCCTTGAAGATTTCGGAATTTTTATTATTTTACTATCATTTTAGTGAAGTTATTTTTTAGTTATCCATCATGATTAATGAGAAGCTTTATAATCTCTTCAAATATTCTCATAGTTATGATAAAAGTGATTTTCCATTTGGCCCTTATGATATACACTCATTTATTTATTTATTTTTAACTACACTACTTGCAAATTCCAGTATTTGTTGTTTGGGATATTCTCAGCACTCTTTGTACAAAACCTCACACATCTGTAGACATGAGGTTCAATGTGTTTGACTCATGTGCATAGTTTGTCCGCTTCACTGATGGGTAGACATATTTAATGTTTTCATCATTCATTTGAATGATGGATGGCCAAGTGCATGCAACACACATGCATTAAGTTCTTGGACAGCATGCCTTGAACAGGGCAATAGTGTTATAAAGCAGAAACCAACATATAGCCAGCTGAAAGGAGAGGCAGAGGACCACAACAAAAGAAAAACAACAGATCTATCCTCATCAGTTAGCATATCTTCACTCTGCTTGGAAATGGAAGAAAAAGACTTGTAACGAATGACTTCCTAAACATGAATCAACAATACATTTTTAGATAGTGAGACAGCTTACCAAAGTTTTTCAACAAGAAAATAGTCTTGGAAAGAACTCATTTATTGTTTTAGATTCAATGTTAGTCAGGTCATTATTATAATTTTGTATATAAGCCTACATTTCTAGCAAAATGTGGGAACTTGGAAAGACTTGAGAAGAAAATAGCAAAAAAAAAAAAAAAAAAGTAAAATCTGCCCAGATGTAAAGGCAAGGAGGAAAGAAGTATTTCAATCACAATCTGGTGAAGAAAAGGCCAGAAGGGCTAGGATAGTAGTCGGTAAACAAGTGAAAGAATTCTGTTTTGTGGATGTCTCCAACCTTATGTTATGGAATAAGAGAAATTCCTAGTTTATAATCTATTAATTTTTTTGTGCCAGTCTTGGGGCTTAAATTCAGGGCCTAGGTACTATTCCTTAAGCTTTCTGCTTAAGACTAGCATACTGTCATGGGAGCCACAGCTCTACTAATGTTGTTTTGTTTTTTGTTTTTTTGCCAGTCCTGGGGCTTGAACTCAGTGTCTGGACACTGTCTCTGAGCTTCTTTTGCTCATGGTTAGAACTCTACCACTTGAGCCACAGGCACCACTTCCAGCTTTTCTGTTTTTGTGGTACTGAGGAATTGAACCCTGGGTTTCATGCATATGAGGCTGGCTTTGAACTCTTATTCTCAGATCTCCAACTCCTGAGTAGCTAGGATTACAGGTGTAAGATACGGGTGCCTGGCTGATCTATGAAACTGATCTGATCTTTGAAACTTTTATATTTGAACATCTATAACTATACATTTGTATCAAAGCAGCATTTTGATTTGTTTTAAGCTGTTCACCCATACATTTCACTGCATATTTGGTTCAGATCTTTGAAGGTGAGAATTGTTTGATTTTATTTCGAGTCCCTAAACCCTTAGGTTTCCTCTGTAGTAGCTGTTGTGAAGTGTTGAATGGTGGAGTAAAGTAGCACATGCTGTGTATGAAGAGGTTAGTTTCTATATGTGGGTGTGGGATTCTGTGGAGTTGTTATATAGAGTTCCTCTTTATTCACAAGGGACACGTGCCAATTGAGATGATTCCTAAGTGACTAAACAGGCGGGTAGCATGGACACACTGGATAGAGGGAAGATCCATGTTCAAGCTGGGACAGAACAGGATCGCCCAAGATTCCACTCCAGTACTATAAGCTTATGAATTGTTTCTGGACTATTTTATTTGATATGGTTTGGATATTGTTGGCCACAGGTGACTGAAACTGGGGGCAGACTGCTACAAGAGTGGCATTATAGAAGAGACTGAGTTTTGGCATTAGACGTTGAATTCAGTTTTCATTCTTGTGATAATTGGCTCTGCAACATGACTTCACTTCCCTGACTCCTTTATAAATTCAGCATGCATCAATTACCTTGCAAGGTTGCTGTGAGAAGCGTGTAGCATATAGCAGGCACAATAAAGGGTAACTATTCTCCTGGTAGTTGTTTTGGCAACTATCTGGATGATCTCTGGCCTTTGAGATGCAAATCTTACTTCTTTGCAAGGTTTTTCCCCCTGGGCAGAAGCAGGCTCTGTCTCCAAGGAGTTTTGAGTAACAGGTCCTCAGCCATAATCTTGCCTTTAAATGAGAGATTTTGAAATGATTGCTGTATCTCTCTGGATTGATGGACCTAGGGAAATGGAAAGGGATGAAGAAATGTTAGCCATGAGCAGGTGTAGGAGACTGCCTTAATAGCCATTTATCACTGGTCTTCACATTGTATTTTGAAAGCAGGTGAAGAGGCCAGGCATGGTGGCATGCAGCTGTAATTGGGCAACTAAAAAGGCAGAGGCAGGAGGATTGCAAATTTGAGGAACAATCTGGGCAAAGGTGTGGAGATGCTATATCAAAAGGGATTGGGGGATGTCACTCAAATAGACAATATCTTACCTAGAGATTGAAGAGACAGAGCAACACAGAGCAGTAGCAGTTGGGAGCTTTGAGTTCCCAGCACTGCTGGACTGAGGGAGACAGAAGGAACCACTGGGACTGTCGATATCTTAGTCAATATCACAATCAATTTTCCAGGTCAGTTGAAAATCTTCTCTACTATACCCCAGAAGATTAGCATAACTTTATCTTTGGGTTTCCTTTAGAATCAATACATGTTCTAATGATAATACCACCTATAGTTTCTTTGTACTTACAGTACGTTTGAAATTCACTTTCTTTAACAAAATTGAAAGTTCCTGGAGAAGAGAACAGGATACACTTCATCTTTGTGTTCTGAACACCTGGTCCAATATAGCCAATAGAAGTATGTTAAAGAATGTACAAGTGATCTAGAAGTGAGCAATTCAAAGCCCTTAGGTGTCCACTGACTACCTCTGTGGAGCAGGACTCAACCTCAATGCTTCATGTCTAGGATTTGCATCAATATGCCTTCTCCTTTTCTCTATAGCATTTGAAGTACCAATGAAACTAGCAAAAGGAAGCTTGCTTAAAGAATCTCTTAGCACTGAATATAACCATGACAAAATGGTTATGGATTGTATGTCAAGTGTCAAGGGCTACTTTCACTTTATATGTCAATATTTGTTTATTTTTGGTTGAGAAAGGAAACCAGCAGGAGAAATAAAATGCATATAGTATGAGTAGTTATTTTATTGATGTATTAGAAATTTGGGTGTAATTGTGAAGTGACTTAGTTCAGTTGTTTATTTCTCTGATATTTTAACTTAATGTAGTTGGTGGAGCCACCATATTGTCTTAATTCAAGTTAATCATTTTAGACTTCCACATATGAAGATTAAATTTGGGACTTTATGAGGAAAACAATGCAAACAATAAGCGATTAAAAATCATAAGTACATCAAGTATTTTATAAGCACTTAGCTAATAGAAGAAGTTGACTTTCCACTTGTAAAAGAGTGTAAAATCTGCATTAAACTCCAGGAAGATAAAGACATATTCATAAATCACGGGACATTAAAACATAATACAGTTGTCCAAAAGACTTGACATTTCCCAGGAGCATTGAGAAGAGGCAGAGTTCTCAAGTCAATCATCTGTATTTGAGAAGAGGATGCTTTCAAGTTATATCATGTTTGGGACCGGCAAGTCAATAACAGAGATCAGAACTAATACAAGATGGAGGCCACCTCTTTCTATATGTGATTTTTGGGTCTTGAGGGCTAAGGTCAATTTCTCCACTGTGATGAAGTAGGGCAGGAAATAGGCATGGGAACCAATACCTCCCTCTCCATCTCTGCCCAGGACGGCCATTTCCTTGATGTCATGGAAACCATGTTTTGAGAAATGATAAACAGAATGTCAAGAATAGACCAAGTTTGGGTACTTGTTGAAACTGAATGGCATTACCTGGAGGTTCTTCATATTATCTACTGCTAATTTTGTGCATGTCTGAAAAGTTTCATAAAGGGTCAAATGGAGCCTAGGTGTTTGTAACAAGGTAGACCATTTTCCATTACTGAGTGTCCTGCTAGGCTTGTAGTGACTTGTGCCACTATCAGGAGAAAAGTTGTTTCTTTTCTCTATGTAAAAGTTCCAGAGGATGGCAAAGGGGTCTTTGGAGAGTGAATTTTCCTCTGTGAAATGGTATGATGTAGTACAGAAAGAATTAGATCGGAAACCAAACCATTTGACTTCCAGGCCCAATTCTGCCACTTAGCAGTTTAAAACCTTTTCTGTCAAAATGGTTGATTCCTTTAGGTCAACCTAGTGACAACTGGGCTTTTTCTTCTGAAAAGTACCTGCTTTGACAGGTGGCTAGGCCTAGGTTGTTTGTACTTTTTGTGTTAGGCCTTTTTCCTGTCAACATTTTCAATTAAGACATCCTGTTACAAGTTTATTGAATTTGAGGTACATCCTGTTCTTGTTAATGAAGACATCCGATTCCCCTTAAGCCATATCTGGAAATATATAAACATCTCTATATTTATATATACATATATGCATATATGTGTATTTATTTATTTGACCCTCCTCAAACTAGCTGATCAAGCAAGATTGGTAATTTCTTACCAATTGAATGAGAGGTAGAGTTCCTGTCCAGCACCCTTGCATGTTTGTTTCCTGTTAGTTAGCATGACTATCTGCAGAAGGAAACTGTCTTGCCAAGTATTTTTTCCCTACATGATATCCCAATATCCCAAGACATTTCCAACACCAGCAAGTTTGGGAAGCAGAAATGCTGTTTTGTGAGCACTCCGTCTGAGCCAGGTATTGTGTTGTAGGCACTTGTCATATATTACCTTGTAGGTGCCACGTGCTGAGCATCATCACTGTCTGATCATCAGAAGGTTTGCTGCTCACACAATAGAATGTATGCAAATAACTTAGAAATTTGTAAGTCTTATTGTAGCAAAATTAGCTTCAGCATGCATGACTTACTTAACAAAGTAACTTACTTAATGACGTGCCAATATTTAGTGTTTTAAAATAAGTGATATCTCACCCATAAGCTTCCACATGGTCGTTTTGAAAGGGACTTCTTTTCAAGTCTTAAAATAGTGGGTATTAATAATTACCGATTAGAACACTATGTATAATTTAACAAAGACATCAGCATAAATGTGGATAGGCAAAAGAGCTTACCTAATTAGTAGTTTTCTCAGAACTTTTCCCCCCCCATAAAATAGCAACACATACTTGAATTGCCATGGAAGAAAACTTATCCCACTGTATTACTTGGTGATTTTTCTTTAGTTAAAAAAAGGGGGAGGAAACCAGCTGTGGCTTTGACACTTATAATTACAGCTTGTGTCTTAGCAGTAGTTACAAATGGGCTGTGCAATTCCAAAGCAACATCAGTCATGCAAATTTAACATCAATTGGAAACAAAAAGAAATTTTCTTAATCTTGGAGGAAATCAGAGAATAGCCCAGAGACCAAAGCCCAGGCAGTCTACACGGTTCTCTCACGGTCACCCTCAGCACTAGAGGTGGACCCAGATAAGAGGATAGAGTTGTATGTAGACTCTGCCAGCCTCTTTTTTCTTCTCTGCCTTACAAATACTGAAGTCCTTTCTCAAGTTAAAGTGCTATAGTCCACATTCTAGAGTGCACTTTATTCTTATCACTTTACAATTTTATTTCAAAGGGGAACCTGTGGAAAGAAATTGCTTTCTTTCAGATATAGACACATGCATTATTATTTTCTCAACTAGATAAAATCAGAAGGATGTATTTATCTTTCTAATCACAAATACAAACAAAAGATTATTTAAGTTGGTGGCTCACACCTGTAATCTACTACTCAGGAGGCTGAGATCTGACGATCATGGTTCAAAGCCAGGAGGGACAGGAAAATCTATGAGACTCTTATCTCCAACTAACCACCAGAAAACCAGAAGTGGCACTGTGGCTCAAACTGGTAGAGTGATAGCCTTGAACAAAAAACTCAAGGACAGTGTCCAGCTCCTGGGTTCAAGTCTTGATTGACAAAAAATAAAAATAAAAAGATTGTTCAACAAAATGTAGGAGGTCGGTAACAAATTCATGCTACCATTGCTCTCTACTCCCAGAGCTTAATGTGAAATCTTCAGACAATCATCTCACAATAAAGTGGCCCTAAGCCAAATTCAGATCCTCAGGTTCTACAGTCAGTGTCCAAGTCAGAGACACATCATTACAACTGGTACCTTTCTAAACAGGGATTCAAATTTTCATGGAGATGTTCTCTGACTATCACACAGATTTTCTTGAATTCTCAAATGTAGCATTGTCATTTTTACTTTACACCAAATACATTTCCTTCCCCCCCTCCCTCCCACTCCCTCCCCCTCCCTCTCTTCCTCTCTCCCTCCTTCCCTCCCTCCCTCCCTCCCTCCCTTCCTTCCTTCCTTCCTTCCTTCCTTCCTTCCTTCCTTCCTTCCTCCCTCCCTCCCTCCCTTCCTTCCTTCCTTCCTTCCTTCCTTCCTTCCTTCCTTCCTTCCTTCCTTCCTTCCTTCCTTTCTTTCTTTCCTCCCTCCTTCCCCCCTCTCTTCTTCTTCTTTTTTTTTTTTTTTGGTGCTGGTTCTGGGACTTTAAATCAGGACTTGGTCACTATCCCTAAGCTTCTCTTGCTCAAGGCTAGCACTCTACCACTTGAGCCACAGCACACACCACTGTTTCTGGCTTTTTCTAAGTATTTTATTGGAGATAAGAGTCTCATGAACTTTTCTGCCCAGGTTGGTTTCTTTTAGTGGCATATTAAAGAATGCTGTGATGAATATCTCTTAGTATAGAGGTTTACTTTCTGTTGTCTATAATTCTATTATCCTCAAAACTATGCAAAATCAGTCATATTTTGTAATATTTGGTGCAAACTTTTTTTAGGGAAAACTCTTTTATATATATATATGTATATATAGCTTAAGGATAATATAAAGTGAAGTAAATAAATAAAAATATTAAGATATTTGCTTATGAATGACTTGCCAGGCTTCTAGGGTTATTATGAAATACATGGCCTATGCATCTTACTATTTTTCTAAGATCCACAGTATTCAGTTCATTCTGATTATCTGAGGTTTTTTTTTTTAAAGAATGTGCTCCAGGCTATAAACACAAAGAAGTGAGTTTTAGTTCCCTCCTCCCTTGTGTCTCCTCTGGAAATATTTACATGTCAGTATGTGGTTCTGTTATCAAAAACCTTAGACAAGAGCAAGTTAGGTATACAGACTTTGGTTCTTACAGAAATGTACTTTGTGATTGAGGGGAAGTATTTGAATTATTCATCTTTAAAGAAAGGCATTCAAAGTAGTAGCTATCTGACATTATTCTTGGCTTCTGAATTCTCTGTTTACCTAGATTTAGGTAAGCATAATTTCACTGAGGCAGTATCTGCACCATTTTTTCAAGGGCGCTTAATTTGGCCCATTTGCCTTTAAATTTTTTGGCTGTTATTTTACTTTGTTTTGTTTGTATTTATTATTACATTTTTATGCAAAATAGGTTTGGATGTGAGTCACATTGTTTAGTTGCCATGTGAACATTCACTTCACCTGTTCCAGGGTGAATGGGAGGCTCATCATCACCCTCAATTTCTCAATCTATCCACCTACCCCCTGTGGGAAGAAATGAGCTCATCTGGGAAAACCCTTGTGAAGTCAATAGTCAGGAAGACATCTGACCACTAGATGGCAGGGTGGAGGCACCTCACATGGAACCAGTTCCAATTCTTTCGCCACCCATTAATCCACCCATCTGGCTCCATAACACCTCCACACTGATGTGCAGTTCTTCTTTGAAGCTGTCGGTGCAAGAATGTTTGCCTACATGTTTGCAGTTGCCTTTCAGCTAGCTATATACATATTGTTGGCTGTTTTTTTGTTTGTTTTTGTGCTTGACTGCTCTGGGAAGAAGCAAATGTCTCTGTCCATAAGAATTAGGTGTTATTCTTGCCCAGTTGGAGCCCATCCCTTAAAACGTTCTCATAGGTTCCATATAGCTCTGGGCATTTTGGTGTGCTCTGACATCAAGGAAAGCCCTTGGCAAGTTGAGTATCAGGAAGAGTATTTCGTTCTCAGCACCAGGGAAGTCATTTCACATTCAACATTGTCTCTGTGACGCGTGGGCAGTTGGCTTCTTTCCAACAAACTCTAAAGCCTTTGTGGGTGCAGACAGTTCCCACTGTAAAAGGTGAATTCCTAATGGGAGCGTGTATGAATTTGTCTTTGATTTGTTGTGTTGGCATGAGGAACTGGATCTCAGGTAAAGAGATCGTGTTTGATGAGATGAGAGCCCAAGATATTGGAGAGGAAGAAGAAAGATCAAAGCCAGGAATGGAATCCAAGAAGTGTATGTATAATATATATCTTACAAGGACACAGAAAGTCAAGGGTAAGAGTTACGAGGCAAGCACTACAATGACTACAGGGTGTCTCACATTTCCAGATGGTGGGAGCTACAGATAAAGAAGACAGATAAGAAGCAGAAGTAACAGTGGCCATGAGGAGGAGGTCAGGGCAGGGTGGTTGGAAAACATGGAGTGGAGGTGCATGAGTTGGTATTGTGACAGGGAGAACTTTCCAGAGCAAGCGCTTGTAACCGGAATAAGGAATGAGCCATGTGGATGAGGAGAAGGGGGGAGTTTCCAACACGGAGAGCACAGGTGTGAAAATCCACAACTGGCATTAGGCCGAGCAAGTCCCAAGAGCTGAGCATGAGTTATTGGAGAACAGAGTGTCGGTGGGCAATGGATTGAGATGAGGATAAGAAGGTTGGCAGCAAAAGGAGAGGGAATGAGGGGTAGTCGTTTGGGGCCCGAACAGAGCTGCACCCAACTGTCGGAAAGACCGGAGTTGACCAGCACAAAGTTGCTGACTGCTTTTGGAATATTGATGCTGTCATCAACTGTTATTGAATTTGGGAGAAAACCAAACATCCTGATGACCACGTTCATCCTCTGAAACGCTCGCCACGGATGCCCCTCTCCTTCCAACTTTCCCCTTCCCCTTCTCAGAGGGGTCAGAGCAACACTAACATCTCTTCGCTTCCACCTTTCAGTGTCTGCGGTGACTGGGTCGCAAAGAATAAGCAGTCAATATGCATTAAGCTCCAAACCACTGAAGTTTAAAACTAAGTATATGGGAACTTAAATGTTGCAACTTGCCATACTTTCCCTTCCTCCCTTTGCTGGTATAATCAATGTGAATAGGCTGTAAACTTTTACACCTTTCTCTAAAACCAAACACACATAAAGCTATGTTATATGCACATAGGTATTTACTTGATTTTTGAAAGGAATTGCACTTCACACCTTCTTGGAACATTGCATTTTCATTTCATAATGCATCAGAGACAGCATTGTAGTTTTAGATGAGTGAAGATGTAATCCAACCTTTTGGAAAGCTGCATAATATCCCACAGGACAATATGCTGTAATTCAATCAATCCTATTACTAATGGACTTCAAATGGTTCTCAGGAATATTTTTGTAACTAAAATGATGCTATCAAATGTGCATATTTATAACTATTGGTGGGTTTTTATGATGGGTACCAACAAGTGGGTTGAATAAGTAAAAATATTTTGTCAAATATCTTTGTGAAATTTTTTGATAAATTATAGTGATGTTCTCTGTTCTCTCCCTCCCTCTCTCTCCCTCTCCATCTCCCCCTTCCTCTCTCTCTTTCAGTTGTGGGACCTGAACTCTGGGCCTGTGCACTGTCCCTCAGCTCTTTAGCTCAAAGTTAGCACTCTACCACTTGAGCCACAACGCCACTTTCGGCTTTTTCTGCTCATGTGGTGCTGAGAAATTGAACCCAGGGCCTCATGCATGCAAGGCAAGCACTCTACCACTGAGCCACCTTCCCAGCCCCATGTTCTCTGTTCTTAATAAAAGAAACTGTCCTTGTTCTTTGTAATTGTTGCTGGTCTGCTGGATGACAAGTGATGTCACATTTCTATTTTAATTTGTGTTTTATTTTTCCAGCAGTCAGGAGAACATTCTCATTTGCTTATTGGTTTTCTGTGTAGAAGCTTTGGGGTCTTTTCTCTTCATATGCTTTGCTATTTGTTCCTATTAAGCTATTTGTCCATTAAGATCATTTTGGAGATTCTTTATGTTTTTAAATGTTTTATTTCTGTGGTACTGCATTAGGGTTTAAATGCAGGGCCTCTCACTTACTAGAGAAGGGCTGTGCTATACCATTTGAGCGATGCTTCCTGCCCCCCTCTGCCCCCTGCCCCCAGCCCCAGATCCTTTTGCTTTAGTTTGTTTTGCAGCTAGGGTCTCATGTTTCCTTACAGTGACTTAGAATCTTTCCTTATAGGGAAATTAATCTCCCTCCCTTTAATTTAAAATTTCTTTTGGCAGTGCTGGTTTTTGAACTCAGGCTCTCTTTTATTTTTTTTTTACATTATCTGTATATTGTTTCCTAATTCACCATTTATCTTTGCTTTTTCTATTCTCTCTGGGAAATAAGATGCATTTATTGGAATACCAAATGAATATAGGATTACCACACTGGATGAAATCTGCCTCACCATGTACTATATTTGGTTTTTAATGTAAACATGAACTTACAAAAAGATGTGATAGCCACTAAATATTTGTGAGTAATCCAGAGATAGAATTGCAATAGTCTCCCTCTTCTTGGGTGATAAGAAGGATGCATAGCGTTCATTTTCTTCTAATTGGCCACATATTTCTCTGTAATGATGATTAGAAATATTAAGTGTTGGAGATGGAGAGAGCCCTTGCCCTTTGCTCTAGGTGAGGGCATGAAACTCAGCTGCTTACTATCCATTGAAACAGATCATTTTTCAGTTGACAGATAATCAAATCACAGCAGGGGAAATGAGCTATATCCTTTGTACAAACCACCACATGGAAATGCAACTTCAGAAACATCTACCTTCTGGTGCCATAACACAGAGAGCAGGTGCTTGCCTCTCCTCTGTACTCTATTTTATAGTACATCCGTGAACTCAGATGTCTTTCCAAATCCTTCTCTGACTTGGGGTACATAACAGGCTGGTCTAGCAGCAAGGATCGAAGTGGGTGGGAGGAGACAAGGACAAAAATGGTTGATGTGGGTAGTATTTCTTCCTAGGATTCACTTGCTTTCCTCTTAGGAATATCCTGCTAATTTGGTGGAATGGTAAATTTGCCTTCACTAGGAAGTAAATAAATAACTAGCTTGGAGTCCTAGCCCCTTTCCATTGTGTTGAAAGTTGGACTTCCAAAATAATATATAAATAATATTCTACATTTCTTGGAGTTTAATGGTCTTTTCTTTTCTTCCTTCCTTCCTTCTTTCTTTCTTTCCTTCCATCCTTCTTTCTTTCCTTCCTTCTTTCTTTCTTTCTTTCTTTTTTCTTTTTGTTGGTCACGAGGCTTGAACTCTGGGCCTGGGCGCTTCCCTGCACTCTTCAGCTCAGCGAGCATTCTACAGCTTGAGCCACAGCACCACTTCCGGTTTTCTAGTGGTTTATTGGAGATAACGACTTGTACATCTCATTGTTGCAGTGGGTCCACCTATATCCCTATTTAAACGGTTTGTTTTGCCCTTCCCCTCCACAAATTATTAAATCTTTGCCAGGCACCAATGGCTCAGGCCTTTAATTGTAGACACTTTGGAAGGAGGCTGAGTTCTGAGGATTTTGGTTTGAAGCCAGCCTTAGCAAGAAAGTCCATGAGACTCTTTGACTAACCACCAAAAGTTGGAAGTGGTGCTGTGGTTCAAAGTGTGGAGCCCTAGACTTGAGCAGAAATGCTCAGGGACAGTGCCCAGCTTGATATTCAAGACCCACAACTGACAAAAACAAAACAAAATAAGAACATGCATATGATTGATATACTTTGCTCAAATTACCCCATCTATACTCTTTTTTTAACCCCTCTCCTTTTTCTTTTTGAAGTTTTGGTGGGTTTTATTGTGCTGCTGCAATATACATACATAATTACACATACACACACACACACACACAGACACACACACACACACACACACAGATATGTATATCACCCATCACTTTTTCTTCCCAGTCCTCTTCCCTGAACAGTCTTCTTTCCACCATCATGTTATAATATTGATTTGTTGTGGGTCTAGATTCCACATAGGAATAGAAATATGTGCTATTTATCCTTCTAAGCTTGGGTTACTTCACTCAACATAATGATCTCCAGTCCCACACATTTCTAAGGCAGGGAATTTTAGGGCAAGGGAATGAGAAAAGATCAGGAATTTTAATCTACACCAAGGCACTTACCATGTATTTGCAAATGACCAATTTGCAAATGACCCATTCCTACATCTTGCAAATTATATGTGCACATGTTAATGATTTTTTAAATAAGTCCAAGAGCCAGGACCGTATGGAATGTGGGCAGGGTAATATCTATTTTATAAGTGGTGGGAGGGGTTGTGTCTGCTTAGACTTAAAGGACAACAGCTTTATTTCACTCCTGGGGTGGTGCAGGTTTCCCAGCAAGACTCCAGGTGGTGGTTTTGCTTGCTGAGAATACATCATTACTGACTGCTAACAATCTCATTGTTGCAAGTTACTGCGAATAGATACATCCTCCACATGGCTTTCTGTCTGTCTGTCAGTCTATCTATCCATTTATCTAACTAAATATGTATGTATATATTCAATGTACATTATGTAAAATTTGAACTATATAACTTGAGGGCAGGGATGGGAGGGGAGAAATGGGGGAGGTGATTGAAGGGGTAACATTAATCAAGGTGCATTGTACTTATAATCTGACTTCTGGAATTGAAACCCCTTTGTACAACTATTTAAAGAAATACTTTAAAATATTGCTTTCAGCCAGGCACTGGTGGTTTATACCTGTAATCCTGACTACTCATGAGGCTGAGATCTGAGGATTATGCTTTGAAGCCAGCCTGGGCAGATAGTCCATGAGATTCTTATCTCCAATTAACCACAAAAAGGTGGAAGTGGAGCTGTGGCTCAAATGGTAGAGCACTAGCCTTGAGCAAAAAAGCAAACAAAAACATCAGCATGGAGGGAAAAGTCTTGGGTCTTGACATAACTCAGGCCAGCCCTGCTGCAAGTCATCTTGTGGCTAGGGACCAAGGGAAGATCTTGCCTGTTTTAAACAAACCAATCATGATCTGATAAATTGCCCTCGGAGAGAATAAAAAGAGAGAGGGAGAGACAATACAAAACAGCTGGTCCCTGACCACAGAACAGACACTGGGTGTCTGAATCCCACTGTTCATCCTCTTGAATGGCCTTTACTTTCTCTTTGCTAAATTAATTCATTGCAACTCTGCTTATCATTCCTGGTTTTACTTTGTATTGCCAGAGACCAAGAATCTACCAGCATGTGCATCAATTTTAAGCCCCAGAACTGGCACCAATGAAAAATAGTTTTCTAGAATTATGTAGGTCTTTTTTATTGTAAATATCACTGTCAAGCTCGTCACAAGTCTTTCATCAGGGCGAACACTGATTTTTAAAAATAGAAATTCCACTTGAAAGCTCAAATGTTATCATTAGAAACAGATACTTTAATTATTTTCCTCAAAGTGACACATTTCATTAATTCATTTTGGGTAAAATGTCTGCCAAATGCTCAATATATGAGTAACCACAGCTGGTCTAGCAACCACAGTTGGTTCCTTTAAGTAAATGGTGCTTAATGAGAAAGGCCACTTTATCTTGTAACTCAATCAATTTTTTTTAAATTTAATTTTATTTTATTTGTGAACATACTGTACAGAGGGGTTACAATTACATG
This sequence comes from Dipodomys ordii, assembly GCF_000151885.1. Classification (NCBI taxonomy): domain Eukaryota; kingdom Metazoa; phylum Chordata; class Mammalia; order Rodentia; family Heteromyidae; genus Dipodomys; species Dipodomys ordii. The sequence continues at coordinate 2,917,445 of NW_012267265.1, read as the reverse complement.
GGCAGCATAATGCGTACATTTCTTACCAAGCATTGCAGCCTCCTCCTTTGTTTATCCTTCACATCCCTTCCCAGCCTCCCCCCTCCCCCCCCAATCCCAATCCTTCTCCTTCCCCCCTTCCCCCCCCGCCCCCCCCCCCCGCACCGAAGTTGTAAAGCTCGTTTTGGACATGACAACTTGTACTTCTCATTGTTGCAACAGGTCCACCTGTATCCTTAAACAACTGGTTTTTCCCCATCTCCTCCATAAGTTATACTGACATCAAATATAGTGAAAGCAGGGGTTATACTGTGGGGGAGGGACATACAAAGCAACAAAAAGATAATCTTATAAATGCGTGTAACTCAATCAATTTTGCACTTGCTTTTTATTTTATATTTTCATTTGCAGCAGTAATGCATCACATATCTTTTTCCCTCCTGCAGAATATCAAAAACACATGCATTCAAAGATCAAGTCAGCATCAGGTTATTTTAATGTATTGTTCTTAACTGTTCCTGGCCTTTTGTTTTCTATTCATGTGTGTGATAGTGAAAAACAAGACTATTCTTAACAATTTGATACCAGTGGCTTGGCTTTTAATCTCAATTTAAAATTCCTTGAACCCACAATCCCATTTGAATGTCCTCAAACATACCTAGATATCATCAATGTAGCCAATGTTGAAAACCATTCTCCCAGATCAGTGCTTTTCAAATTTTAATGCACACACACATTGTCAGGGAAGCTTACTAAAATATAGACTCTGATTGGGTGGTCTCTGATGGGTAGATCTGCATTTCTAGCAAGTACACAGGTGAAGATGGTACTTCCTGGCTATATTTTGTTTGTCATGTTTCTTGACCTGAACGATTCCAGATGGCAACTATTTGCTACGTTGGCATTATTGTATTTCATATAGTTTAAACTGTTTTATTTTAGGTATCAGGACTGGTTTTAACACAGGACCTTGTTCTTACTTGGCTGGTGCTCAACCATTTGAGCCATGCTTCCAGCCTGGCTTTTTTGTGCTGGTTATTTTGACTATAGAGTTTCACAGACTGGCACAAAGTTTCACACTGCCTGGCCTAGCTTAGAACCACAGTGCTCTCAATCCCAGCCATTGAGTAGCTAGGAGGGAGGAGCCACCAGGGCCTGGCTCTCAGCTGTTTATTGTTATTTGAAAATGGTGTGCAGAAATATATAGTATACACAGCTAGGTACTAGTATTGCTATTGCTTCAAATTACCTGATTAATTCACTATTAACGTTTTTGAACTCAGGGCAGCATGCATGCTCTGGAAAGCCCTCTGCTGTTGAGCTATATACCCAGCCCTCTTTGGTACAGGTTATTTTTGAGATAGGGTCTGGTTTCTTGTCTAGGCACATGCCTAGACTGAGTCATTTACATTAGACATTCCATCATACTGGGATAACAGTCACATGCTGTTGAGATGGAGTCTCATGGACTTTTCCTGTCTGAGCTGGCCTGGAATTGTGTTCTTCTTTATCACATTCTTCCACATAGCTAGGATGACAGGCATGAGTCGCCATCATCAGTAAGCCATCAGGCTTATTGCCTGATTCATTTCTTACAAACCTCCCTCATGCCATTTTTTTTTAAATGAGCTATGTACGTTGCTCATACAATGACTGCTGCATGATATTCCATATTTATGGGAGAAAGAATGGTGTTTAAAAGATAAAAATGATTAGGAGTAGTTGATAGGGAGATCAAACAATCCCTTATTCACCACAAATGATTTTCATACCTCAAACATGGTTCTCCATAAGATTCGCAAGGAACAAGTTCATTTGGAAATTTCCACTGGGGAGAATAAAAGTTATGCCTCACAGGTTAGCAGGCAGGATAGTGTTTCTCCTGGGCCCTCACCAGTGCACACAGCATCCAGACAGCATTCCTTGGGGTTCGCTTGGGCAGTACGTGCTCTGATGAGTGCTGGCCAAGCTTTGTGCATCCCACCTGACTTAAAGAACTATTCCAGGCAAGGCTTTCCAAAGCATTCCTAGTCTGCAAAGTGTGCAAGCTGAGACGAGCTTAGTTGGAGGAGAATGATTATAAAAACTAACCAAAAAGAAGAAGAAAAAGGGAGGGTAGCTTTTTATTACGTACACTTTTGTTTTTAAGGGACTTTGCTGCCATCTTTGTATCCACAAGTACAATATTCTGTAAATATAGCACGCACACACACACACACACACACACACACACACACACACACCTATTTGGAGCTATAAGAATATTCGAATAGCAAAGTTAAAGCCTTTTGGTCAAGCATGCAACTTGCAAAAAAAATAGATGTGGCACTAGATATATTGGGGAAAACTGAAAGAATTCCTGCCCTATTCTTGATCTCTCATTATGCTCCTAACACACTTGCATGAAATTATTCTGGAGAAATAGCAGATAATAGAATTGTCCACATGTTTCAATCCTTAGTTTCACAGGACCGAAGTACAATATGAGCAGGGCTTGTAATTTCATCCACCAGGAGCTGTGCTGATATTCTCAGTGTATTTCTCCTTTGAGCCTTAGCTTGAAAAATCTTTCAGACCTATGTAAATTCCCCTCACAAGGAGTGGACTGATAGACTCCATGGGCATCAACATATAAGGAATATGTTTTCCTGTAGTTTTAAATGAATTTTATCTTCATTTTATTCTTGTCATGTCCAAATGAAACCTTGTGGTAGTTAGGTGTTTTGTGATCACAAACACAAAGTACAAACCACAATGACTTATTAAAATGTGCTATTTCTGGTTTGCTGACAACTTTTAATATGGAAGGAAATGAATGATAGTTGCTTAAAAATTAATGTTTTCCTGCTGTTGCATTAACCATCACTCTGTGGCTTTGGACAGACTGTAGCTGGCAATCTCCCTCACAATTTTAGAGAATAGGCTTTGGCTAGGAGCCTGTAGTAAGTGTCAGTGCTTGGTATTATTGTGAGAATCCGGGCAGAGACACTGTCTTTGTTACTTTGAGACTTATTTGAGACATACAAAGCAAGATTTCCTTTAGCTCTTTGGAGTAGAGGTATGCTAGAGATGAGGGGAGACAAGATATTGCAAGAAGATTTTCTGTGGGAGTTCAGTGCACAGTCCCTGTTTCTCTAAGGCAGAGGTAGTCTCTGAAGTTCACATTCGTCTTCATCTGGGTCATTTGCCTCAGTAGAAACACTTGCTGGAACTCCACATTAGCCCAAGCACCTCCTGCCTTAGAGCACCCAACTCTCTCTGGCCAGCATCATCCTCAGCATGCCTGTACACATTAGTGTGATGGCTACTCTCAAGTACCATTAGAAGCAATACCAGATCACATAGATGGAGGGAGGCAGTGATCAAGTTCTCTTCTCAACTTGGTTTGGGTTAGAGCTACGGGTTAGAGAGTGGCTCTTACACAATTATTTCTCGAATGGGGAGAGATGATCTAGGTATTAGCATTATTTTAAAACTGTATTGTAGAGAGTAGGCAAGGTGATAGGTGAAGTGTTCACGCAAGGAATTAGAAGAGGAACTGTCGGTCTTTCCTTTCCCTAAGTTTACATCACTGGATACAATGACCATATAATTGCTGTTTCTAGGTACTTGTTTAGCTAAACCTATAAGGACGAGAAGAACATGGTTCAATTTTTTTTTCAAATTGGAGCAGAAATCACAAACCACTTGCTCCCAGAAAGCACCAAAAATCATAAGCTACAGGAAAACAAAGATGGTGGGCATTTGCAAATATGTTCAGTGGATTGTGTGATAAATTCTTGACACAAAAAGCAAATGGTTTGATTACCGTTTGCAATTAATTCAGGACACATTTTGCAATTCAGTCTTCAAAGATGAAGCTCCACATCAATTTTCAAGTTCACAAGGGGCTCTGGAGAATCCAGGTCATTGGGGATGATATCCTTGCTACGGGAAGCTTAACGTGTTCTAGGAGAAAAGTCAGCCATACAGTGGGCTTCAGCCAAGTACTTGTCTACTATTTTCTATCTGCTACCAATTCAGTTCTGAGTAGGAAATCGAGACTGAACTGGTTCTACCAGCAGGTGCTTGTTATAAGCCAGGCCTTTATGTGTAGCCCATTACATAAAGAACACATAAGGAGAACCTTCTAGTTACAGTGTTGCCATTGTCATTAAACAAATTGTATATTCAAATGTCTATACTTTAGTGAAAAAGTCCTAGATCAGACCCTAGACACCATTGCCTAAGGTCAGAATTAAGCTTCCTTCTTTTTTTTCTTTTTTCTTAATTTAATATGTATTTTTGTTGTAAAGATACTGTGCAGAGGGGTTACAGTTACATGAGCAAGGTAATGAGTACATTTCCTATCGAGCATTGTTACCCCCTCCTTTGTTTTTTCACTACTATCCCTTTCCTCCCCACCTCCGCAACCCCTACCCCCAAAAGTTGTAAAGTTCATTTTCAATATAGTGTCTTGTACATTTGTTACAAAGGGTCAACCTGTATCCTTACTTCAGTATTTTGTTATTTCCCTTTCCCTCCCAAAATTAGAAAAATGTGTATACAAGATGCAGGACATCAGAATAAAATACAGTGATAACAGGGGTTATACCGTGGGAGAAGAACATACACAGAAGCAAAAAAAAATCACATAGTACTTTATAATAAGTACATTAAAACGAACAACAAAAAAGATAAAATCTCTTGTGGCTCTATCTTGGGGTTCATTTTGCTTAGCATCAGGTTATATGGTCATATGTACAAAGTTTTTGACCTCTTCTGCTTGTCCTAGACATATACTAGTTATTGCAGATAAGGGAAACCATGGGACCTATGTTTCTTTGGGCCTGGCTTACTTCACTTAATATAATTTTTTCCAAGTATTTCCATTTCCTAACAAACGGTGCGGTGTCATTCTTTCTGATGGAGGCATAGAATTTCATTCCACATTTTCTTGATCCATTCATCTACTGATGGACATCTGGGTTGGTTCCATATCTTAACTATGGTGAATAATGATGCGATAAACATAGTTGTGCTGGAATACACTTCCCTCTTGAAACCTATACTTAGTCTGTGAATGGCACAATTATATTGTATATCTTTCTGTATTAAAGATATTTTACTTTCATCAGTGTTTGAAATATATCACATCAGACTTGTTTTGTGTATTCTTTGCTTAAATATATGAAAATATTAGAAAAATAAACAAAAATGCCAAAACAGTATGCTAGACACTGATGGCTCGTGCTTATAATCCTAGCTATTCAGGAGGCTGTGATCCAAGGATTGCAGTTCAAAGTCAGCTTGAGCAAGAAAGTCTATGAGACTCTTTAACCACCAGAAGTGGAGCTGTGGCTGAGTGGTTGAGTGCTAACCTAGAGCAAAAAACTCAGGCACAGAGCTCAGGATCCGAGTTCTAGCCCCAGGACTGGAACAACAGCAACAAAAAAGAGTAGTTTGAACCCAATAGAATTCTGAGAAGCCCTCCTGGCACACTAAAGCATGTGACATTATTTTTTAATCAACTGAGAATATTAGTGTTTGAGGTATAGGTACAAAATTCAGCCATAAATCAATTATAATAACTTTTCCTAGCAGCTCTTTCACATGTGTGTGTGAGTATGTGTGTACACATGTGTACGTATGTATGTGCATGTGTGTCAGCATCAGGGCTTGATCACGGGGCCTCCTGCTCTCATTCAGTTTTTTCACTCATAGCTGGTACTCTACCTCTTGACAAATCCTGTCTGGCTTTTTGCTGGTTAAATGGAGATTTTTCTGTCCCAGCTAGATTTGAACTTTTTACCCTTAAAGCTCTCAGCCTCTTGATTACCTAGAATCACAGGCATGAGCTACTGGTACCCAGTTCAGAAGCTCTTTTATACATATTCACTTACTATTTTACCTGCTCTCTAGCTTTGTCTCTAAATTTGTTGATGTATTTTATTTTTTCCATAGCTGGGACACAGATACCTGAAATAGCAACTGAAGGGAAGAAAGATTTATTTGGCTCCTAGTTTCATGGGTTTTAGCCAATGGTTGCTTGGCTTCCTGAACTTAGTGGGAGTGTGTGGTGTAGAGAATCTCTTTGCTAGAGCAGAGGTATTGGTGGTGAGCTCAGAGACAAGATACTGGCAAGGACACCATCCCACTGACCTCTCTCCAGCTAGGCCCCACCTCCTAAGCACCAGCTGGGGTCCTCGACTTTACCACATGAGACTTGGGAGGGATATTTAACTTTTAAACAATGCTGGATAAGAAATGTACTCATTACCTTCCTCATGTAACTGTAACCCCTCTTTACAATATTTTCACAATAAAAAACTTAACAAAATAAACTAGAATGTCCAAGTAACTGTTAGTCTGTGTGTTGTCAGCAAGGTCCTGTTGTATTGGCTCCTACAAAATTACTGTCATTGTGTTAGATTTCTCAGTGAATCTCAGCTTTTGTAGGATGCTGCCTCTTCTTAGATTTGTTTTAGGTATTATTATAATCTGTGACTTCTGGAAATGTAAAACAAAATCGAGGCCTAGAGAAATGAAATGACTTGCTTACAAATCAAAGAGGAAAAACATGAAGCATGGACGGAGGGACAGAACCAGTTCTGAAAACCGTCTCCCCTTTCTGTGGAACCCCTTGGGGACAGTGCTCTCCCATACTCTTCTCCACAGTCTATCCTTTGTCTCTGTGATTTTTTTATAGTGTCTTTTTTTAACCTACCTGAGGTGAACAATGAGGACTAGAAAACCTTCGTTCCACTGTACTTGGAACTTTAAACGTTTTGAGCCAGGAGCCAGTGGCTAACACCTTTAATCCTAGCTACTCAGGAGGCTGACATCTGAGGATTGCGGTTGAAAGCCAGTGGTGCAGGAAAGTCCATAGGACTCTAATCTCCATTTAAACACAAAAAATTGGAAGTGGAGCTGTGGCTCAAATGATAGAGCACTAGCCTTGAGCAAAAGAGCTCAGACACAGAGTTCAAGCAGAGCACACATAGCAGAACTATTTCTAAAAGGAATCTACACTTCATATACTGAGGAAAAGATTCTAACTTGACAGTCTATGCTGGACAAGATACTATTTAATATGTTTCTTTGTATTGACTCTAAAATTAGAATTAAACTGAGCACTACATTGAGTATCACCATTATCTGTACCTACAACATCATTCTGATATAAGCATTAAGACTGAACTCTGTGGTTCAAATCTAATTTAACACTTTCAGCTGTGGTTGAGTACCTCAGTTTTCTCATCTTAAGATGAAGATAATAATAATACTTCTTGTCCAATGACTTTGCAGTGAGGAAAAAATGAATTTATTATGTGAAAAGCATTCCCAATAGTGTTGGTACCTAGCCATTTCTGTTATTTTTATAGTCTAAGCGAGAATTTCTTATCAAAAGGAATTCATGTCAAACAGATAAGTATTTGTTTATATTATGCCTATGCCATTTACTGTTGTGTATCATGTAAATCACAGAAATAGAGATGACAATTGATGAAATAATTAAATAATTTTGGGTCTCAAGAGACTATCCCACTGGAAACCCTGGATACCATTGACCTAATTTTCATGTCCTGTATTTTACTCTTTGCCTCCTCCAGCTTTATTTCTCAATCTACCATCAATCAGTTGGGCAAAGGACCAGTTCCTTTTCATCTCCCAAGCAATCCTTTATCATGTGCTAGCAAGCCAACTTCCATTAACTTCAGTGGCCTAAAGTGTTGATAAGCTTACAACAGATATCTTTAGTAATTAAGATTTTTTTTCCTATCAAGTATCAGTGGGATATTCTATTATAGGCTGTAACAAATTACATTGCATACTCTGTGGTTGGGATTTTTTAAAATTGCTTAACTCTGAAGACTATAAAAGACTATAAAAGCTGTGTTTTTTTAATAGTATTTAGTTTGTAGATGGAAATGCATCAAGAAATCTTCTTTCTTTTCATATTTCTCAGTTTGTCACTGGAGGATTTTGCATATGGTCCTCATTCCCATAGGGAACCAGACACATTCCACTGAGGTCTAGAATGTTCCATATGTCAGAGTCCCATGTGGGCTGCAGACAATGTTGAAAATGAAGGTTATCTTTGTGGGGCTTTATACTAAGATATAGCCAACTCAATTTAGTAAGATGATTCATGTTTCAGAGGTTACTTTAGTCAATATTTATGTGGTTACAAAAGTAGTTGAAACATGGCCAAGATGATAAGAAAATATGAAGATCCAAATTCAGTTTTTCACTTTAGACTTAAGTACTAATCACTTCTTTTCATTTTGGAGAAGGCAAAAGTGCTCCTCCGGTACATATTGGATATGTAATGATACCATAAATACAAATGGACCGTGGACATTGTTAACAAGATCATTTCATAACGACTTAGCCAGGAATTTTAAAAGCAAATACTAAATTCCCTATTAGGAGAGTTCTGGAATTATCCTAGCAATCACTTATTACATCATAAATAATAGTCTGCTAACTACACATTGTTTCAAAGGTAAAAAGTGGAAAAACCAAGAAAATGGTGGTTTTGAAGACAGTGAGTTGGTAGTTGTGCCTGAAGAAACCTGTTGTGTGAGCTAGAATGACTCTTAATAATTATAGTTATTTATTAAGATTTGCAAGAGAAGAGCAAATTAATATTACCTGCAGGAAATAGTGCTTGGAAAATATCAGAAGGCTATCTAAGCCAGGGTTAGATATCTAGCCAGGTTAGATATTTGGTAACAGACTTGTGAAAGAAGGCAGTCTAGTCTATGACAACTGGTAATATTAGCCTGGAACTACATTTTCCATTTAGTCATTTAGGTGCTATATTGTCAGCAGTAACAGGGGACCTGGCTCAGAGTTCACAATTAATCTTACATGGTGAACTAATTTTGTTGGAAAGGAACAATTTAAGCATAGGTCCTATTTCAAGGATAATTAATGTGTGATTTTATGTCAACTTAGTCCAACACTATTCTTGATGTTATTATATAGGAATGCTTAATACGTGGTTACCATTTTAATTCTGATTTTGACCAAAGCAGATTATTTTCTAAGACCTTAAGACAAAAAAAAAAAAGACTGAGATCTCCCAAGGAAGAAGGCTGTCTTTCTCAGACTGTCTTCAGACTCATTCACATTTCCCTGAGTCTCCAGCCTGCTAACTCTACTGATTCCAAGTTTGTCAATCTTTCAGTTGTATGCACCAATTCCTTAAGTCAAATCCCTTTTCTCTCTCTCTCTCTCTCTTTCTTTTTTTTTGTTGGTCGTGGGGCTTGAACTCTGGGCCTGGGCGCTGTCCCTCAGCTCTTCAGCTCAAGGCGAGCGCGCTACCACTTGAGCTACAGCGCCACTTCCTCTCTCTTTCTTTCTGATGGTCTCTGATGAATACAATAGATGAACATCATCTACAAATTACAGTTATCAGACTTTCCTTGTGAGCACAGAAAAATTTTATCTTGATGTGACTGTATAACCTGTCTTAAAGAAGTGTAATGTCAAAACTGCAATGTTGTAGTAACTTATTAAAGGATGCATTTCTTTTTTTTTTCTTTGGGTCCGGTCGTGGGGCCTGAACTCTGGGCCTGGGCGCTGTCCCTCAGCTTTTCAGCTCAAGGCTAGCACTCTACCACTTGAGCCACAGTGCCACTTCCGGCTTTTTTCTTTTTGCTTATGTGGTGCTAAGGAATCGAGCCCAGGGCCTCATGCATGCAAGGCAAGTGCTCTACCACTGAGCTACCTTCCCAGCCTTAAAGGATGCATTTCTTGGCCTGGATAGCTCAGTTTTTTTTTTTTTATCAGTTTCCTATCACATGCAAGGCCCTGGTACTGGAATGGGAAAAGAAAACAAACAAACAAACAATATATGCTTCTTAGTTTTAGGCTTATATTTTTTATTACACAAATCATAAAAAAATTATTCCTGGTAATTAAACATATTGTTATATCATTTCTGTTTTTGTTACTTTTGACTGGATTCATATATATTAGAAGCACTGTGATTGTCCATAGAATTATAATTATTTTTTCTATTCCTTCCTCTCTTTATTTCAACTCTAAGAATATTATGAAGTCAGTTTACAATATTCTAATATATGAATATTTTTATTTTTCATGAACAGAAAAATGACATATATGAATCACACAATTAATTATGATATATCTTATTGTGTAAATAACTTAATGGAAAAATATGGATATTACATTTGTTGCAGCATTATTTACCATAACTAAGATATGGAACCAACCCAGATGCTCCTCAGTAGATGAATGGATCAAGAAAATGTGGTATATACACACAATGGAATTCTATGTCTCCATCAGAAAGAATGACATTGTTCCATTTGTTAGGAAATGGAAAGACTTGGAAAAAATCATATTAAGTGAAGTAAGCCAGGCCCAAAGAAACATAGGTCCCATGGTTTCCCTTATTTGCAATAACTAGTATATGTCTGAAACAAGCAGAAAAGGTTAGATACGATGATGTTAGGCTAAATGAACCCCAAGATAAGGACACAGTGGTTTTGGTTTTCTCGCTTTTGTTTCCAGCATATTTATAAGGTAATTGTTTTGTTGCTTTATATTTTCCTCCCCCATGGTATAACCCCTGTTTTCACTGTATTTGATATTGGTATAATTTGGGGAAGGGAAAGGAAAAAACAAATTGTTTAAATAGGGATATGGGTGGAACCATTGCAACAATGAGATGTACAAGATGCTATGTTGAAAAACAAACTTTCCAACGTGGGTGGGGTGGCGGGAGTGTAGTTGTGGAGATGGGAGGGCAGGGATGGTAGGGGGAAAACAAAGGAGGAGGCAACAATGCTTGATAAGAAATGTACTCATTGCCTTGCTCATGTAATTGTAACAATAGAAAAAATTTATTAAAGAACAAAAAATGAAAACAAAAAAAATTGAAAAATGAAAAATAGCCAGGTGTCCATAGCTTATGTCTATAGTCCACAACTCAGATGGTTGAGCTCTGAAGCTCACAGTTCAAAGCCAGCTTGAGCAGGAAAGCCCTAATTAACCATCAAAAGGCTGGAAGTAGAGCTGTGGCTCAAGTGGTAGAGTGCTAACCTCAAGTGCAAAAGCTTAGGGATAGTTTCCAGGCCCTAAGTTCAAGCTCTAGGATTGCCATATATATGCATAATACACACACAAATACACACACAATTTAACTAATAAAATTCAAGTCTGATTGTCATTGTCTCCTTTATGCTTGAATCTACCATGTTGAATCATATGAAGTTGCTAATATTTAATTTTTTTTGACACACAAAAATGTCACCTTTGTTTCTCAGCCTATCCAGTCCTAACCAGTGACATGTAGGAGCAACCTCTGAATAAAGGATGATGAGAGGAAGTGACCTCAAAATTCAAATGCTGCCCATGCTTCATTGAACCCACTGGGGTGGTCTGAGACCTCAGTGGTCCAGATGTTAAGAGTGATCAGACCGGAAAGGTGATCAGGAAGATGCTTGAGCAGTACCATAAAAAGAAGAAAAACAACTTAGTGAAAGGGAGATTTATTGATCAATGAATCTTTAAGTATAAATCTTTGATTGTGATTACAATACTATCACAATTCCAATGGTAGCTGGGAAATATAATTTCTGTTTTGAAAGTGAATAAGACATAAAGTGATCAACTGAAAAAGGTCAGCTTTTTCTAACACACAGCAAGAAGGCAAGACACAACAAGAAGGACATAGTTCTTGTGGGTCACACATCTGGAATGAACAAGCAAAACTTAAATTGGTAAACATAGGAATAGAGACAAATCAATATGTTGTATTTATAATTGTATTTATAAAGTGAGTCCCATTACTATACCATAATTAGTGTGTGTGTGTGTGTGTGTGTGTGTGTATGAAAGTGTGCAGGTGTACAGTTCCTGGGGTTTGAACTCAGGGCCTAGGTTCTCTCCCTGAATATTTTTGCTCAAGGTTAGTGCTCTACCATTTGTGCCACGGTTCCATTTCTGACTCTTGGTGATTAATTATATTCTCATGGACTTTCCTGTCTAGGCTGGCTTTGAACTGTGATTCTTGGATCTCAGATTACTGAGGTAGGATTACAAATGTGAGCTACCAGTGCCCAGCATAAAATTATTTTAAGAAATCATAGCAAATAATGCTTTAGAGAAAGCTATTCATGTGTGGTTTATTGTAAAGTATTTTTTTAATGTACATTCATTTATTGTTAAAAACATTTTTTAAAGTTTTATAGTTCCAAATATTTAATTTTGTGGTAGTTACTCATTACAAATTATTGTCTTTCTTAACTTAAGCTACATTATTAGGTCCTATACAAAAAGATGATTTAAAAAAAACTTAAATGAATTAGGACTAAAGAAAATGATGATGGTTAAACCATGTTATTTTTATTACTTACAATAAACATAGTATAGATTTTCTTGGAAAATCAGATAGGTCTGCTCTCTGAATAATGTTTGGGTGAGCTGCTGGGTTGTGTTAAAACAATACTTTTGCTGTACTAGCACTGGTCATAGTGCATGAGATTTCCTGAGGTTCATTTCCCCAAGTACATGTGTGCTGCTGTCTGAAGCTTGAAACCAGTCATCTTAACAGTTCACAAAATGGCAGGATTGAAATGTGGTCTGGACACAGTGCCACAAGATGAAATTCCAGAAGAAAAGGCATTATCGTGGTGCTGTATCCTTATAATCATATGGTATAGACTGGCTTTTGTGTTTATTTCAGATTCAACTATAACCTAAATAGTTGAAAAAAATCTAATGAACACTTACAGTCACTTGCTTTTTCCCTTTTTGCATTGAGGAATGTTGCAAAATACTGGCTATAGTATTCTAAAAATGTTGAAATTGGACTAGACTCACACCTATGCATCCTAGCTTCTCAGGAGGCTAAGATCTGAGGATCAAGATTCAAAGCTAGTCTGGGCAGCAAAGTTCAGGAGATTCTGAGTTCCAATTTTCCAACAAAGCTATCCAGAAGTAGAGCAGTGACTCAAGTGGTAGAAATGCCAGCCTTGAGTGAAACAAAACTAAAAGACAGCTTCTAAGCCCTGAGTTCTAGCTGCAGTACCAGAACAAAAAAAACCCAGCCCAACCTAAACCAAGCCAAAACAAAAAACAAGCAACCAAAAATGAAAACCAAAAAAAATGTTGAAACTAGCCAAGGAGATAGAGATTAAGAAAAAAGAATGAGAGATGGTATCTTAAATATCTACAAATCCTGGACCCATCTTTAAAAGATGATTTCTGCTGCATTGCTTTAGAATAGAAAATGATCACTCAATCTTTAAGTTTTTATGTGAATCCATATTAGCTTCTATAATGGAGCAATTTCACAGAAAAACTTGTTTTTCAAGCTTCTCTTAAAGATAGAAGAATGCTTTCAGAATGTGGGGCTTTCCACCTTACAGGGCAAAACCATTGGCTATGAAATCATCAATCTGCTTTTCACTGAGGCAAGAGTTCTCTTATTTGCCCCAGTCTCTCCTATTCAGGATTTTATACAACAATCCTCTGCCTGATTTCTATAGTTGAGCAAAACCACGTGCTACATGTTAGCCTTTTAGTCAGTGATGGTCCACATATCTAATAGTGGTCCCATAAGATTAAAGCAGAGTTGAAAGATTCCTATCACTTATTATTTTTACTACACCTTCTCTGTATTTAAATACACAAATATTTACTATTATGTTACAAATGCCTACACTAGTTAATACATGAATACCGTGTGCAGGTTCATTGGAGCAATAGGTCTATCTTATGGTCTGGTGAATTGTCTGCTAGAGTGGGGTATTATAACCCTGTAATTTGTACAACAACAAAATTACCTAATGCTATATTTCTCACAGTGTGTGACTGTTTTTGCGTAAGAATGATTGCTCTAGTTTTCTCACCTTGAAACAGGGTTCATGAAACCGTGATTGTGTGCTTTAAAGGGGGGGACTAAGGATAAAGAGAGAAAAGAATAGGCTAAGATTAGAGGATCTTGGTTTGAAGTCAGCCCAGGAAGGCAAGTATGTGAGGTGCTTTATCTCCAATCAACCAAAAGCCTGAAATGGGTGTGTGACTCAAGTGTCAGTCTTGAATGAAAAAGCTAAGAGAGATCTTGAGTCCTTGCCTTCAAGCCCCAGTAGTGGCACATGCACACAAAATGATGTATACAACCTGATCCATTGTAACTGAAGTGGAGAAGGAAGGTACATGGCAGCCTTTCATTGTTGTGTTATCAAAGGGTGAACAGATAGTCCTAGTTGATGGGTGTCATGGGACACAGTGGAGATGACTAGAGCCAGGGCTCCTGGGAAGCACAACAGTGGTGCCAGGTACTTAATTCTGGCTTCTATGTAATCTTTTCCTAGTGGCCTTATTTTAGGACATTTGAACCATCCTGGTAATTCTCTGATTATCATATTATGTATCATGATGGAAAGAATAGAAAGCCTGAAAGAAATGTATTTGGTTTTTTTTTTCTCACCTTCCTCCCCCCTCTACACATTCTTAGCCTGTTTCTACTCCCCATCTCTCTTCTGTGCCAGTAGCAACCAAAATCTAACAAGTGTTTCTTAAGAGTTCATTATGAGCCAACTACTTGTTCCTTTCCACACTTCTTTACTTTTGGCACTTTAACCTTTAAGTGTGCTAAAGTTGCCAGCTGTTATTTTTAAAGCATTCTTAGACTTCTTCTCTTCCTGGCTCAGTATTTTATTTTCTCCATGTCTCCTATCTATCTCTTTCATCTATTTCCTCCATTTTGCTTAACCTCATAGTCTTTGCTAGGCTTTTTTTTTTCATTTTGGTCAGTCATAGGCCCTGAACTTTGGACTTGAGCACTGTCCCTGAACTATTTATTTATGTATGTATTTATTTATTTTATTTGGGCTCTTTTGCTCAAGTCTAGCACTCATCACTTTGAGCCACAACTCCATTATAGTTTGCTGGTGGTTAACTGGAACTAAGAGTCTCATGCACTTTTCTACCCAAGCTGCCTTCAAACTGGGATCCTCAGACCTCAGCCTACTGAGTAGCTAGGATTACAGGCCTGACCCACCAGTGTCTGGCTTTGCTAGGCTTTTTCTTTTCTTTTTTTTTTTTTTGTCGGTCGGGGCTTGAACTCTGGGCCTGGGCGCTGTCCCTCAGCTCTTCAGCTCAAGGCGAGCGCTCTACGACTTGAGCTACAGCGCCACTTCCGGTTTTCTGGTGGTTTATTGGAGATAGGAGTCTCACGGTCTCTCCTGCCCGGGCTGGCTTTGAACCGCGATCCTCAGATCTCAGCCTCCTGAGTAGCTAGGATTACAGGCGTGAGCCACCAGCGCCCGGCTTGCTAGGCTTTTTCTTATAATTTAGACCATCCCTTTTTCCTGTGTACCTGCTTATCCACCTCCCTTCTTTTCTTCCATTTGAGTTTCAATGTTTTCCTTAGTTACCATTTCCCTTTATTTTTCAAGGTTGTTTGCTAGATTACTTAATTCTCTATTGCCTTCCATTTGTCATAGTAAATCTATATTAAGCAAATATATCATATAAACTTTTAACAGAGTTTATAACTGTTTGATTTGCTGGGTAGATAGAAGTATTCTGGGTGGCTAACTTTGCCAAGGAGCAATATGTGCTTTCTTTTCAATGAACACATTTTGTGTCTTCCATTGACATTTTATACATAAATAAGCATACAGATCTTGTATACAACTGACATACTTGCCTTGTTCTAATTGTGCACGGACTGAGTAAAGACTGTGGTTAAGTATGTTCCAATAGTACCAAATAAAAATCCACACTAAAATATTAGAAAATCTGAATTGGAAAAGATAATAACATTGAAACTCTATGTGAAGAAAAAAATAATAACAAGGAACCACATACTTCCAAGGTTCTTACTTTAAAGATATACATAGGAGCACATGGTTAGAAATTTCTGCGGGTATAGATTTAGGAAAAAAAAATAGTGGTTTTCCCCTGAAATGAAATAGATTTATTTCTCATTCCCAAATAGACTAGAAAAATTGAAGTCAAATCAGCTGAAATTAGCTCTAACACAACCAACAAAACAACTCGCTACTATTCTGTAGGGAAGCATTGTGCTTCCTTATTCGCTGCCTACTTGTAAGTCGTTATTTTGTTGCTTATTATTTGTCTGTATAAGTTAGCTCAGTTGTTTCTGAAATGCAAGGAGGCACAAATACCCTTTCTTAGTCTATGTAACCATTTGGTGTCACTGTTCACCCAGTTTCTTCCGCCATGCAGCTGACTAGAACACAAGCCATTTGGTTGGAAAAGCTGTCACATTTGGAAAGGAGCAGCCAGTCAGAGAAATTAAATTGTTTTTCTTTGTCTGCCTGCTGTTCCAAGTCTCTATGGGCTTTGCCAGTTATGTGGAGGGAGAAGTGTGGGGCTTGTTCAGCTGTCAGTGAGTGTGAAGGAGGAGGGGGAGGGTAGACTTGCACTAGCCCATCATTGTTGTTTTTTTTTTTGTTTTTTTGTTAAACCATGGAATCAGTTACTAAAGGCTGGGTGGGCACTGGAAAGGTTCCACCAGGCAGGTGCAATGCCCAGAGGAAGCAACAGATGCTTTCAGAGGAGAGAAAGTGTTGCCAGTGTTGGGAAGGTAGTTATGAACCTCATATTTTCCATTGTTATATCTCGGGCAGTAAGTGTCTTTGTGGACAAAATAACCCTAAGGAATACCATTCACTGAATGGTGAATTTGTCACAAGGTTAGTTTGGTCATCCAACAAGGGTGAGATGAGGAAATAGTAAGAATTTCTTTGTCTGAGTCATTCACTCTAGATGGCCTTGGAGTGTTAGGTCAAATCTGTTTGTATTTGAACCAGAGCACTGATGTGGGATACATTAGAAATGTAGCTCTAAGAACAGCATGGATGGAAAAAATATTCATACTTGATTAAGAAAAGTTATTGAGGGATATAAAGTTTCCTATGGAGGATGGTGAAAGATATATGAACCATGACGTTCAAAGCTAATATGTATGGGATATTTAAATGTTTGCCAGGTATTCACTGTTAATGTGTATTTATTTCTAGACCTATTGCAGAAATCAATGGTACAATTGCTGGGAAACTAATTTAGTGGTTTTAGGACTGTGACCTTTCCTATTGGAAAGTGAGTTTGAAAGCTATTATAGGAAGAAATTATGCTTTCCTCACTTTATGTTTAGTTCAGGATTGTCTGTATTACTATGCTAAGGACTTTGAGTATACGATATCATTTAATACTTATAACAAATTTATAGGGAATAATTGTTATCACCTCCATTTTCTGAATGAAAAAAATGAAGCTGAAAAAGCTACTGAAATAATTTGTCCAAGGTTACACAGCTGGAAAATGGCAGAGGCAAGTTCAAAGCCAGATACTGTTTAGTTCATTAACTATTCATTATGTGATATGCACTTTATTCCTAATACAGGTTCAGAAAAGAAGGGGGGAAGCTTTCTTCCTTTTAAACCTGTTAGTTATAAAGGAGTTGTTATAAAGGAGTGATTGAGCCATTGATAGATTTTTAAAGATCTAGCAAGACACAGGGAAAAAAAATCACTCCCAGCACCGTACTTTGCAAGACAATGTCAAACACAACTGTAATATAAAAGTTTTTATGCAGATGGTGGAGATTAGCAAGGTAATATATAAAACATTTACTGAGACTTAGTCATACACTAAGCCCAAATTCATCATGTTTCACGGTTTTGAAAACAGGCTCTACCACTGACTAGCTCTGTGAAACTTATTCATGTTACTTCATTTCTCTGAACTTCATATTTTTCTCATTTGTAAAATAAGGATAATATCTATTACCTAGTTCATAAGGCTGTTGTGATGTCTAAAAAGGGTTCGTCTATAGAAAAGAAGGTCTGGCACATAATGAGTTCTCAAATGTTAGCATACTACCATTGCTAACACCATCACCAGCTCTATTGAATTCTCTCCCAATTCTTACAACGTTACTATCTGCCACACTGCATTCTAAATACTTTGGAAATATTAACTCTCTTCATGATTGTAACTTATGTGCTGGGCATTGTTAACATCCCCACTTGATGAATGAGGATACTGGGGCAAGGCTTACGCCCTGGCTCTGGAGTCAGCTTTCTTAGCCATTGGACCAGGGTTCATAGCTACTGTAAACATCCTTTCCAACCTCAGACAGCTAAAAGGGCCAGAGATGGAAAGCACGCTAGTACTTTCCCACTGTAAGTCTAGACTGCATTTGGGGGGGGAGGGGTTGCATATAATTTTGGGGACTAATGAAAGTTAAAGAATTGAAAGCAAGCTTGTACCTATCAATCAGAGAAGCACTAACAGAGCATGCCCACACAGGCATGCTTTCTAGTTCTGCCAAAATTGGACTTTTTTCTGGAATAGAATTAAAGATACAGAATAAAATTTAACAAGTGAAATACTAGAAATAAGTAAGACAATAAATTAATTAACAATAACAAATGCTAACCATGGAAAAAGGAAATCTAAACAAGGTCAAGTTATCAAATTAAAACCCCAAAAGGTCACTTTATCATGGCAAAAGAAACCAGAAGCAAAATAAGTAAGTGTATGTTTCTTCCCTATGGTGTCGTATTTTTCTGATCCTATTGAATAGAAATATTTACAAAATTGTAGCAGTCTTATAGAAATAAGAGCATTTTTAAATTATTCGTTTGATTTTTGTTTTCAAAATCTCAAAATCATTACCAGATAATGTTTCAATACATGTGCACATTGTGTAAATCAGATTATCTTCTCAGTTAGCATTTATTTCCTTATGCTGAAAACCTTCAATATCCTATCTTCTAGCTTTGGAGATGAAAACTACATTATTAGTTTCTATTGATTCTCTACTAGTGAGTGGCACACCAGAACTTCCTGTTCTTATTAACTGTAATTTAGTACCATTGGTCAGGTTTTCCCCCATCACCCTTACCTCTCTCCCCAGCTTCTGGTAACCATCATTCTACTCTCAAGTTCTAGGAGATCAACCTTGTCATGGTTTATTTGCGAATAGACTAAAAATAATGCAAAATTACTAATGATTGGAATAAAGATGGCACATGATGGTTATCATATGTTTATTGAGGGCTTAAACATTTAGCAAAGTACAACACTGAGCACTGTATACCTATTCTTATTTTTTTGGCACCACTACTGGGGCTTGATCTTAGATGATAGGTGTGGTCCTTTAGCTATTTTGCTCAAGGCTGGCACGCTACCACTTGAGCCACAACTCCATTTCTAGCTTTTTTTGTGGTTAGTTGGAGATAAGAGTCTCAGGGACTTTCTTGCCTTGGCTGAGTTTGAATTGGAATTCTTAGATCTCAACCTCCTGAGTAGCTAGGATTAGCACCCATTCTAATTTTTTTAACACTAAAAGTTCATTTATTCATTCATTCATGCATTCAGTAAATCTTTATTAAGAGCCCACAGTATGTTAGGCACTCTTCTTGGAGGTGGACTTTTATCAGTGAGTGAAAAAGGTAAGGCCTGTACTCTGCTAAAGTTTGTAGTCAGCAGCGAATAAGAAGAGAAAATAAAAAAAGTCTGTCAGATCTTGTGGTTTGGCAAGTTGATCTTCTTACAGGGCTGAAACCAAAGAAGGGGGATATTAGGAACAAAGAACCTTCATGAGAGTCCTAGGATAGGGGCCCTATTTTGGGAGTTCCAACATGTCAGTTGTGGCCACTCTCCCCAAAGAAAGCAAACAGAAGCAATGGTGTAATAAATAAGGGAAGAACTTGATTATTAAAAAAAACCCAGGAAATAACAATGCAGCAATATTGAGAAGAAGAAATATAACTGTATCATCCCACATTTGGGCACTGATGTGAGCTTTAGGTTTAAACAGCAAAGGATTGTGGGTCAACATGTGGTCTAATTGCTCTCCGTCTCAGTCCAGGTTTGGCCAGTGGCAGGGAAAAGTCTTGATTGCTGGAGGGGACAACTGGATTCCCAAGGGATGATTGTTCTTGCTGCAGGGTATAGTCTCCTTAGCACAGGTCATTGCCCTTATTTGGGGTAAAGGTGGAGTGTTTATCAATCACTCCTGTCAATTTTGGCAATCCAAGAGTAAGACGTGTTTAGGACAATGTCTAATGACTTTCACATGCCTGCTGGGGGTCTGGAGCAGGATATTGTGCAAGCTGACAGGAAGGTAAGCCACATAGTCTTGTCTTTGTGCCTTTGGTCTTGAAAGGCAAGGAGATGTAGGTTAAGGATCACCATTTAAGTATACATTACTTGAGTGTCTATGTGCAGAATTAAGTGGGAGTCTGATCCAAAGTTTTAAGACATAGGAGAAGGTCAATAATGTTTGCAATATTTTTTATCCTGGCTTGACTTAACTTGTGGGTCTAAATAAGGAGTCTGTGCTTTCTAGCAAATGAAATTTGTAAGTAACTTAATAGTAGGAAATTTCTAATAGGCAGAAAGTTGAATTTGATATTATGGTAGATCATCCAAATGAAGTTGACCCATGATCATTTGTAAGTACAGGAAGAGCAGTTAGTTGTTGAGGGTGAGCACTGGAGATGGAGATTTAGGAATGAACTTCTCAGAGAAGAGAGTGGAGACCATGGAGTTTGTAATTCAGTGACTGAAAGAGCATGAGAGAGAAGCCTAAGGGGCAGAAGACAGATCCTTGGGAAACAAGAAAGGATTGAATGATGAGTAGGTGTTATATAAAAGAAATTGGGCCAACAGAGAGAAGTGAAGAAATGGTGAGAGTTCTAAATGTGGTAGGATTCAAAGGTACTTTAATGGAGTGGTAGCAAAGAATCCAAATGCAAGAGAAAGAAAGGGGTGAGCAGGCAGGAGATGCAAACAAAGAACACAAGGAAGCAGAAATAGGATAATAGGCTATAAAGTCCACTCTAAGAATAACATGGTGTGACTCTGCTCCCATGAGGACTCTGGGTACATTGAGCCTTAGCAATGAAAATGCCTAGTGAAATACTGAATAATCTGGTTTTGAAAGCAGCTGTTACCTTTCTGGATACCACTGAACACAAAGAGATTTAGGTATGAATTCTTGAATATGAATGAGAAAATCTGAGTCTTCCAAGATGAAAGTTTTATTTTCTCATCTCTCTTCACACAGAGATTTATTTTTGCTGTCAGTCAGAAAGGAAAAATTTCCCCTGATAGGTAGGGTTTGAAGCAAGGGAGAAAATGATATGTACTCAGCCACCAAGTTGCATTTGTATTAGGAAAATAGCATTTTGGCAGGAGAGATGTTATAACTTGTCAAGCAGATTAATCTCAGCAATGAAAAGTCCTAATCAATTGGCAAAGACTTGACTCTTGGATGGATAGGTTGGCTTAGAATTGAAGCTGTTATGGGAGTTAACAGAGACACAAATAATCTGCAAGAATTTAACAGATGAAAATCATGATTATTTGGAGAATCTGTGTAATTGGATTTGTTCAGTATTTTTCTGTCTTTAATCAACATAGCAGAATAAGCACGCACACACGAACTAATGTAGAGAAGAATAGATATACTTACAATAGCATTGTTGTAATCTGGTTATTGGTTGAAGGAAAGTAGAGAAATAGAGCAATATTTTTCTTTCAATAAGCAGGAAAGAGTTGCTAGAAAGAATATTGAAGAGCTCAAAATTTTCCTTAAAAGTTTAAGTGATATTCCAACTGAAACTACATTAAGAGGCTGGGTGCTGGTGAGTCATGCTTGTAATCCTAGCTACTCATGGGGCTGAGATTGGGAGGATTTGGGATTCAAGACCAAACCTGAGCAAGAACTTCATGAGAGACCATCCAAATTGGTAAAAATCTGGGCATGGTAGCATATGCATAAATAGGAAGATTGTGGTCCAGATGGGCCTGGGCAAAAAACGAAACCCTGTTTGAAAAATACCAAAAGAAAAAAGGGCTGTGGATGGCTCAAGCAGTATAATGCTTAACAAGCACAAGGTCCTGAATTCAAAATTTGGTATTGGGAAAGACAGGAGGAAGGAAGGAAGAAAGGAAGGAAGGAAGGAGGGAAGGAAGGAAGGAAGGAAGGCAGGAAGGAAGTAAGGAAAGAAGGAAGGAAGGAAGGAAAAGATAAACAAAAATATAAAGGGCAAACTCATTCAAATTATACTCTAAAATTGTTATCTCATTGAGGGATCCTTCAAGAAACATTAAGGAGAGATCCACAAAGGATATGCTTTAAATGTTGGCATGTTCTGCATTTAATTCCTGTAAGTGGTGATAAAGGCAAATGACTCCAGAACACTGAGATATTTGACTTTGGTGAAGCTCAATTATCTTTTACTTCAAGGTTAGTATCGGCTTCTTGTGACTGAGTCCTTGTGATAATTCCCAGAAGGCTTTGTGGGTAGTAAATAAATACTCATAAAACAGAATTGAGCACATGAATGACACCTCGTATGTTGTTGTATGTATAATTATAGTAAACCTCGGTTTAAAAATCCTGTTAAGGAACTAAATGGATGAAGTTAAGAGTTGGATATAGATTACAACATATACTAATGCTAATTACAAAATAATCATTGCCCAGTTCCCAGATGGGTGTTGAGAATCACACATATCTTTATGAATACTGACAGATTATATCCAGTGTTTCTTGCTCCTTACAGAAATTTCACTTTATTTCAGTAATGAAAGTCTTGGGGGTGGGGGTAGAGGGGACAGTATACATGAACTGCCACTACTTAATCAAATTGTATTATCTCTCCTTTCAAAAATTGTAGACAACTTGAGCACACCATCTGCTCTTTGTCTGTACTCCTTCTGTGCTTTTCTTAATCTAGAAGAATGGGTCTTGAAATTCTTACAGGACTCTTTAAAACATTTGCTGCATATTTTGAGAAGCATCTGGTTGGAAGGGGTCCCAAGTGCTGTGTTTGTTCCCAGTTGTCTTGTGTATGCCATGTTTCTTGTGAATCTAGTTTTGTTAACATTGTGGGTAAATGCTTTTGCATTTGCTTCGGCACATATTTATGGAGAGACTAATAGTCCAAAGAAAGTTGCTAAGGGTCATATTAAAGGAATGACTCAGTGTCAGGAAAACTTGATTAACTTACCTGCCATCTAATTTGTACAAGGTTACCTGGAAATTGGTGTTTGTTTCTTTAGCTTGATGACTTCAAGATGGATGGACCTTGACCATTTAAAGAATCCTGGATACTTTGAATACTTGCTTAAACTTCGGCTCCAGTTTCATCATGGAGACTTCAAGAAAGCTATAATTCACATAGTTTTTTTTTTTTCTTTTCAGCAAGCAAGTCACCCACCTGTCAGTAAGACACATTTTCCAGGAGCTAAAAAAGGAGAGTATTATAAAGGAGCTCTGAATCATACAGGGTTATAACTATTCATTAAGTGAACTATGAAAAGTCACCAGTTGGCTAGTTTTTAAATTTTCATAGTTTTTGATATTAAATTAGCAAGTATGCTAAAATCTTGGAAAGTTCAAAACATATAAAGAAGAAAATTAAAATTCCACTGTGTTCAGAAATAATAGCTGCTTCTTCTGAGGTGGTGACTATATAATAAGCACTAGGTTAAAGCATTAGATGAATTCTTTTAACTCTTAAGATGCTTTTACTAGCATAGTAGAATAGCATACTATTGTTATCCTAAATAGATAAGGAAACTGAGGCAAATTTTTGCCTTTCTTGCCTGAAATCTCTTGTCTAATAGGTAGTGTAGCCAGGATTTGAGCTATGTCCAGGGTTAAACTTCCTAACAACTTACACTGCTAACTCCTAACAACTTACACTTTTAACACCTACACGCACTGTCCTCCATCAAGTTTTTAAAACAGTGATCAAAGGGTTTTTAATAATTTGCCTTGCTTTTGTATACTTATCCATGCAACAGATTTCATCTTAGACCATCTACAAGCTTTTGGTAAACACATGGATAAGAAAGATATTTTGAGGGGCTGGGAAGGTAGCTTAGTGGTAGAGCACTTACCTTGCATGCCTGAGGCCCTGGGTTCGATTCCTCAGCAAAAAGAAAAAAGCCAGAAGTGGCGCTGTGGCTCAAGTGGTAGAGCGCTAGTTTTGAGCTGAAGAGCTGAGGCCCAGAGTTCAGGCCCCATGACCAGACACCCCCCCCCCAAAAAAAAAGAAAAAGAAAGATATTTTGATTCAGCCAACTATGATGTCCCTACTTCTGTAGTACCTGTTCACCTAAGCTTGCTTGGCCTACTAAACAGTAACAGAGTAGGGAGAAAGAGTTGTCAAGTGGGTAAGGGGTGAGTCTGAAGGAATGACCTTAGGTCAAACCCTAGACAATCTCTCCCCACTCTGCATTTTCAATCTCTCTCTTTGTGCTGGGGCTTGAGCTCAAGGTCTCAAGCTGTTGCTTAATTTTGTCACTCAAGGCTGTTACTCTATCACCTGACCTACACCTCCACTTTTGGCTTTTTGCAAGTTAATTTGAGATAAGAAAGTTTCATTTGTCTTTCTGGCTTGGCTTCAAACCTAGATTCTCAGATTTCAACCTCCAAAGTAACCAGGATTACAAATATGAGCCATCAACATTCTACTTCACTGGTACTTTAACAACAGTAACAGTAGCCTAATCCACACTGACAAGTCCCTAGAGGAAATTCTCCATAAATAAAGGATAAGGGGAGGGTCATCAAAGCAATGGACATTAAACCTTGAAAGTTACTGTTAAAGGCTACTTCACTATTGATGGCAGAACCACCAAAAACAATAAAAATCGATAACACCACAAATCACGAATAAGATTTCCACATATTTCCTTCCAGCTCTTTTCTATCAAAGTTTTAAAAGCTTGTCATTTGGTTCCTTCCTAGAAGTCAACAGACTTTACTAAATTAACAATTTGCATTTTTCTCCCTTTTAAATGTATTCCTCACCCATCTCCTACCTCATTTCCTCCCTTTTACTTCGTTCACACTTAACCTGATTTCATCCTTTCCTTCTCTTCCCTTCCCTTCCCAGGGTCATCAATTGTGAGGCACTTCTGTGTCTAGACCAAGCAGGGCCTTCCCTTTCCTGTTCCCAACTTTCTCACAAGATCACACCCAGTCAGTTTCAGCTACCAAAGCAGTACACCCATTACAGAAGCCCACAGGGACAGGGAAAGAGATTTCCACCCTTGCTCTCACCATCCTTAGTTTGCAGAATAGAACCACCATCATCAGTGTGGTTTATCATGTACTGCTTTGTAGCTGATTTTAGAGAATAAAATGTGAATAAAATAAAGTTGTGTTTTTAAAACTTCACAGTTTTTTTTAAAAAATTAGAAATAGCAAAATTATGATACTATTTTAAACAAAACACTAATGCAGTTTCTGCCATTTTGAGATGTCATCAGTAATAACACATACTGACATGTTTTCTTTCTTTTTTTTTTTTTGTCTTTTAAGTTAAGGTTTGGCACTTACATTAGGAATCTGAGTGAGACCAAATGGCACATCCAACTGTAGCGAAATACCTGTCTTGTAAACTTGTTATGGAGATAACCTAGAGAATAGGAGCTGTGTTCTGAGAAGATACCATCCCTTCCTGCCCTCACCCTGAATCTGAGTTGCTCTTCTCAGAGACTGATCCACAGACAAGGGGTGAGTCTAGACAAAATATCTTTGGATGCTTTGAGCATATCCGATCAGGTTAGGTACTGTTGCCAAGGGGTTAATTGGACTCAAACATCTCTCCCTCTGAGGTTTGTGAGTCTGTGATATAAATTCCATCTGTTTCTTGAAGTGGTTTATGGGTTTGGCAATATGATGTGTTGGCCTGACAATTGCTTAAAAAATCCCTTTTAGCCTGATACAGGTATAATTTTTTTTATAGTATCCAGATTTATTTTCTTCACCATCTAATTTTAAATTAAAAACCACTCCAGCCCTGTGTCTTAGATACTAAATCTGTTCAGAAAGCGAATACCACATAACCATCACTTGACCAAAATATATGTGTAACTTTCATACTGTAGTAGAGAAATAGAATATTCTTATTCTAATTTTAATGCTATGAGCATGGGAATGTTATCATCAAAGCAGTTTTTCAGTATTTCTTAACTATACTTCCTCATTTTCAAGGGAATGTCTTCAGGGGACTTGAGGATTTGAGACAATCCCTGGCTTGTGTGGACAGTGTATACTTATGCAATTCAGGTTTTGTGACTGTTGTGGCAGCAAATACATGCTAGAAACACTTTAGAGGAGGAAAGATGAGATTTGGCTTATGGTTTCAATTTATGGTCAGCTTGCTCCTCTGCTTTGAGACTTGGTAGGAAAGAACAGCATGGAAGGGAGTATGTTGTGAAGTAGAGTCGCTCTTCTCATGGTGGCTAAGAAGCAGGGACAGGAGGAAGGGGCCAGGACCTAGACCTACCCCTGGATGTCCAAAGGGACCAAGCCTTTAACACATGAGCTTAAGGGGAGGCATGTCATATTCAAATCCGAAGAGTACCCACTTTCCACGAATAACTTTCATAGTGGTCAATCCAGATTAAACAAACAAAAACAGAAGCATCAAAAACAAATGCAGAGGGAGGAAAACTGAGGTTAGTCAGCTGGAGGGAGAATGCAAGTTAAAAAGGAGGAAAGGGGATCTATCTCTTTGTCTTTGACAAGGAAGCATTTGCTTGGGTCTGGCTCTCTCATCATGTATATGTCCTGGTCTGAAGTTTTACATCTAGATACTTGAGATGTACTCCTTAGTGGATAGGGATTTCCTGCAAGTCTATCTGCTTTAATCTTCGTCTGTTCTCTGAAATGGCTTTAGATCAGTTCTTCTCCCCTCTTATCTGGCTCTATTTGTTTCTAGTAGGTCTGTGCAAGGTAAGATCTCTCAGATTATAGGTTTTAGTTCTGCTTTGTCATTCATTAAAATCTATCTCCATTCTAATACTTTCCTTGGTTCCAAATATCCACATTGCTAGCAAGGGAGCTCTGTTCTCCTTTCTGCATACACGACCCAGCAACTTGCTTTCTAGACTCAAACTGATTCTTGGGCTTCATTTATATAAAGAGAGACAATGAATAGTCACTAAGTGTCCAAGTCTTAGTTTTGCTCAAACAAAAACTAAACTTTTAGGCAATGTTTGGCTGGAGTAAGGCAGAGTGCCCGGTCTTTGAGGATGCAACAGGGACTTCCAGGCCTGCCTAATCTACTAGCAGGAGTAAGAAATCTTCAGACCCTCTCAATCATCAGAGGAGGCGTCATTTCCTCTGATTTAGACAGTAGCAGGTTTCTGTCTCTAGAGCAAGATGATAGTGACCATCTCAGGAGCCTTAGGTAGCTTTGTGGACCAGGTAAATAAATGGGTAATGTCTGTTTCTGGAAAAAGTATATGACAATAATTTATTGAAGTCTGGTACCCACCATACTCATCAAAGCCCCTTATGAGCTTTTGATCTATCTTCTTTAGGTCATAATTTGATCATTTAAATATTATATTCAAATTCTAGGATTCCAGATTAATCTATTTGTATGTATTATAAAAGGAATAGCTGGGTACTGATGCTCACACCTATAATCCTACCTACTCAAGCGGCTGAGATCGCGGTTCAAAGCCAGCCTGGGCAGGAAAGTTAGTGAGACTCTTATCTCCAATTAACCACCTGAAAACTGGAAGTGCCACTGTGGCTCAAGTGGTAGAGCTCTCATCTTGAGCTGCAGAGCTCAAGGACTACATCCAAGCCCAGAGTTCAAGCTCCAAGACCAACCAAAAAACAAGCAACAACAATAAAAAAGGAATAAAAGAGATTGTCCTTAACTCTATCAAGACTACTGAAGCCATGTTAGAGCCAGCATCTAACATTGCTACCTGCTTTTGTGGATGCCTGATACCTGGGGCTAATGTCTATTCCACCAGTTACCCTTTTTATTGTGCCCAGCCTCCCGAGAGCCAGATAAAATGCTCACTGTTCTCCTGTTTTTCCACTTAGAACATTTCTCTGGCTCTAGTTCCTGCTACCTCCTCCAAATCTTTCTCTCATTAGCCATTACTAGTCTTCATGTTCTTTGAATTCTATTCCTTTTTACGTCTTCTCTTCAAGCTTCTCTTCAAAATGGCAGCTTTGTTGCGGACTATCATATTTGCTCTTTAATATCTACATAAGGTAGAGTGATGACACTAACTATGGCTTCTTTATAACTTTGGATACTACATTGTCACTAGCTAACAAATATAGTGTTGGCAGTCACATGCAAGGGCTCCTGACAGTATTATTATTATTATTATTACCTGACAGTGATAATCTTCTCTAGATTATTGATGGGGGTCTGTTCTGGGGTGTGAACTCAGGGCTTTATAGTCACCTTGTTCGTTTGTTTGCTCACCAAAGGTACCCTAACACTTGAACCATGCCTCAGCCCTACTTTGTACTTGTGAATTGTCTGGCTCTGAACTGTGATCCTCCAGCTTCCTGGGTAGCTAGGAATACAGTTGGGAACCACTGGCACCCAGCTTTAGGGCACTGATTTTATGGGATGAGCTATATCAGGATCAAGTAGACATTAAGCTTCTGTGAGGCAGTGGTTTTCACATACCCATTACCAGGTGGGTTGAATGACACCCATAATGTCAACTGGTGTTTGAATTCAGACATTCTGCTGCTGAATTATAGTTCTGTTATGATGGTTGCTTTTGAGATAGAGTCTTGTTTCTATCATGTGTGCACACCTGGACTTTGACCCACCTATTTTATGCTTCTCATCAGAGCTGGGATAACAGTAATATCTACCATTTTGAAATTAAGTCTTCTTAATGAGTAAACATATCCCAAGGACAATTTGTGGGTCCATGTGGAACTTTGAGTCTTCATTATGAATTTGTTCTAAATTATACAAAGATGGCAGAATTGAAGTTTCAAGTGAATCTGATAACCATGAGACACCAACACGGATACAAGTTAGTAGAAAAGCAGTCAGTCAGGGAATTATGGCCTGTAGAACTTTCAGGATAAGCAGATAAGCCAAAACCTGCCTGACAATGAAATGGGGGCAGGGAGCTACAAAAGAATATGGAAGTAAGAAGGATGAAAATGGGGAAATAATAAGTCTCATAATCTTAAAGGAAACAGAAAGGAGACTCACCAATCAGAAAGTCGTCTAGTTCACACTAGTTAACCCAAGTCCAAGTTCTGTAATGAGGAAGGTGGTTAAAGATATCCAAAGCAGCAGAGATGGGTTCAATAGCCATCATCCCCAAGGAATATCTTTGCCATGCTCCCTTTCCACTGTTACTTTTCTCTCATCTAATAAATTTTCCCATCATCTTAATTTGTGTTCCCATCTTGCCTGAATTCTTCTCTTGCCAGACACAAGAACAGGGTTGTTTAACTGCCCTAGACTTCCTGGTAATTTTTGATGCACCAGCTGAGCAGTTAGCGATTAAGTATGCATTTTTCTGACTTGGACTCTTTGAACATGATCATGATCAGGTAAAATATCTCTGTATATGATATCACAATTGTATTAAATTACACAGAAGATTTAATTCAAAGAGGTATTGAAGCAGGATAGATAGATGAGGAGACAGGGAATTTAAAATGAATAAACATGAAAGGGCCAGACTGAGACATTAAAACCAAGAAGTAAAAACTAAACAAAATAAAAAACAGAAAGAAAGAAAAAGCAAGAAGAAAAGAAATTAACTCTTCTCCCCTCATAAATACTTTTAGATGTTAAGTTTTAAGAATATGAGATATGAGGGGCTACCTTTGAGATGTTAAAAAAGCTTTCAATACTTTAAGAGGATCTAAAGTACAAATAGAAGGTATACTTGGCAAAGAGAAGTCCCAGAGTCACCAATTGGCCAGTGGTTTGAGAAAGCCTAAAACTGATGTCCGTGTTTTAAAATACTGAACACCATCCATTCTGGCCATTATTGTTGAAGGGTTAGAGTCTATTGTTCTGTCTTAGACAATAGAAACACCAAAGATCATAGCCACCATTTTGAGTCTAAGAATCTCATTTCCTGCACGGGGAGCAGAAAACATTACTCTTCCTCATCTCACCACCCCACTTTTTCTCTACTTTATAAATCCTTGCTAAAATGGACACCTATGAGCTACTCCTTATTGTGATACCATTTGCAATGCTTGTGGATCTCAAGTAATTGATTGTTCCTAGAAACGGAAAATGAGAGACCCTCCAAATCCCATCCATGGACAATGTAACTGAGTGATGACACCGAGAGGCCAATGTAATTGAAAGAGATTTTATCACTTGCATTTCCTGTGGAAAGGAGGCATACTGTACCAGGCAAGTTCACAGGGCTGCATCAGGCTTTACTAGGAGGCAGTAGCAGATGAGAAAGAACAGCCAAGGCCTGATTCTGACTCTTCAAGAATTTCTATGAGAAAGGCCAGGGAGGACAGAGGGAGGTCTCAGGTGGATTTGAATTCTCTTTGTAATGTCAATGGGCTTTTGTCTAGAGAATTGTCTGTAATAGTCTAGTTCCTGGGGCTGGGGATTTAAGGCAGGAAAAAAAGAATTTTTTTTTTTGAGTATGAGTTTGATGGGTGAGGAAGTGGACTCTGACTGTGTACTTTGCATATGGGAGAGGTGCTTCCAAGATAGTTCTTTATTATTCTTACAAATTAGCTAGCCCCACAGAGGGCAACCTTTTGCTAGATCTGCAAAGCTTCCCCCACATGGCAGGGACATTTTAAAATGATATGATTAACACAGTAACAATAAAAATTGTTGCTCATCGGTTCTATGATCTGTGAATTCCTTGGATAAATCAGTGATTGAAAAGGAGCTCCGGAAGTTGTCTTGAGACTATTTGTCTGAATGGGAAACTGTTACCATAAACTATGAGCCCTCCTTCTCCATGCACATGTGTACGTAGAAGAAGAACCATTGAGTAGTTCAGCTTTCTTCTCTCTGAGGGCTTAAGCAAACATAAACAGAAAATACTGAAAACCACAGGGCAAAAGAGCCTCAAACATCTGCCAGTCCCAGGGAGCCTGAAAGCAATTTATGAGAATATTTGCTCAAATAAGACTCTTAGCCTGTCATTGTCCTGCTAGTGGACACAACAGTAAAATCCTCATGGCCTACACCTGTACCAACAACTGATCATCCTGGAAGCAGCAAATAACCAAAAGGCCAGGGGTGCTGGTGGCTCACACCTGTAATCCTAGCTATTCAGGAGGCTGAGATCTGAGGATCAAATTTCAAAGCCAGCCCGGGCAGGAAAGTCCATGAGACTATTAGGTTTAATTAGCCACCCAAAAAAAGCTGGAAATGAAGTTGTGGCTCAAGTGGTAGAGCTCTAGCTTTGAACCTAAAAGGTCAGGGACAGCATCCAGGCCCTGAATTCAAGTCCCAGGAGAGACACACACACACACACACACACACGCACGCACGCACGCACGCACGCACGCACGCACGCGCGCGTGATAATGTCTTCCTTGTATAGTCTATTCCCTTTACCAGGGTTAGACCAGGAAAGATAAAAGGATCAAATAGAAAGGACCGAAGTGATCAAAGGTGCAGGTCTAGGCCTTCTCTTCTCACTGGCAGCTGCCAAACTGTTCAGGGAGGGCCTCAGTTCTAAGCTATTTAGAAGCCCACCCTACTGGACAAAACACCAACCCATTCCCTTACATTTCTCCATGCATTTGGCCTTATGCAACCCTCCAACTCACCTCTTTGAGATGTTTGTATAGTCCCTGATCAGATAGTTGTTTTGATCCAGTTTACCTGCCGCATGTTTCAAGATATACTTATGTTTGTAATAAATATCTTTCCTACCCCTCTATTCTTTGGTTATTTGATACACCTGAAGCAGCTGTACAGATTCACGAACCAGACAGACATCTGGAACACCTCATCATTTATAACAAAATCTTTACTTGTCTTTAAAACTTCTTTCTTTCCTTACTCTCTGAGCTTCTAAAACAGGTTATCAGTATAGCCAGGGTGGAAGCTAAGTACAGAGAAATAGAAAAAAAGCTATCCATCTCTACATGTTTCTACTGTAAGTTTCTAGCTTGGAGCATCTTAGAAACCTAATCCTGACAGGATATTTCTAATTTTGGAATTCAGACTATTTCGTTTTAAGTAACTATAGCACTGTACATTGCCTAAGAGCAAAGCGAACAGCCCTGGGACAACTGCCCAAATTTTCATCAAGAGACCAGAAAAATGAAATAGGACAAAAAGAAGTCTTCTACCATATAACACTGCCTAAGAAACTGAAAATATCCTACTTTGAAAAAGACCACAGCACAGGGGAGAAACTTGTAGAAGTTTCTGCTCTGTGTCTACAATGAAAGTAAAAGATTGAGTCAAGAAAACAGAATTTGCCATGTTGGTTGTTAGAAAGAAGCAACTGAATAATCATAGAATTAAAATACTTAAAAAGTATAGAAAGAAACCACAATCACGGAGCAGAAAAACAAAATCACTGAGGTAGAACATGCACACAAGGCTCTTTTGAGAATGCTTACAAAATAGAGCAATGGCTATTGGTATTGGGAACTTAATGAATACCAAACGCAGTACAGGAGTAGAAACAGAGACTTGGCATGGCCACTTTACATGCCCAAACAGCCAGTAGGTGACAGAATAGAACTCACATAGAAACCTGTCAGACTCCACAGATTGTCTGCTAGGCATTACTGTGTTAAATACAAGGACAGGACAATATGCAGATCTAGAGAATGAAGAGTCAATTTATAGGTGATAGGTGCATACAAGGAGAAGGAAGGACAAATGGAAACAATGAAATATAAATACAATATAGGATAATAATTTTTGAATTGAAAAAAATATTACAATTTTGAACCTGATCCAGGTTCAAAATTAGACAATTGACCTAAAAAAAAAAAAAAAAGAGAGAACAGGGGCTGGGAAGGTGGCGCAGTGGTAGAGCGCTTGCCTTGCATGCCTGAGGCCCTGGGTTCGATTCCTCAGTACCACATAAGCAAAAAAGAAAAAAAGCTGGAAGTGGCACTGTGGCTCAAGTGGTAGAGTGCTAGCCTTGAGCTGAAGAGCTGAGGGACAGCGCCCAGGCCCAGAGTTCAAGCCCCACGACCGGATCCAAAAAAAAAAAAAAAACCCAAAAAACAAAAAAACATATTCTTTACCTAAAAGTGGCAATGAGGGATGAAATACAATAGTAAAACATTTGACAAAAATGGCCAGTGTTTACTTCTGCTAAGAATGTAGTAAGACAAATATTCACATTCACGAGAGTATTGTGTCAAGTACTATATAAAAAGTATGTATCCTAAGGAAGTGATCTACAGTTTAAATGTGAACTAATGCAAGAGTCTATCTTTAAAAAAATTAGAAATATTAAACAATTAAAGTAAAATATTAAATGTCAATTAAATGTAAATTAAATATATAGACCAAAATATATTTTTTTGGGGGGGTCCGGTCGTGGGGCCTGAACTCTGGGTCTGGGCACTGTCCCTCAGCTCTTCAGCTCAAGGCTAGTGCTCTACCGCTTGAGCCACAGCACCACTTCCGGCTTTTTTCTTTTTGCTTATGTGGTGCTGAGGTATCGAACCCAGGGCCTCATGCATGCAAGGCAAGCGCTCTACCACTGAGCCACCTTCCCAGCCCCAAATTAAAATATTTTAATGTTAAGTAAGATTATTAAAGTGGAAAAAATACACCTTAGTATTGACAAGCATTTTGGGAGAGGTCCAGTATGGGGCTTGAACTAAGGGCTTTGTGCTCTCTTTCGGCTTTATCATTCAAGGCTGGTGCTTTCCCATCTGAGTAACACCTCTACTTCTGGCTTATTATTAGTTAATTGGAGATACGAGTAGCTTGGGTTTGTCTGCCCAGCCTGACTTGGGGCTGGGATCCTTACATATAATCTTCCTCAGTAGCTAGGATTATAAGCATGAGCCACTGGTGCCTGTCTAGAAGCATTTTATCAATGAAAAAAGATATGATGTCCTTAGGGAAAAATGTAGGAGGGAACTATGCAAACAGTTGATATTATAATAAAGGAAGACTGTTCAAGGGGATAATTTTTGAGTTCCTTGATGTCACCTAAGGGAGCAGGATATAGAAACAAGGGTGGTTGGTCTGAAACAGATACAGATCTTACCTGGCTGTATAGTTATGGTGTTATCTTGTACAAGTCAGTTTTCTTCTCTAAATGTTTTATCTAGCTTGGAAGACCCTCAATAATTACTGCTTTCCTAAGTCATGCGCAAAGCCACCTTGGCTGTTACTGTTGAAAAAAGGAAAGTACAGCGAGGCTAATTGGATTTAGGAAAGCAAGAAATTCCAATGAGAAAGAAGACTATGATGTTTGGATCACATGGTATGCTCACTTTTCTGTGCTCCCATGAATAGACTAGCTAATATGATAATATACCAGTGTTTCAGCAGAATATGTAGTCTCATCATCTAATTATATATTTTTTTATTTGGTTCTCCTAAAGATCTTCAGAGCTTGGAAGAAGTAGTAATCCTTCTAATACAAAGAAAATGAATAAGGGCCCAGGATTATAAAACTATTTCCAAGCTCAAGAAATGCAGACAGTAATCAGATGGGGGATATTGAAAGCAATAGGAGGCAATTTAAACTCAGCATGGAAAATGATGGAGATCCAGTTACCATGATGTGAAACTGGGCAAAATTGTGTCAAAGGAAATTACATCCTAAAGCCGGAGTCAGAATCTGGAATGATGGCATCTCTAGACAACTTCCTCAGAGCTACGCGGTAAACTTATCTCCCATGGTTTCAGAAAGCATGAATGAAACAAACAGAACCAAAAAGGAAACTGACTCTGCAATGTCCCACACTTTATAAGCTAGTAATTTGGGGAGTTTCACTTCCGTTTTGAAATAAGAACTCACCTCCATCATCCTATGGAGATAAAAGTCTTTCCTAAGAAGGCATGAGGAGAGTTCCCAAACTTGTACAAAGTAAACAAGTAATTGGTGGGCAGGCAGATCTGTGTGATCTTGGATCTTCCTCCTCTGCCCACTTTTCAGTGGAGTGGCATTGCAGAAGCCAGATCAGGTATGGCTAGTTGTAGATTTGAGTCCCTTTTAGTCAAAAAAAAGCCCTAGTGGTAGTTCCTGAGCAGTGCAGGCTAGATCTTTTATTTCTGAGACTCATCTCTTGGCCTCTTTATGCTTTTAAAAATAGTCTCCGGTGACAGAAAATCTTTTTTTTTTACCCCTTCAGTCATGGAAGGTATTTAAGAAACCTGAGACAGATATAGGTATGAAGTTGCCTAATTCCACAGTGATCAGATAATTCTATACACATTTCATTTATTTAAATACATATGGTACAGAATTTTCCCATGTTGCCCATGGTGGTCAAAGCCCACACAGGCCTTCCTTCTGGTCCAGGAGGTTTTAGAGACCACTCTGGGTTCAGCCCTGTAGCAGTCAAACCCTACTTTTGTTGCTGCTCAGCAGCAGACAATGCTTCTACTGCTAGTGCTGCTCCTTAGGTTCTTTTCCAGGAATCCAAATGAATTCGGTCCAGGATCCAATGGAGGACAAGTGTGAAGAATTTTGTTCAGAAGGAAAGTATCTGACTCAAAGGCTTTTGCTGCCACTGTTGCAACTGCTTTGTTCATCTTCTTTTCCTCAGGTGGCTCTCTCTATAG
This sequence comes from Dipodomys ordii, assembly GCF_000151885.1. NCBI lineage: Eukaryota > Metazoa > Chordata > Mammalia > Rodentia > Heteromyidae > Dipodomys > Dipodomys ordii. The sequence continues at coordinate 2,881,926 of NW_012267265.1, read as the reverse complement.
TTCCCTGGCTTTAAGTCTAGAGGTTTTTATACCTTGGGCTATACTCTAAACTGTAGCTGTTTTGGAGGCTGACACTTTATAGGTTGAGTCCCACAACATTCTGATTGGTTGTTAGTTTCTAACAGGTCCTTTCTGCAAATGTCTCTTTAGGGTCATGGGAAGGTTATTGAGACTAGAAGGGGTTAGGGAGGGGCAGAAACAAGATGTTCAAAAGCAATGTCTCTTTTGCATTTGGTTTTGGCCTGCTAGGCCAGGATGCTATCCAGGAGCCATGGCTCTTTGGTAGCTTTGTCATCCAGTTCTTGGTAGTAGCATAATATGGTACAGAAAATATTGAATCAGGAATAAAGAAATTTGAGGTGTCGTTCAGATTCAATCATTATCAATGTAGAACCACAGGGGAATCACAGAACCCTAATTGTATATCAACTCTCTCAATGGTAAAATGAGGGATTTGGACTAAACATCTTGTCTAGAAGTCAAATTATATGATGGGGCACAATTTCATATCACCCTTGGTTTCTATATTCTCTATACTTGCTTTTTTTTGGTGCCAGAACTAGGATTTGAACTCAGGACCTCATACTCTCACTTGGCTTTTTCTCTTAAGGCTGTCATTCTACCACTTGAGCCACATTTCCATTTCTGGTGTTTTTGCTGGTTAATTGGAGATAGACTCCTATAGATTTGTTTTCTGGTTTCAAACTGCAATAGTTAGATCTCAGACTCTTGAGTAGCTAGGATTATAAGAGTGGATCACCAGTGCCCAACCACACTAAAAAAAATTAAGCTATTGTTTAAAAATCTGAAATAATAAAAGTAACATACATATTTTGTGGAAATTTCAGAAAATTAAAGAATATAATTTAAATACCCCAAATGACTCCTACCCTAACAATGGCAATTACTGTAAACATTTGTTGTATTGGTGACTAGTTTTGTTTGCCAGTACTTGACTTGAACTCAGGACCTCATGCTGTTGGCTAGCTTTCATTAGTAACTAGTGCTCTACCCGTTGAGCCAGACCTCAAATTCTGGATCTTTGTTGCTAATTGGAGATGAGTCATGTGGATTTGTTGTCCATGCTGGCTATGGACCTTGACTGATAGATTTCAGCCTCCTGAGTACCTGGAATTACAGGCATGAATCACCAATGCCCAGCAGGTTTCCAATTCTCTTCTTTCACACATGCACTTGTGCATTTTCTTCCATTTTTCAAATAGAGACACATATCATTGTAACTATATTTTGTAGGTCAATAACTTTGCATTGCATATATGGTTTGTTATTTACTTAGCCTCATACTATGACCCATTTTTAATGGTATTAACCATTCTTCACTATGTCTAAATAACATTTCCTGTTAGCACAATGCTGGTTTCAGCTGTAGTCATGATATTTCTACAACAATTTGTTTTAAAAATACTTCCTATTTGGGAACTTAGATTCTTCCATTTCTTTTGCTATTGTGTATGCTGCTGCACTGAACATACTTTCACATGAATAGATTTTGAGAGCCAATGTGATGATTTCCTTAGAAGAATATATTAGTTATCTTTTGCTGCATAAGTCAGTCTAACATTTAGTGTACCAAACCAGCTATAAAAACTTACCATCTTGCTATTTTTGTGGGAAATTTGGGAGCAACTTAGGTAGGTGGTTTTTGACTCAGGGTTTGTAATGAGATTGTCATTGGGGTGTCAGCTGGTACTCCAGTCTTATGGAAGATCTTTTTTCTTTTAAAGAACAAAAGAAAAACTTTTTGTCTCCATTTCCCGGAGTTCATTTTGATAAATATTATTTTATATGATTGGAGGTACATAGCTACTGCATCTTTGTGTTCCTTCCCTAAGAGTATCCTCCTTTGGCCTCACTGTATGTGAATACCAACAGTCTTGTATAATTTATTGTGTCCTAGTGTATTTTAGACTTAGCTTCTGCATATTAGAGAAAACATGTGCCATTTGTCTCTCTGAGCTTGGCTTACCTCACTTAACATGATTTGTTCTAGGTCCATCTATTTTCTTGCAAATGACAACAAATTAGTCTGTCTAATAGCTGTGTAAAATTCCATTGTGTCTTGGTACCACATTTTTGGATCTATTCATCTACTATTGTATGGCATCTGGGCTGTTTCTACAACTTGGCCATTGTGAATAGTACAGCCATGAGAATGGATGTGCAAACGTCTTTAGGAAGATCTTTTGTAAGGTGTAGCTCCCTTTCCCCAACAAATGTCTCGGTTTCCTGTGCAGAGGTCATGCTGGACCTCTGTACAGGATATGTGAAAACATGCAGGACAGTTTGCCCAGGGCAAGGTGACCTAAGAGAAAGCACAGGAAAGCTGACTGTCTTCTGTTATGTAACTTTGGGAGTCTTACTCCATAGTATGTTCATATCTCATTGGTTACATAGGTGACAGCAGTCAGCATGGGAAGAGTTGACTTAAGGATAGACTTGAACATAGACAGGATATGAGAATCATTGGGGTCATCTTAGAGACTGGCTACTACAGATGACAATAATTGTGTATTCCTAGAAATTATGAGATCAAATTAGAAAAGTGCTTGTAGTTGATATTATTTAATTTATATTTATTCTTATGTAAACTGTGTGTGAAATCTTCTGTACCCAAGGAATCCTATGGGAATATCAGAATTGCTCTTTCCCTGAGGAAATTGCAAGGTTTTTTTGGGGGGGCGGGGTTAGTTGTGAGGCTTGAACTCAAGGTCTGGGCAGGGTCCTTGAACTCTTTTTGCTCAAGGCTTGAGTTCTACCACTTTGAGCCACAGCAATATTTATGGTTTGTGAGTGGTTAATTGGAATAAGAGTCTCACAGGGACTTTTCTCCCTGGGCTGGCTTCAGACTATAATCCTCAAATCTCAACCTCCTGAGCCACTAGAATTACAGGTGTGAGCCTCCCATGCTCTATCAGATATTGCAAGTTTTATACTGCTCTAGTCATCTTTTATAATTTTATAATTCTACCTCACTTTCTACTGCTTCTCTGTATTTTCCCCTCCAGTCACTGTGCTTTTCTCAACTTTGTCTTTTTTATATGATCCTCCTTTCTGCTTCAATCAACATATGTAAAACAAAACACATGTATTAGCAGATTTTCATGAAAGATTTAAAGCAACGAGGAGGATTATAGGAGGATTATAACTTTGCCAGGTGCCAATGGCTCAAACCTATAATCCTAGCTATTCAGGAGGTTGATATCTGGAGATGGTGGTTTGAAGCCAGCCTCTTTTCCACTTCACCACCAAAAAGCTGAGAATGGAGCTATGACTCAAGTAGTAGAGAACTAGCTTTGAACAAAAAAGTTCAGGGACAGTGCCCAGGCCCTGAGTTCAAGCCCCAAGACTAGCATAAATAAATAAACAAAAACAAACAAAGTTTAATATTAGGCATTGCTGTCTGAAAATTTACTAATCAAGTCTCATATTAAGACATTTCTTATTATTTATTTCCTCAAACTCCGGTTTGCAACATCTAATTTCTTTCCTCTTTTCCTACTTAGTTTTCCCCCCTCTTTATATTACTCTTGAGTCCTGTTCCCTGTTAGTCTGAGAAAACTAAATTTTCCTTTTGATTTATTTTGAAGAATATTTTCAAAATTATACCATTTTCTTCTGAATTCACCTATGGGAAAATATATTGCTGACACTCTTGAGACCTTAAATACGAGTTTCCTAGGCAAAGAACTACCTTTTCTGATATGAATGATACTGTTCCTCCAATGTGTTAAAATGATTTCAAAAATTTTCCTTTGCTTTACATATAGAAATATTATTTTATTTTTCTTCTTATTTTTTCCTTTAGTGTTTTTATTTGGACATAATAGCAAATCTTCAGACTGTTTCAAGAATACTAGAAAGAATTCATATATATATATATGCATATATATTTATTTCATCAAGTGTTTCTGCTTTTTTTTTTTGGTCAGTCTGGGCCTGGGCGTTGTCCCTCAGTTCTTCAGCTCAAGCCTAGCGCTCTACCACTTGAGCCATAGTGCCACTTCCGGCTTTTTCTGTGGTGCTGAGGAATCGAACCCAGGGCCTCATGCATGCAAGGCAAGCACTCTACCACTGAGCCATTTTCCCAGTCCTGATTTATTTTTATTTTTAAATTAAGCTTCTTTTCTGGAATGCACTTTCCTCTTTTACTTATTGAAGTCTTCTAGACTTAGTTCAAACATTGTTTTCTCCATGAAATGTTCTCTGTTAGCCTATTCAATAGTTAGGTTTTTGTTTGTTTCTAAGTTGAACTCAAAATCTAGGCTCATACCTGTAATCCTAGATACTCAGGAGTCTGAGATCCAGACGATCACAATTCAAAGCTAGTCCAGTTCAAAAAGTCTTGGTAACTACCTTCAAAATAATCAGCAAAAAACAAAGCTAGAGGTGTGAGTCAAATGGCAGAGCACCAGCTGGGCAACCAAGCAAAGTGAGCGACCTAAGATCCTAAGGTCAAACCCTAAAGAGAGTTCACTTATTTACATCACAAGTTTTAGGATCTGAATTAAAGTTCAATTACCAAGTAGTCTCATTTGAATCTACATACAAAGAAAAAATGAGCAAAGAAAATTTATATAACAATCTGATATTGCAAAGTAACATTGGTACCAGAACTACTGTTTGGAGCTTCTAAAATATTATTTCAGAAATGCTACAGGCACAAAAGGAAAGGTTTAGGAATGGATATAGGTGTCCGTCACCCAGTTGAATAGAGCTTGATGTTACTTGTTTTGTATGTTGATTTTTCCATGAATAGTCTCCTGCAAGCATTTTGTTGGCATTGAGCATGCAGAAATTAACACAACATTAAAGAGGTTATATAGGACATAGAGAAAACTTGTTTTTTTTTTCTTAGCTAGGCCTGGTACCATATACCTATAATCTCAATTCTTGGCAGAAAAGAGGAGGATTGTGAGTTCAAGGCCAGCCTGAGCTACTGCCTAACTGTCTCAAAAAAACCTAGGGTTAGGCATATAGTTTAGGGGTAGAACACTTGCCTAAAAGTACAAATACTGAAGTTTCATCCCAGTAGCGACAAGAAAAAATCAAAACAAAAACCAGACCAAAACAAAACAACAACAACAAAGGAATAGAGAAAGGAAGCTCTTCTTTACATCTAGTTGAAGTCTACTTGGTATTCTGTCTTCAGGGTTCACAAATAAGAGAAATGAATCAGCTTAAATCTACTGCAAATCTTTAATTTTTTTTATTATGTCTAAGTAGTTGTACAAAGAAGTTCCCATTCTACAAAACAGTATATTAGTACAAAGTGTCTGACAACATTGTCATCCATCTCTCCTAACCCATCCCTTCTCTTACTTTTTTTCTTTAATTGAGATTAGGTGATTACATAACTTTCACTTATTTCACAGTATTGTGGAATAGTGATACTTAGAGTCACAAACACTTTTTAACTTTCACAAGGCAAATTGTCATTATCATGGTCTATACAGTTTGTGAATTCTATGAGCTTTGACAATACAAGTTAGTTTTTGCACATCAGGTGATGTTTACATTTCTTTCCTTTTGCTTATTCCTGCTTATTCTGTTCCTCCTCCTGGCTTCCCTCTGTTGCGTGCATATAGCTACCATATATATGGTCTAGAACATGGAGTCATTTAGTAATGATATGACAAAATGGGTGGCTGTCCTTTGTTTCTTGAGTCCTGTTACTTTGCCATATCTTCTTGTATTTTGGCTTTAGCATCCACGTATCAGAGAGACCATGTGCCATTTGTCTCTTTGTTCTTGGCTTACTTCACTCAAAATAATCTGCTCTAGTTCCATCCATTTCCCTGCAAATGCCATTATTTTGTCCTAATGGCTGCATAATATTCCATTGTATATAGGTACCACGATTTTTGGATCCACTCAGTAGTGGGGCATCTGGGTTGTTTCCAAATCTTGGCTATTGTGAACAGTGTTGCAATAAACATGGAGGTGCATGTGTCTTTGTATACTGATTCATCTTGCTCAGGGTAGATGCCTAGGAGTGGTATGGCTGGGTCACAGGGGAGGTCTATATTTAGCTTTCTGAGGTATCTCCAGACTGTTTTCCAAAGTAGTTGTATTAGTATACATTCCCACCAGCAATGCAGTAGGGTTCCTCTTTCTCTGCATTCCCTCCAGCATTTGTCGTTGGCTGACTTTAGGATGTGGGCCATTCTGACTGGGGTAAGGTGGTATCTCTGTGTTGTTTTTATTTGCATTTCCTTTACAGCCAGGGATGATGAACATTTCCTCATGTTTTTGTTTTGTTTTTGCCATTTTTATCTTTCTTCTGAGAAATCTCTCTTTAGTTCCCTTGCCCATTTCATGATTGGTTTGTGAGGGGTTAATTTCTTGTATATAATGGATATTAACCCCTTGTCTGATATACTGCTAGTAAATATTTTTTCCCAATTAGTTGGTTGCTATTTCTTTGTCTGTGCAGAAGCTTTTTATTTTAAGGTGGTCCCATTTGTCCAGTCTCTCTCCAATTTGTTGTGACCCTGGGACTCTGTTCAGAAAGTTCCTGCCTGTGCCTATAAGTTCAAATGTCTCTCCTACTCTGTCCTGCAGTAGTTTCAGAGTATAAGGTTTGATGTTAAGGTCTTTAATCCAGTTTGAGTTGATGTTAGTGCATGGTGATTGGCCAGGGTCCACTTTCAGTTTTCTGCATGTGGCCACCCAGTTTTCCTAGCACCAATAGGTGAAGAGGTTATGATTCTTCCACTGTAGGTCTTTGGCTCCTTTGTCAAATATCAACTGACTGTACATATGCGGCTCTATTTTTGGGTCCTCTAGTCTGTTCCATTGGTCTTCGGGTCTCTTTTTGTACCAGTACCAAGCTGTCTTCATTATTATGGCTCTATAGTAGAGCTTGAAATCTGGTATCGTGATCTCTCCTGCATTCTTTCTTTTGCCTAGAATTGCTTTGGCTATTCTAAGTCTTTTGTTGTTACATATGAACTTTTGGACTATGTCAGTGGGATTTTAATGTGAATTGCATTGAATGTGTATATCAGTTTGGGCAGTATAGCCATTCTCACTAATGTTAATTCTGCCTATCCAGGAACATGGGAGATCTTTCCATTTCCTGGTATCCTCTATGATTCCTTTTTTTAAGGCTTTTATAGTTTTCATGAAATAGATCCTTTACATCTTTGGTTAGGTTAATTCCTAGATACTTCTCTCTTTTTTTTTGAGGTTATTGTGAATGGAGTTGTTTCCTTGATTTTCCTTTCTGCTTGTACATTGTTGGTGTACAGAAAGGCGATTGATTTTTGTGGGTTAATGTTGTGTCCTGCTACTTTGCCGAAGTGGTTTATAAGCTCTAAGAGTTTGGAGATGGAGCCTTTGAGATTATTGAGGTATAAAATCATGTCATCTGCAAAAAGAGATAGTGTAACTTCTTCCTCCCCTATGCAGATCCCTTTAGTGTCTTTTTCTTGCCTTATTGGTCTGGCTAAGGATTCCAGAACTATATTGAATAGGAGTAGAGAGAGTGGGTATCCTTGCCTTGTTCCTGTTTTTAGTAGAATTGGTTGTAGTTTTTCCCCATTAAGTATGATATTTTCTGTTGGTCTGTCATATAAGGCTTTTTTTTAAAGGAATGTTCCTTCTATTCCAATTTTTTTCAGTGCTGTAACATGAATGAATGCTGTATTTTATCAAAAGCCTTTTCCACGTCCATGTAGATAATCATGTGGTTCTTGACCTTGGATTTGTTGATGTGATGGATTACATTTGTTGACTTACATATGTTAAGCCATCTCTGCATCTCTGGGATGAAGCCTATTTGGCCATAATGTATGATATTTTTTATATGTTTCTGGATTCTGTTGGCTAGAATTTTTATTGAGGAGCTTTGCATCTGTGCTCATCAAAGAGATTGGTTTGTAGTTCTCTTTTTTGGTTGGGTCTTGGCCTGGTTTGGGGATGAGTGTGATATTGGCTTCATAGAATGAGTTTGGGATTACTTCCTCTGCTTCTATTTCTCTGAAGAGCTTGAGGAATATGGGTATTAGTTCCTCTTTAAAGGTCTTGTAGAATTCCTTAGTGAATCCAGCTGGTCCTGGACTTTTCCTTGTTGGAAGGTTTCTGATTTCTTCCTCTATCTCATTGTAGGTTATTAGTGAATTTACTTGGTTTATTTCTTCCTGATTCTGTTTGGGCAATTTGTATTTCTCTAGGAATTCATCCATTTCTGCTAGGTTTTCCTTCCTTTGTGAGTATAGAATCTGGAAATATTTCTGTATAATTGTTTGGATGTCTTTTGTAATTTTTCCTGTGGCATCTTTGATCTTATTGATTTGGGTTTCCTCTCTTCTTTTTTTTAGTTAAGCTTGCCAGTGGTTTGTCCATTTTATCGATTTTTTTCAAAAACCAGCTTTTATGTTTTATTAATTTTATTTATAGATTTTTAGTGTCTGTCTGGTTAATTTCAGCTCTTATTTTGGTTATCTTGCTCACAACTTTAGGTTCAACTTTTTCTTGTGTCTATAGCTGTTTTAGTTGCATCATGAGATTATTTACTTGGTCTGTCTCCATTCTCTTGATGTGGGCACTGAGGGCAATAAATTTGCCCCTCAGGACTGCTTTCGCTGTGTCCCATAGGTTTCTTTGTGGTGCATCTTCATTTTCATTGAATTGTAGGAACTTTTTAATTTCTTCTTTAATTTCTTCTGTAACCCATGTGTTGCTCAGCAGTGTGCTGTTTCATTTCCATGTGTTTGAGTTTTTTCTACTATATGCCTTGTTATTGAGAACTGGTATGATTCCACTGTGGTTAGATAAAATACAGGGGATTATGTCGATCTTCTTGTATTTGCTTAAATTCTTTGTATGAACTAAGATATGATCTAGTTTAGAAAAAGTTCCATGGACCGCTGAGAAGAATGTGTACTGGGTTGTTGTTGGGTGGAAAATTCAGTATATGTCAGTTAAGTCTGTTTGAGATATGACATTGTTTAATTCAGAGGCTTTGCCAATTCTTTGGTTGGTGGACCTGTCCTTTGGTGAGAGTGGAGTGTTAAAGTCTCCTAGTATTATTGTATTTTGATCCATCATTTCTTGTAAATCTGAGAATATTTGCTTAACATGTTTGGGTGCACCGATGTTTGGGGCATATAGATTGACAATGGTGATGTCCTCTTCTTGGATTGTTCCCTGTATTATTATCTAATGACCTTCTTTGTCCTTTCATAATGATTTTAGTATAAAGTTTATTTTATCAGATATCATAATGGCAACTCCGGCCTTCTTGGGGGGGGGCATTTGCATGGTAGATATTTCTCCTTCCCTTCACTCAGAGTTTGCTTTTATCTTGGGCTGTGAGGTGGGTCTCTTGAAGACAGCCAATTGATGGATCTTGTTTTCTGATCCAATCAGCAGTTCTTTTTCTTCTGATTGGTGAATTGAGTCCATTTATATTTATTGTTATTATAGAGAAGTGTGCTATATTTCCTGTCATTTTATATTTTCCTAAGTTTTCTTCTTTCCTTTCCTCCTGTGTTTACTAAGTTGGTCTCCTAACCATATCTATCTGGTCTGGATCCCTGTTCTTGAATGCTTTCTTCAGATTGTATTCCCACTCTTTGTAATGCTGGCTCATCGTTTATGAATTCATTTAATTTTTCTTTACTATTAAAATTTTAGTTTCTCCATGGAATGTGAATGCTAGCTTTGTTGGATATACCAATCTGGGCTGGAAGTTGTTGGTTCTCAGGGCTCAGATGGTACTTTCCCAGGCTTTCCTTACATTCAGAGTCTGTGTGGAGAGATCTGCAGTGATTCTATTTTTCCCCCATTGTAGTATAGCTCCTTCTTTGCTTTTGCTTGCATACAAGATTGCTTCTTTATTGCTAAAATTTAGCATATAATGTGCCTTGCAGTGCTCCTCCTGGGATCTTGCTTGTTAGGTGTTCTGTAGGCCTCTGTTATATAAGTAAGATTTTCTCTTTTAAGACTGGGGAAGTTTTCAGTGATGACCTTATTGAATAAGTGAATTTTTTTATTCTGGTATTTCACCCCTTTGTCTACTTCAATTATATGAAGGTGAAATTTCTTGGCACTGTCTGCTTGTTCTTGGGCTTCCCTTTGGCATGTTTTGAGTGTTTTTTCCATATCTGTAACTTTTTTTTTTACCAGTGCCTGCATTTTGTCTTCAGTATCTGATATTCTATTTTCCATTTCATTTATTCTATTAAATGTGGCTTCCATTGTGGTTTTCATGGAGGAAACTGAATTTTGCAGGGAGGAGATTGAGCCATTTATAAATTCTATGTCATTAATCAGAGTACTATTCTCATCTTTTAGGGAGGTGTGTACTGTATCTATTTTTGTGTGTATTTCTTGTGTGAAGACCTGGATCTCTTTTGACAGCTCCTTCCTTTGTTCTTTACATTTCTGATCTATTTCTCGTTGTAATTATTGAGTCATTGCCTCTGTCATATCTTGGATGTAGCGTTTGCCTTCCATTTCTTTTTTGCTTCCACTGGCATTTTCCCCTGTGTGGTTGCTGGCCTTTGAGTCTGGTTTACTATCTTGGCCGTTGATGAATTTTGTACTTTTTCGCTGTGATTTTCGTATGTGGATTCAGGGATTGTTGGAGATCAGTTCCAGACCCTGATTGTTTTGGTCACTAGGTGGCTACCTTTGCTTGATTCTCGATTTGTTCCTGGATCAATTGATGGAGCTTGCTCTCGGCACTGGGAGGGTTGAGAGTATTTTACTTGGTCAGAGGTTCTGTTGTGGGAGGAGTTGCTTTCCAGCTGCTGGTCTGACTCATGTAGGGCTTAATCCTGTTAGTTTGTGGTGGGCAGACACACTCTGCCCTCTTCTAGGGTGTGCATTCAGATCCTGACCAGTCAGGGGCAGCTAGTTAAGATGGCTAGGATTTCTGCTTATCCTGGTACTGGTTGGGAGCTGTCCAGTGGTGCTGTGGCAGGCTGGTTTTGTGCGCTGTAGGTTGCTATTTAACACTATGTTCCCTTCATTTAGATGATCGTCGGCCATGCTGGGTGGTGGTGCAGGCTGGGTCTACGTTTCACAGCCTTTACCGTTGTTTATTCTGTCCCGATTGGTGTTGCAGGTCTGGGGTTCTTCTCTGCTGCCACCCGGCTTCAGGTTTGACTGCTTCCACGGGCCAGCACAGGGAGGTGCGGGGTCGCTCTGCGAGTCTGGAGTTCTTTGCTACCGCTGCCGCCACCTCAACCTCCATTGCTGTTCCAGGCTGGGTTGCCTACATGGGCCTGTGTAGAGAGGCCCCACATGGCACTGTACGTCCACTACAGTCACTGCTGCCCTGAATTGAGTTGGGTTGCTTCTGCGGGAGGGGGAGAGAGACTCAGGGCTGGGAACCTAGGGTCGCTCGCTGCTGCTGCTACTGCTGCTCCACCGCGGCTTCCACTGCCACCCCAGGCTGGGCTGGGCCGCTTAGGCAGGCCAATACAGGGAGACGCTGTGCCCTGCAGCGGGTCTGGGGTTGCCTCGGGCTGGGCCTGGCCACTTCTGAGGTCTGGTGCAGAAAGGCACTGTACAGCGCTGTAATTCTGGGCTCGTTCACTGCCATCTTTGTAGTCACAGCAGCCCCGAACTGCGTTGGGTTGCTGCACATCTCCAAATTTATAAAGACAGTGATAGTATTGTTATTTTTTCCTTCAGGGCTAAACTTTGGAGCTCTTTACCTGGCTTATGACAAAGTGTCAGATCCATTCATTTGCAACTTGAGAAAGGGATTCCCACAAGTTCTAGTAGCCAATAGGCCTTTGATCATGGAAACTAGCATTGTATACAGTGCTTTCCATGTGGCCCAAACAGAACAAAGGGAGATGCCAGTACTATTCACCTTGTTTTGTATACTGTTACCTTACTGGTGAAGAGTACGATGATGTCTATTTGCTTACCCATCCAACAGTATGGAATTCATTTTTGGCTTTTACAGTTTATGAGCAATGATATATGTATATATATCATATATAATATATATATATATGATATATATTTTATTCTCATTTTGCTTCTTTGTCTATACATTTCAAGGTTTTTGTTGTACTTTTCATCCTAGAATTCTGTTTGATTTTTTTAGACTTTACCAAATATTTGTGTGAAAGTATATTTGATTTCCTTCAACCCAGTCTAATAGCTTGAGATATATATATATATATATATATATATATATATATATACTAATTCACAGCTTAAGGACATTTTGGGCCTTATATTGGATAGTAGTTCCATAAAATCCTTGCCAGCATTGTAGCTGTTTGTCTAAGTTCATTTTGTGGTTCCCACATTGATTATAGTGACTAATAATTCATTTCAACAGAATGTGTTGTTGTCTTTAAGCAAAGTGGGAATGGTATCTTGAGATGTTCTGATTTCTGGATTATTATTGACTATTTTTCTACATTATTTGCTATATTCTAGTTGGAGTTAGTATCTGTGACCTTAAAGACATTGATAAAAAATAATTTAATAAGAGCAAGGATTAGAAAAGAATCCAGTAGACTTTCATTAAAAGCTTTTCTCTTTGTTCAACCACTTTGGAAAGCAGTATGGAGGTTCCTCAAAAGACTTCACATAGAACTCCCCTATGACCCAGCAATCCCACTTTTGGGCATTTACCCAAATGTTTACAAACAAGACCACACTAAATACCAGCACAACTATGTTTATTGTAGCATTATTTACCATAGCTAAGATATGGAACCAACCCAGATGCCCTCAGTAGATGAATGGATCAAGAAAATGTGGTATATATACACAATGGAATTCTATGCCTCCATCAGAAAGAATGACATTGCCCCATTTGTTAGGAAATGGAAAGACTTGGAAAAAAATATATTAAGTGAAGTAAGCCAGGCCCAAAGAAACATAGGTCCCATGGTTTCCCTTATTTGCAATATCTAGTATATGTATGAGTCAAGCGGAAAAGGTCAGATAATGTGATGTCAGGAAAATGAACCCTTAGATATGTATTTTAATGTTTTTTCTTTCATGCATGTGTTTCTAATGCATTTATAAGATTATCTTTTTTTTGTTTTTTTTTTCCTTCCCCCCCGTTTTACCCCTGCTTTCACTATATTTGATGTCAGTATAACTTGTGGAGGAGATGGGGAAAAACCAGTTGTTTAAGGATACAGGTGGACCTGTTGCAACAATGAGAAGTACAAGTTGTCATGTCCAAAACGAGCTTTACAACGTCGGTGGGGAGGGGAGGGAGGGGAGGAGAAGGATTGGGATGGGGGGGGGAGGCTGGGAAGGGATGTGAAGGGTAAACAAAGGAGGAGGCTGCAATGCTTGGTAAGAAATGTACGCATTATCCTGCCCATGTAATTGTAACCCCTCTGTACAGTATGTTCACAAATAAAATTAAATTTAAAAAAAAGCTTTTCTCTTTCCATACCATAACTGACTTCATTTTAGTAATTAGCCTTTTCTTTTTGTCTACACAGATGCTTAGATAATTCACACAACTCTATTTTTATATAATAAAAAATGGGTCCTCTTTTATACTTGTGACCACAATAATGGGAATTGCTCTGGTCTGCTTCACACTACCTACCATAATCGTTAGAATCATCTGAACCTGTGAGCTACCATAAGCAATTCTCTTCAAGTTGTTTTCAGGTGTTTTTGGTCACACTGTTGCAAAAGAGTAATTAATGCATTCAATTGGTGCCAGAGAATTAGGGCTATTGCTGTGACTAAACCTGACCATGTGGTTCTTAAGCCTTTGGAACTGGTCTGTGGGTGGAATTTGGAAAAGTTTGGAGAAATAGGCTAGAGAAAGCCAAGGATGCTGTAAGGAGAACTTCATGGGCAATTCTGGAGAGAGTTCACAAGACCGGAATACTTACGGAATGTGAACAGTGAAGGCCAGGTTCATGAGGTTTCAGACGGAAGCAGAGGACATTCATATTATATTCCAGCAATAGTCAAGTTATATTCCAGTCTACTCATGTCCTGAAACTTTGAATGAGGCTGAGTTTCAAAGTAGTGGACTAGTTAGTGTGGTGGAGGATTTTTCATGACAGCATAACATTCAAGCTATGTCATTGTTATGGTTGACTGTTTTTTTAGCCAAGTGTATACTGAAAATTGGGAGCAGAAAGAACAGAAGATACTGAAAAAAACAAGAGGGGTGAATCTGGCTAGAGAGAGTGAGTTGAAAGTTGTAGAGGAGGTTGTAATCATAAAAGAGATTCATGGTGACTCCTGCCTAGCTACTCAGGAGGCTCAGATGTGAGGATCCTGGTTTGAATCCAGCCTGGGCAGGAAAGCCCATGAGACTCTTATGTCCAATTAACCGCCAAAAAGCAAAAGTGGAACTTTAGCTCAAGTGGTAGAGCAGTAGCTTTGAGTACAAAAGCTCAAGGACAGTGCCAAAGCTCTGAATTTAAGCCCCAAGACAAATCTGCCCCCCCAAAAAAAACAAAAAGAGATTAACGGGGAGGACTGTGATGAAGGGAGTAACACTGTCAAATATAGTATACTCATAAATTGACATTTTGAACTAAAACCTCTTTGTAGAACAAAGATATTAAAGATTTAAATATTTATAACTATTTAAAAACAATTTGTGTGTGTGTGTGTGTGTGTGTGTGTGTGTGTGTGTGTGTGTGTGATTAGAACTATTGAAGAGAAGCCAAGTTCTATATACTGGGACAATAAGATTTCTTGAGGACATCTAAGGAATTGACAAAACTCCACCCTTAGACATCAGGGTATGAAATTGTTCATTCTTTTGAAAGACTTTCTATTGAGAAGAGAGTGCCACTGGAGTGCCCTGCTCATACAATCTCCCTCGGGCTCTGCTGCTCATTCACTCAAGCCAATACAGTTGTAGTCCAAGGACTTGGGCTATTGCTTGAGCTGGTGGCCATCCTTAGCTTTGTTGGCTTGGCAGGCTTTGCAGGCATGTAGAAAATTAGAGCTATGAGGTCGTGGAAACTTCCAGAAGATTTCAAAAGAAGGCCTGGGAGGTGAGGAAATGTGTGTCAGTATCCCTGAAGGAAAGTATGACATGTAAAGCTGGAGGGTAAAGCCGGAGATGCAGCAGAAGACCTGGAATGCTGGAATTGTTGAGAATGTGAAATATCTGTAGAGGAAAGCTTCGGGCAGCATAAAGACAATGCTAGAGAGATGGCTGCCATTGACAGATCCCGTAGGGTTAGGTTGCCAAAGCCATTCAAATTGTGCTGCTCTGTTCTCTGCAGGGCAGACATGAAGCTGCAGGATTTAATGTTTGCCATGCTGGGTTTTGGTCTTACTTTGGTACAGCCTTCATGTCTATTTCCCCCTTCCTCCCTTTTGCAATGAGAATGTGTACTCTGTTGCCCTTGTTTCTTGGAAGTATAAAACTTTCTTTTTTATTTTATAGGGACTCACATCAAGTCCCTCATATTGTCTTATGGCTCAGAAAAGCATCTTGGAACCATGTTGGAATGGTTGAAACTTTGAGGCCTTCGAGATGGATTCAATTAATTTTACAGCATAAGATGGCCATGAAACTTTGTTGGGGTACAGGAGCGAAACATTATGGTTTAAATATGAAATGTACTCCACAGTCTCAGAGGTTAAAGCCTAGGCTTTCAGATCTTGAAACTATTTTGAAGTTCCTGGAAACATTACCAGATGGTGCCTGGTTGGAGGAAGTAAGTCAACAGAAGTCTTGGGGTCCTGGGGCTATATCTTTTCCTGGCTTCTTCTTGCATTTCCTTTTCTCTTCTGCTTGGCCACCATCTTGTATACTGCTTTGCTCTACCCACCTTCCCTACCATAATGGACTGAGCCTTCTGAAAGAATGAACAAAATATTTCCTTCTAAAAATTAAAGCAAAGCTGGGGTCTGATGTGCTTCATTCCTGTAATCCTAGCTACTCAAAAGGATGAGATCCAAAGATCACAGTTCAAAGTTAGCCTGGGCAGGAAAGTCCATGAGTCTCATTTCCAATTGACCAATAAAAATACAAAAGCAGAGCTATGCCTCAAAGTGATAGGGTGCTAGCCTTGAGCAAAAAGATAGCTCAGGAACAATGCCCAGGCCCTGAGTTCAAGCCCTACAACTGCCAAAAATTAAACAAATAAATACAAACCCAAACCCCTAATTTTTTCATATTAAGACATTTTTCTTGATACGTTCCTTAAATAGAGATGTATTATATTTTTGAATTTTCTAGTCTATAAATATGATGAATAATACAAAGTTACTAGTAGTTTTATTCATCCATACTGAGTGCCAGCTGGCTCTTGGTGATATTTGTCCAATACATCATAATTTTTTTCACATCATAAAATTTCATCAACAATAGAAAATTTTAGGACATATTGTAATTCAACAAAGAATTCTCACAATGCTAACCACTGAGCTAGCCTTCAAGAGAAGATGTTTCTAGCTATAACTCTACTGTGTAGACATTCACCATAAAGTCCTTGAAGGTTTAGGAAAACATCTTTAGAACTGTTTACTGCTTCATTCTCATGAGACTTGGGTCATTTTTTTCTTTCCTTCTGTTTTTTGTTTTGTTTTAATGTTCTGGGATTTCAACTCAGAGCTCTACCACTTGAGTCATGCCCAACGTCCTTTTTGCTTTAGTTATGTATTTTGCTCTCTCTATAATTTTTGGCCTGATTGGCCTTGAACATTGAGGGGAATGCTGTATGGAAATAAGGCCATCTTTCCATTTGTCTTAACAGTTGAGTTATAAATATAAGCTATACTTGCAAATCAAGTTGCTAGGTGAAGTTAAAGGGAAAATTATCTCGTTTAAAAATTTGTTAGTGTGTCTAATTTGCCACTTAAACTAAGTATGTTATTCCTGTTAAACATTACTTTGAATAAGTTTTGAAATTCTCTTGTAATAAACTTTTCAATCAGGGTTTGACAGAAAAGCATTTTATGGTCCCTATCTTTCCCAGAAGTTGTCCTTTATGTGTTTCAGAAACTATACATTCAAATTGGAAATGACCATTTAAAAAAGATATACATGCACATATATATGTATATATGTATCTGTTTTAGCAGATTCAGTAAATGAAAAATAAGTGACACCTAAAATGTATGTTTCAAAACTATTTCTCATAGATAACAAATATTAAGCTATTTATTTCTGTTGGATAAGGATATAAAGAACAGAAGCTAAGGGAGAGGTCATATTCCAGAGTATGTTGTAGGTTTCATTGTATCCCCCTCCAAAAGCATTTTGGAACCCTAGTCTCCAATCAATTAATATTTCTTTCCTTTTTGTTTTTTTGGTGTACGTTCTGGGACTTAAACTTGGGGCATAGCCTCTGTCCCTGAGCTCTTTTGCTCAAGGCTAGCACTCTACCACTTGAGCCACAGCGCAAGTAGCATTTTATGGTTAATTAGAGATAAGAATCTCTTGGACTTTTCCTGCCTAGTTTGGCTTTGACAGCAGGCCTTAGATCTCTGAGTAGCTAGGATTGCAGACACGAGCCAAGGGTTCCAGCTGCCAATATTTCAAACTATGATTTTAATTGAAAATAGGTTCTTTAGAGGCAGTCAAGTTTAAACAATGTCTTCATGGTGGACTTTTATCTGCTGTCTCTAATGTCTTTGCAAATAAGATAAATTTGGAGACAGAGATAGACTTGAATGTAGATAGGAAGAATATCATATCTCCACGATATTTCTCTTTATAATAGCTCTATGGTATGGAGAAGACAACCTTCTACATACCAGGAGAGAAACAGATCTTTCTGATAAAATTAACTGGTGACACATTGACCTCTAGTTTCCAAAACTGTGAGAAAACATAGTTGGTTTTTAAACTACTCATTTTAGGACATTTGTTACAGCAACATTAGAAACTCCCACAAGTGATATGATATGTGATATGTGGCTTATAAGTATAAAAATGCTTAGATTTTAGCTAGGATTTATACTCAGTCATGCCTATTAGAGATATCTAAGCAGTCTGCCTATAATAATTTTTGTTGTCTTTAAAAGAATCCCAATTAGATGGGTACTGTTATTATCACCTTTTCTTAGATGAAGAAACTCTCAGAAAGAAGCTGATTGTAAGAGGTCAAGTTTAAACTTGAAGTAAGGAAGTAGATTCTAGAGTCTGATCTTTTCATACCATACTGGAAACTATACATTCCTGAGAGACAGGTCACTAAGCCATGGAAGTTTGTTTCTAGAATTAGGAGGCTTCTGTGTTAGTTGTTGAGATTTTCAGAGTACTTGTATTTGTGTCCTGAGTATCAATTACTACAATGAATTTCCTGAAAGTTGGTACTTAAAACAACAAAAACATGTTTTCTCACAGTTTTAGAGGCTGGCAGTCTAAACTGAAGGGTCAAAAATCCTTCTTCCTTCCACTGCTTTCATTCTCCCTTCCCCAGCTTATCCCCCACAGTCTAGTTTCTTTTTTTTCTTTTTTTTGGTTGGTCGTGGGGCTTGAACTTGGGCCTAGGCACTGTCCCTCAGCTCTTCAGCTCAAGGCAAGCGCTCTATCACTTGAGCTACAGCGCCACTTCCGGTTTTCTGGTGGTTTATTGGAGATAGGAGTCTCATGGTCTCTCCTGCCCGGGCTGGCTTTGAACCGCCATTCTCAGAACTCAGCCTCCTGAGTAGCTAGGATTACAGGCATGAGCCACTAGCGCCCGGCTCCACAGTCTAGTTTCTTATCTGTACTACTATCCATTGTGTTGTTTGCTCCTTTTCTGAATATGTGTATTCCCTCTGTTTGTCTCTTGTAAGGATGCTTTTCATTGAATTTATGACCTGGATAATCATGATGACCTCCTTATGATTCTGAGCTTAATTACATCTGCAAAGACCTTTTTTTTTTTTTTTTTTTTTACCACCTTAGACATGAAGTACCTTTGAATGGGCCATAATTCTGACCTCTTGATGTTGTCTTGTATTTTAAATGTATGTGCTTTTCATGGGGTCATGGTGAGTCATATTATTTATATAAACTAACAAAGAAGCTAAATAACAGGATAATATGAAGGAAGAAATGAAGGGGAGGGAAGGATTAAAGGAAAGGAAAACAAAATTACCCCAGGGAGAATGCACACTATGAATGACAGTACATATCAGCATTTGCTATCAAGATTTAGCAGATAAAGTTGACTATGCTAAATCTGATAATTAGGGGAAATATGGTTAAGTGTTTGAATAATATATGAAGAAAGGATTTTTGAGGCAGTTGAGATGATCTATTTTACAATCGCAAGCTCTTCAAGAGTATTATTAAGCTGTGTACCAGTGTCTCATGAATGAATTCCTAGCTGTACAGGAAGCTGAAATCTGTTAGGATCATGCATCAAAGCCAGACCAGGAAAAAAACTCTATGAAACTCCATCACCAAAATAACCAGCAAAAAGCCAAGTTGGAGGAAAAAGTCAAGTTGGAGGTAGGGCTCAAGTTGGTAGAGTGTAGCTGAATAAGTATGAGGCTCTGAGCTTAAATGTAATTACTGGCAAAGAAGAAAAATAAGAGAGAAAAGAATATTATCAATCTAGGTATGGTGATACATGCTTATATGTATACAGAAGGGTCTTGAGTTTAAAGCCCGTCTGGGGCTACACTACAAGTTCCAGGCCAACCTGGCCCATATAACATGACCCTATCTTAGAAAAAAGAAGAAAAAAAGAAGTACCACCATAAAGAATCAGAGTTACAGACTTCAATACATCTATCCCAAAGCCTTGCTTATATAGCAACAAAATAGTATATTTTGGCACAGTTTTATATTTTTACAAGACGAAGAAGCAGTTTATCACACAACTAAGGGACAGTTTGTCACTAGAACTTTAGCAGCTATGTGACTGCAGGACCACAATGCGTTCTGCATAGAAATGTTCATCACTTGCCAAAAATCCAGATTTGTAAGAAACTGAAAGCTTATTCACAATAAAAATTTGGAACTTTCTTAAAAGTCTTTCATACCCTAATAATAGTGTGACAATAAGCATGAGCAAACATTTCATTTACAAAATCCATTATAAATAGTTTTAAAAAAGTTCTAACTCAGTAATAAGCAAACGAAGCACTCAACACATTTGGGCAGTGATTAAAAAGAATAAACTCAGTATTGTGAAATGCGCGAATGAAAGGGCATTCTCATGATTGCTGGTAGGATGTAAATTAGGACCAGTTATTCCATTCAAATTGGACACATGTACATAAAAGTCTTTGAATTATGCAGATCCTTTCTCTTGTAGGCAGAGATCTGGAGGAAGCAAAACTGCACACACTAAATCAGGATGCACAAAGAGGCTTTTTTTCTACTATGTTTGTACTATTTACACACTGGAGACATCAGTATTCAACATTATGATAAGGGCAACAGTGATACTATGTAGGACTAAAGTTTCTTATCTCTCTCTGTGTCTCTGTCTCTGTCTCTCTCTCTCTTTTTTTTTTTTTTATCAGTTCTGGGGCTTAAACTCAGGACATGGGCCCTGTCCTTGACCTTTTTTGCTCAAGTCTAGCACTCTACCTACCATTTGAACTATAGCTCTACTTCTGGCGTGTGTGTGTGTGTGTGTGTGTGTGTGTGTATGTGTGTGTGTGTGTGTGTGTGTGTGTGTGTGTGTGTAACTGGAGATAAGAGTCTTGTAGACCTTTCTGCGCATGCTCACTTAGAACTGTGTTCCTTAAATCTCAGCCTCCTAAGTAGCTAGGATTACAGGGCCTGACTCAAGTTTCTGTGTGTGTGTGTGTGTGTTAAGAGAAAAAATTGCATATGATGTGTAGTCTTAGCCAAGCACCTCTGTGCTAGCTGGGGTACTGGTGGCTCACACCTCTAATACTAACAACTCAGGAGAATGAGATCTGAGGGATTATGGCTCAACACCAGCCCTGGTAGATAAGTCTGCCAGCTGTTTATCTTCAAAATAGGCAGCACAATGCTGAACTGGAGCCATGGATCAAGGGGTGGAGTGCCAAGCAAACAACTCAAGAAGAATGTGAGGCCCAGGGCTCAATCTTGGTACTGCCCTAACCCCTAAAAATGAAGTTTTTGTGCTAGTTTTAATAGTTAAGAATGTATAAATAAAAATTTCTTGCCAAGTACCAGTGATTCACACCTGTAATCCTAACTACTCAAGAGGCTGAAAATCAAGACAAATCCACGAGACACCAATCTCTCAGTAACCAATAAAAACAAGGAAATGAGCAGGGCCCTGGTGGCTCACGCCTGTAATCCTAGCTACTCAGGAGGCTGAGATCTGAGGATCATGGTTCAAAGCTATCCCAGGCAGAAAAGAACGTGAGACTCTTACCTCCAATAAACCACTCAGAAAACCAGAAGTGGCGCTGTAGCTCAAATGGTAGAGTGCTAGCCTTGTGCTGAAGAAATGAGAGACTGCACCCATGCCCAGAGCTCAAGCCCCACAACCGACAACAAACAAACAAACAAACAAAAAACCCAGGAAGTGGAACTGTGGCTCAAGTGATAAGACATTCTACAAGTGGTAAAGTGACAGACTTGAGGGAAAAGGCTAAGGGACAGGTGCCCAAGCCTTGAGTTCAAGACTCAGTATAAGCATAAAAAAAAAATCCCTAACTTCCAAAATGATTGGCTAGGTAACATATTCACATAAGAGAACCTATTATGGAATATATATATATATATATATATAGAGAGAGAGAGAGAGAGAGAGAGAGAGACATGAAAATTAACTGATAACACATTGACAAAGTAAAGAGGTCACAGAATGGTATGATACCATGGTGAAGAGCATATGTTATTTATGTATTTGATTTAGGTCTATACATTTTTTTTCAAAAAATATTCTAAGTGTGAATATTATTGGTTGCATTATAAATAACATAATAAAATATCTAGAGGATGGCAGTAAGATTATTTCAAACTTTGTATGCATTACTGTATACATTATTTCTTTTTCTTTATTTTTTTCTTTATACTCTGCCTTTGCCTCTCAAGTGTTGTGATTATATACATGAACAATCATGCCCGGCTGCTATCATTTTCCAGCTATTAATTATGTCTTTGAACTACATCTAAATGAATAAATGAAATGTTTTAAAGGTATTTAAATATACTCTTCAATAAGTTTTCCATTTGAAAGAACCAATATGTTAGGCAGTGTTTTGCATGCAACTTTTTGAGATTTGGCTTAATAAATTGTGCATTGTAAACACATATAGTTAATAGAAAACTCACGTGGAGAAAATTTTATAATTTATTGTGGTAGAGAGAAATAAATTTCTAAAACTTAAAAAAGCAAAATCTCAGTAATGCTTCTCCGCTCCCTTCTGAAGAACCACCACTTGGAATTTACAAGATACCAAGTTGGCAGATTAAGAATATGGTTCAAAAAATGAAATGAAGGGGAAATAAGCAGGTATTTAAATAGGTGGCGTTGTTTCTGCTCTTCTTGTTATTTTTCTATTCAAGAATAACATATAGCTCGGACGTTTATTTATATTCAAGTTAATTTAGTACATACATTTTGAATTCAGAGAAGTCACCATGTTCAAGAAAGACGAAGCAAATAAACCAGCCACCGAGGGAAAAGAAATCAAGTCTTCACCTTCTCATAATCAAACAATTTCTTGATACATACAAAAGAGAAGCCAGTAGCAGGCAGAAACACAAGATGGACAATGTGGTTATAAATAATCATAGAGTACAATATTATGTTGGATGTATCATATATCAGTGTGATTAATTAGCTCAGGCTAATTAGCATATCTTTCCCTATGTATACCTTTGTTTTTGTAGTGAGAACATTTACAATCCAATCTTTAAGCCATGCTGTGCCTAATAATAGATCTAATAGATATCCAAAATTAGATTTCTCTTTCTAAAAACTCTGTGCCCTCTGACCAACATCTCTTCTTTCTCCCCAGACCTTCTAGCTCTTGGTGACGCCATCTGTTGTCTGTGTCTGTGAGTTCAGCTTTTCCTTCTATGAACATTGAGAGCTTGTATTACTTGCCATTCTGGACAGATTATTATTTCCCTAGTTATTTCAACATCCATGATGTTGACAATGATAGTATTTCCTTCTTTTTGAAAAAGGCCAAGTAGCATTCCATTTCAGGGATATTAGACATTGTCTAACTTTTATTACTAAGAAAGTTTTTAAAGCAAGCACTCTTCCATCTACACTGTACTTGAATTTCATCATAGGCAGAATCTTGAGGATTTATTGAATGTTGTTACTTTCTGTTTGAATGTCTCCTCAAGTGCTCTAAGATAAGGTTCTGAGGTGTACAATCTTACTCCTTGTGAATCAGCCTTTTGTTTTACAGAGTTTTTATTTTATTTTATTGTAGTTTTTGTTTAGTTTTTGATTGGTTGTGGGTTTGAACTCTGGGCTTGGGCACTGTCCCTGCACACTTCAGCTCAAGGCGAGAGCTCTACCGCTTGAGCCACAGCACCACTTCTGGTTTTCTGGTGGTTAATTGGAGATCAGAGTCTCACGACTTTTCTGCCCAGGCTGGTTTTGAACTGTGATCCTCAGATCTCAGTCTCCTGAGTAGCTAGGATTACAGCACCAGCACCAGCTTTGTTTCACAGAGTTTTGTTGACCTATCAATTCATAAACCCGATCTTAACTTTTGATCATTATTTAACTGCATGTCTTTTAATCGCCAAACATTCATCAAGCACCTACATATGTGCTGTGGGAGGTACAACACAAATATAAGAGGGTAAAGCTCTGCCCTGAAGAAACATAATTTACTGGCAGACAAAAGATCACTACAAATATTGAGTAATATGATATGGCATGGAATTGTTTATCCTGATCATATAGTCCTGTAGTCGTGTAGGTCAGAGTCCTTGGTTTACTCTGAATGATGACAACATTTTGTACTCATAAAAGGAAGAACTTTTGCTAGGAATTACATGTTATTGAACTCTCTGAGTCTGCATTTGAATATGGTAATTTTATACACCACTAAGGAAGTGGATTGGCTAATGCAAAAGCAGGATCTTGAAGAACAGTAGGAATAAATAATCAAGGGCCTTAAAGTTTAAACTCCATATGGTAGTAGTGATGATAATTTAGAAAACATATGAAGCATTCATATATTCCATGATAGTTTATCTCTTGGATCCCTGTTCTATAGATAAGGCTTCAAGGTACTGATAATTTAAATTTCAATCTTATGTATTGAAGGAATAAGACAAATAGTATTGTTTTCACACAAAATCTAAACAATGTTGATTTCATAGAGAGTAGAATGCTGTGAAGGCAGTAGGCAGGAGTTGGGGATGTGGGTTAAGGCTATAGAAGTTCTGTGACGTAGGAGAAACAATTTCTGGAGATCAGCATGTTGACAATAGTTAGTAATTAGAGGCACCAATAGATAGACTCACTTTTTATTACTTTTTCTTTTATTAACAACTTTTTTCCTATTGAGTCTCTTTTAGTCTTAACTTCACTACCCCCACTCCTCTACCTAACAAAAACTGCACATCCATTGGCCCTACCTAGCACTATATTCTCCTAAAAAAAACATTTGAAAAGTTGAAGGTTAAAAGTATCCATTTGTGGATATATTCCATATTTGTCTCTCCTGTTGAAGTGTGTTTCAGAAAAGTAAGAGGGAAGAAAGGAAGGGAATAATCTCTTTCTACTAAGATTTGGTACATATATTTTTCTGCTCTCTTTTTCCTCACCTATAAGTGTGATCATAGACACAGAGCAGGCCATTCTTTGTCCTTGAAGATGCTGCTGTATGGGCATTTTTGTTGAATCTTGGACTTTTGTGAAAACGGCTAAGTCAGACAAAGAAAGCAATGATGAAAAAATTCAGCATCCTCTTTCCTTCCCCTTCTTTCCAGCCCTAAGAAATAAAAAAAATCCCACTGAGAATATACAGCACATTCCAAGAGAGTTGATCATGATTGTGTGTTAGCAGCCCTTAAAGTTTATAAAGAAATACCCAAATTAACCTGGCAGGGCCTGCAGGCTCATATCTTTAGCCTTCCAGTTGTTCCTATTATGGCTATAGCCCTCGCCATTCTTATTACTGCAGGCATCTCAGTATGTTTTCAAACAAAAGCTTGGCTACCATTTCTGAAAATGTCATAAGAACTAAGCTCCCTGTAAAAACTTTAAGGAAACATTAAAAAAAAACCAAAGCTGCACAGGTTCAATCTGAACTTCATTAATGGCTTTCTTGAAGCCAAGCGCGGTCTTGTGAGGCCCATTAGTGTGATCTGGAGACACTGAAGGCCTATGTAGTTTCTTGGAGTCCCAAAATACCTTACTTGAGCTGGCATCCTTCCCTGGACTGCGCTGTTTGAGGCCTTTACTGGGTCCAGGTAAATTTCACATCTTGTTTCTTTTTCCTGATTCTGTTAGCAAAGAAGAAATATAAGACAATGCTCCCCTGCCTGGTAAGTTAGCAGCTAGATGAAGGGCCTTCTTTATAGGAAGGACTGTATGTGGCATGCATTTAGCGTCATGGAAACATGCTCACCTGTGATTCTTTAATATTACAATACTACCTACATAGTTAGCATTGATTTCTAATGGATATAATTTCGTCATGGGACTTAGGATGTATCAACATCTTTCTGGAAGGAAAATTTCTGAAGGACCTTCTGATCCCTAGGCTTGGTGATCAGAGCTCATTGACTTTTTTTTCACTAGTACTGAGACTTTAACACATGGTCTAGGTGCCATTTCCTGGATTTTTCAATCCATGCTGGTCTATTACTTGAGCAACACCTTCACTTCTGGCTTTTTTTTTGCTGAGTATGTGGAAGTAAGAGTCTCATGCACATTTCTGTGCATGCTGGCTTTGAACTGTGATCCTCAGGTCTTAGACCTCCTGGGTAGCTAGGATTTTAGGCATGAGCCACCAACACCTGAATTAGACTCACTTTTAAAAAATATTTTTTCTCTTTTAATTTTATTTCTTTATTTTTTTGTTTATATGGTACTAAAGAATCAAACCCAGGTCCCATGCATGCTAAGCAAGCACTGTACCCCTAAGCCACATTCCCAGCCCCTAGGCTCATTTTGAACAACCTGTTTCCAACTCCAATAGTAATGATTTTTCATTCACTCATTGAGCTAATCTGATGCTCCAGGAACTATTTTGGGAGTCCAATGGTGATACAGGAAGAAAAAACATTTGACTCCTAGAAACCTGCAAGAGAGTAGTGAAGACAAATAAATACACCCATTTTTTTATGCTTTGGTAATCCCTCTACAGAAATTAAAGCAAGATTATAGGATATACATTGGTGGAGTGGATATATGTATGATAGGTGTGGCAAGTATTTCAGATTTTCCAAGTAGGAAGAACAATGAACCATGGATATCCAGAAAGAGAGGATAGCCTATAAAGACTAGATTGAAATAGTAGAAAATATTAAAAGATGAAATTAAATTATTCTTACTACCACTTCAAGGATAAAGTGTTTATCTTATTCCATGACATGCCTTGTGACTCGCTCTGGCCTATGACAAATGGGCAGAAATAACAGAAAGTTGGTTCTGGCCAGAGGCTGTAAGACATTTGTCACCTTGAGTCTTCTTGGAGACAAAGTAACAGAAGTCAGGTCTATGGAGAGAGCTTTCTTTAGTCCACAGCCTGAGCAGGTATTCTGCAGGAATGGCTGGCTAAAGTAAATCCACATAGTAACTTGCAGAGATGTGAACATAACTGTATATTTGGGTTTATATAGTTTTAAATATGGCATTATTGGGGTAATGGCTAATCAATACAGGGATTCAGTCATATAGGGTCTCGTGGATCTTGTCCAAAAAGTTGGATGAGGGGCTGGGAAGGTGGCTCAGTGGCAGAGTGCTTGCCTTGCATGCATGAGGCCCTGGGTTCGATTCCTCAACACCACATAAGCAGAAAAAAAAAGCCAGAAGTGGTGCTGTTGCTCAAGTGGTGGAGTGTTAGCCTTGAACTGAAGAGCTGAGGGACAGCGCCCAGGCCTAGAGTTCAGGCCCCACAACTGGACTCCCCCCTCCCCCAAAAAAGTTGGATGATTCTTTAAGTGGAAATTCATTGGATGATTTCAAGTAAAGAAATGACTTGATTTAAGTTTATATAAAGTTTTAAAATTATCTTCAGTCATTGAAGAATAGACAGTAGAAAAAGCAAGTAAGCAAGCAAGTCATTCAATCTGCAGGGAAATAAACACATAAACTGATATAGAAAAAGTAAAACAAATCATGTCAAATAGTTCAGAAGCAGTAGTTCAAGAGAAAGATGTAGGTAACCAAAGTGTTTCTTTATTTTTTAAAAGTAAGGACAGTAAATTTTAATTTCTTAGAAAGTTGGTCATTATATGCCAGTGAAATCAAAGATATAAAATTTTAACATGCTAAGGTTCTCTACTCTTTGTTATAACAAAGTGAGTTTTGTTACAGTATAGTCCATCAAATTTAGAACTCCTTTTTTCTAACAAGAATTAGGGAAAACAAAATATATAATTAAGAAAAACTGAATCTGATAACTCTTTAAGAATAAAGGGAGAAACCTTACACCAGGATCACAGTTTGAAGCCAACCAAGATAGACAAATCCATAAGACTAGTATCTTTAATTAACTATCACAAAAGCCAGAACTGGAGACATGGCTCAAATGATAGAGCAAAAAAAAAAAAAAAAGACAAGTTAGAACTCAAGGACCTGATTTCAAACCCCAGTACTGGCACCAAACAAAAAAATGAAAAAGAGTGGAGGAGAGAGAAAAATAGGGTATGGAGAGTAAAACCAAAACCAAACTTCTGATAATTTGTTGAAAAGTGTAGAAGCTGTACAATATAATGTAGTGAGAGAAAGAGACCGAGAGGGGGGGGCGGTGGGGGGGAGGGAGAGATATTGACTGACTTAGACAGCTAGTAGAACTAATATACTGCTGCGCCTCTTATGTCTCCAACTTTGTGCTAGTGGAAATCTTAGATCTTCCTTGGATTTTCTTTTTTCTAACTACCTTAATCTGCTTACTAAGCTTATGCTAAAAATTGTATATACTCAAGCACTTTGAAAATTTGTATAGTGCCATACCTATGGAAAATATAATTACAACACTCAAAAACTGGTCAAGGTCCTTGCTAGTGAAAGAGAATTAGAACTACACACATCAGATATCCCACTAATTTACTCAAATACAGAAATTACTCTCATATCTAGTGAATATCTACTTTGATCGAATATAGGTCAGAGTACTCTGCTGTGTCTGCTCCTACATTTAAATTTTGAGTTCATATGGCTTGACACTCTTAACAGGAAAGGCAACTGTTTTGCTACTATGGCAGTTCAGCTAAAGAGTTTTGTGCTCTTTTAGATCTTATTTTTTTCTGCATGAAAGGAAGAATCAAGCCAGAAAATTAAAAAAAAATCCTTTTGATTTTCTCGTTTAGAAAAATTAATAAAAAATTTACAGTACTTCTTTAAGCCTAGGAGCAACTTCATCCCTAGCAAAGATGAGATGTCTATTTTGTTTGTTTTAAAAGAAAGCATAGGAGAAGTAGAGGCTCTTCAATCTCCGCTGCCCCCTCTCTACCTAAATTACATGTCACTGAAAAACACAATTTATAAGATCTTCACACGATCTATCATTTTAAAATAAAACTGCCACTTATATCATTTACTCAGAACATCCTCAGTCTTATGCTCCAAATTAACCCCAAATAAGGTCTTGCGTGGGATAGTTGGACGAAGTTATAGAGATGAATGTGACCACTAGCTTTCTCTGGTGATAGGGGATTTTAGATTCCCAAGCAGAGGTGACTGAAAAGTAAGCCTTTTGTTTCCTTTCCTTCATTGTTTTTTGTCCAATCAGGCAAAGGGAATTCTGGAAGGAGCCCACTCTCCAGCTTGGATGCAGCCCTCCACCCCTCTAATTTAGCACTGGATTTTGACTCTTGCTGTGACTTCTTGCCAGTACAAAGTGGTCTTGTGCACACTGACAGTAGACTCAAGGTTGGTCCTAATTGTTAAACAGCAGTGGGTCCTTCCTTGCTTTGTTTTCTTTCTTTGTTTTGTAGGAGACCTTCCTTTCTTTAATTTTCTGGTCATCCTATCATCAGATGTTGTAGGAAACTATTAGTGGACAAATCAAACTATAACTCCAAGTGCCAAGAGATTCTCAAGTGCAAGTTTGGCTGTGGAGAACCACACTTGTCAGGAGCAGAGTGGTATCACTCCATGCATTTTCTTTGTGATAGTAATACTTGAATACTCCTGTTTCAACTGAGTTGTGCTCTTTCTTTCTCCCCCCCTTCTCTTTTAAAATTGTTACATGTTAACTGTACAAAGAGATTTCATTTGGACATTTCTTTTGTTTCCTTTTTCTGACAGTCCTAGGGCTTGAACTCAGGGCCTGATCATTGTCCCTGAGCCTTTTTTTGCTTAAGGTTAGCTCCCTACCACTGAACTGAAACTCCACTTCTGGCATTTCCCCCCCAGAGGCAGAGGGGCAGTTAAGTGGAGATAAAGGTCTCACAGACTTTCCTGCACAGGGCTGGCTTTGAACTGCCACCCACAGGTCTATCACCTGATTATCTAAGATTACAGGTAGGAGCCACCAGTGCCTGGCTTATACAAGCATATAATGTACTTCAATCAGGTTTGTTACCTCTGTTATATTTTCTTATTCCCCTTTCTCCTTTTTTAAAAAAACTGTGGGGCTGGGAAGGTGGCTCAGTGGTAGAGTGCTTGCCTTGTATGCATGAGGCACTGGGTTCAATTCCTCAGCACCATATAAGCAGAAAAAACCAGAAGTGGCACTGTGGCTCAAGTGGTAGAGCACTAGCTTTGAGCTGAAGAGTTCAGGGACAGAGCCCAGGCCCTGAGTTTAGGCCCCATCAATGACAAATAAATAAATAAAAACTTTTTGTTGTTGTTCTACAGCTTGAACTCAGAGCTTTTGGGCTTTTTGGGCTTTTTAAAGATTTGTACAAGTCTCATGCTCTACAATTGAGCCACTTACACTTTTTATTTGCTACTTAATTGGAGATAAGAGTATCACAGACTTTCCTGCCTGGGCTGGCTTCGAACAGTGATCCTTAGATGTCAGCCACCAAAACAATTTATAAACTGCTTAATTATTCTTTTTTTCACAAACTCATAGAAAGTACTCCAATCATACTGAACCGTCTTTGCCCTCTTCTGATTTGTTGTTTCTCACCTCCAAATGACCCCCCCCACACACCCATTTCACCTGAGTTGCGTATTTCTTGGTTTTCATATTGGTCTTAGCATTTTTCACTAATGTTGTTTATAGCACTTTATGAGTAAGTATCTTTGAATTGGAAGGAGAATAGTTGGAGAGTCTAGTGCCTACACAAATATGTGTATGATCAGAGACAGAGGATGAGCAGTTTTCACAGGGAAAATGGTATATATTATCATCTTTCAAAAATGTAGGAGATTTTGTAGGCATGAGCTAATTTTTTCAAGTTGTATGGTAGTTTTCCAGTTCCTGTTACTTTTAGGACACTGAACTAAGAATATCTATTTGGTAACCATCCAAAGCCAGAAAACTGTGAAAGAGGGGGAAACTAGACTAGACAGAATATGTTAGTACGGACACAATTACCTTGCTGACATCTTTCTAAAAAATGTCTACTTCAGAACACTCTGCTCAGCAGAATTGAAGATTGCCAACCGCTAGTTCCTAGCTTTGAGAATGTCTCCTGTCTGGAGTGTTGTGAGTCAGTTTGGCCTGCCTGGCAGATGTCAATTTCAAGTGGGCCTGTGCTGTGGAGGCATGAAATGAGCAGCAGCTACTGCTACTAGGGGGTCACAGCCAACATCTCCAGATCAGACACTCCCATCCACAGTCAGACCTGCTCCACTTCTCAGGACCTGGGACTCCAACTGGGGCCCGGGTTCTCAGATTCTGCTTCCAGAACCTGAATCTGCTTGGGGTTTAGACATAGACCCTGATTGTCTGATGGCTTTTTAAATGACCCTATTATTAAAATTCTTAGCTACATCTTTTCTTTTTTCCGTCTCCATTTCTCTTTCTTTGTCCTTCTCTTTCTTCCTCTCTTTCTCTCTCTGCTTTTCCTTCCTTTTTTTTTTGGTGTGTGGCACTACTGGGACTTGAACTCAAGGTCTAGGGCACTTTCCTTAGCTTTTTGGCTCAAGGCTAGCACTCTACCAGTTGAGACACAATTCCACATCTGGCTTTTTTAGTGATTAATTGGAGATAAGGGTCTCAAGGACTTTCATACCTGGAATGGCTTGGAACTGTGATCCTCAAATCTTAGACTCCTGAGTAGCCACCAGTGTCCTGCCCTTTCTTTCTTTCTTAGACCTTCCCCCCTTCTTCCCTTCTATCCTCCTTTCCTTCCCTTTTCCCCAGCCTTCCTCCTTTTTACCCCTCTCCTCATCCCTCTCTCCTTTTCTTCTTTCCTTTTCACTTGTTCTGAAATTGTTTTTGCAAAGCTAATCTTATTGTTATGCTCAGGGTAAGGCATAAGATTTTATTTTAGAGATATGCCATATTTGACTAGGAAGATCTTCAAGACTCAGAAAATAAGCTGAGGAGACAAACTAGAAGAAAAAGTTTTTAGTATATTTTCATGCCTCTAATAAATACAATCCTTTTAGTCCTCAGATTTATTTTTCCTTTTCCTTTATAATCAAAACCAGTATTGCTCAAAATCCAACATCTGTTGGGGCTCTGTGTTTAATTAGCTATTTTTTTTTCAGATGGCCATGAACCTTTGTCTTCATGTGGATTTCTCCTTTCTCTTTTCAAATATCCTTGCTGAGTTATTATATTCTTCAGAGTACTCTCCCTTCTCATATTTTACAAATCAATAGTCTTTTAAGTTTTTTAAGGAAACTTTCATTAACTTTAAAATACTTTTTAAAATTTATTTTACCTATACTGTAGTCTATTCACTTTTTCTAGAAGGTCATGTTCAAAAGGCATGCCATTTCCCCCTGCTTAAAAGTAGTGAAGTTTCTTGTTATCTATAGGATAAACCTTCTCAGCATTTCCTAAGTCTTAACTAGCCCCAACTTATCTTTCCCTCCACCCTTGTCATGGTTTTCCATGTTTTATTTGCTTGAGCCATTTTCTTCACTTTCTGATCTTCAACGGGGTGTAACAAAACTTACTCCATACAGTTTCTTGAAACTTGTTTCTTCAGGGCATTTCTGAAATACTTTTCATACACAAGGATTGTAACAAATTTCATTATGAGGTATAATTTCTTGCTTAAGTTTCTGTGAGTCACATGATACAGTGACTTTATTTACAACAAACAATAGAGTTTATTCTTCTCTATAAATCCCAATGCTTGGCACAGAATAGATTTCCAGATGTATGCCAATTGAATATCTTAGTGTTGTTTCTCTTTTCTGTATCCTGATTCACTTCTTTATTACAAAGATATGTGGTAGCTGGTCTATACTGGCTGAATGTTAAGCTTTCATGAAGTTTGCAATGTTTAATATTAAAAGTTAAATCATAAACATAATGAAGTATTTTATGCTTAAAACAAAGGTTTTATGTAGAAAATATTGTATACCTACTAGGTATACCCAGTGCACACTTCCTGTGTGGTAGAAAGACTATCATTGGGTGCTATGGTGTAGTACCTCCCAGCAGTGAGAGTGAAATTGACCCTGGTGGGATAATTTCTACCATAGAAACTGTCAAATGCATATCAAATCTCAACATATTGTTTTGTTGATTATATTTGGCCATGAGAAAGTCGTCAAATGGAGGTTAATAATGAAGGTTTTACATGTAGCACCTACAATGTGAAATAGCACCAAAAGTAGAGGAAATCTTTTTATTTTTTAATATTCAAAAACTATCATAAAAAATCCAAAACCTATTCATCCAAAAAGTTTCTAACAACATAGGGGAGCAAATGAAGTTCCCACAAAGGCCTTCTTCATTATATTTTTGCTTATTCATAAACATAAGCCAAGGTACCAGTCTGCAATCATGTTCATCAATTGCCACTTTGGGTTTGGTTACAGAAAACAGTGATAGGTGAAAATAGAAGGAACGATTCTTTTAGAGAATTACTTTGCTATAAGGAATTGAAAATAGTTTCATACCTTCTGCTCTTATTTGTAAATTTTTCTATATACCTTTTTATCAATAAATAATAAATGTATGTGAGTATATACTGTATATGGATAATTATCTCAAAGATTTCTGTCATATATATAATGTCTGACTATTCATTTTTTTTTTACTATCATTCATTTCCTTGACCTTTCTCCCCTAACCTTACTTAAGTCTGGTTTTATTTTTCTTTTTCCTTATCCTGTTAATCCTTAGTATATCTGCAGAGTTACATAGTTGTATGAAGAGGACAGTAAGGGTGGTGGTATAATATCATGACATTTATGAATTTTTGTCCAGAGAGAAACTAATGTCTCAAATGCTGGTGTTTATAATATTTTTTCAAGTTAATTGTAGTTACTACTTAAATGTCTGAAATGATTGTACACTTGTGGTAACTGAGTACCTCATGTATGCTGCCTGTTCAACACCAAATTACCTTTAATTTTCTTCCCCCCCTTTTTTAACGACATTTTTATTGTAAAAATACTGTGCAGAGGGGTTACAGTTACATGAGCAAGGTAATGAGTACATTTCCTATCAACCATTGTTACCTCCTCCTTTGTTTTTCCCCTACCAGCCCTTCCTTCCCACCTCCACAACTACACTCCTTCTCCCCTGCCTAAATTGTAAAGCTCGTTTTCAACATAGGGTCTAGAACATCTCATTGTTACAAAAGTCAACCTGTATTTATATTTTGTTTTTTTCCATTCCCCTCCTCAAATTAGAGAAGCGTATATACAAGATGCAAGGCACTGACATCAACTACAGTGAAAATAGGGTTTAAACCCTGGGGGAGGAACATAAAAACACAAAACAAAACAAAATCACATGGTACATTATAAATACATTAGAAACAATAGCAAGAAAGAAAAAATCACTTGTGTCCCTATGTTGGGATTCATTTTTTTTAACATCATCTTTTTTTTATTGTGAAAATACTGTACAGAGGGGTTACAATTACATGGGCAAGATAATGAGTACATTTCTTATCAAGCATTGTAGCCTCCTCCTTTGTTTTAAATTACCTTTAATTTTCTAACACACATTTTACTAATAAAATACTTTCCTGGAAGTCAGAGTTGCACTGTGTGAGGTCCGAAACTTATGTTACTTAGTGAGGCCCACTTTAAAAAGAGAATAGAGGGCTGGGAAGGTGGCTCAGTGGTAGAGCGCTTGCCTTGCATGCATGAGGCCCTGGGTTCGATTCCTCAGCACCACATAAGCAAAAAGAAAAAAAAAGCCAGAAGTGGAGCTGTTGCTCAAGTGGTAGAGCACTAGCCTTGCACTGAAGAGCTGAGGGACAGCGCCCAGGCCCAGAGTTCAGGCCCCACGACCAGACCCGAAATAAAAAGAGAATACACAGTTATATGTAAAATATTAGCTTTCAAAAGTCAATATTTAATTGGAAAATAAATGAAAACAAATTATAAATTTTACAGATTTGAATTAGAGCCACAAATATCAAAACATTGGGGAGAATCCCATTAACAGTTCATAACTATAGAAAGACAATTTTTATTATCTTCTATACAAAATATAAAATGGGGCTGGGAATGTGGCTTAGTGGTAGGGTGCTTGCCTAGCATGCACGAAGCCCTGGGTTTGATTCCTCAGTACACATAAACAGAAAAGGCTGGAAGTGGCACTGTGGCTCAAGTGGTAGAGTGTTAGCCTTGAGCAAAAGAAGCTCAGAGTCAGTGTCCAGGCTCTGAGTTCAAGCCCCGAGGACTGCTTTTATATATATCCTGGGTGCCAGTGGCTCAAGCCTGTAATCTTAGCTACTCAGGGGGCTGAGAGCTGAGGATCACAATTCAAAGCGAGCCTGGGCAGGAAAGTCTGTGAGACTCTTA
Source organism: Dipodomys ordii (assembly GCF_000151885.1). Taxonomy (NCBI): domain Eukaryota; kingdom Metazoa; phylum Chordata; class Mammalia; order Rodentia; family Heteromyidae; genus Dipodomys; species Dipodomys ordii. The sequence continues at coordinate 2,847,040 of NW_012267265.1, read as the reverse complement.
TCTCCAATAAACCACTCAGAAAACTGGAAGTGGCGCTGTGGCTCAAATGGTAGAGCAGTAGCCTTGAGCTGAAGACTTGAGGGACAGCACCCGGGCCAGAGTTCAAGCCTCACAATCCACCTTCCGGCCTATCTATCTATCTATTTATCTATCTATCAATCTATCTATCTTGATGCTTTAATTTTTCTTCTAAAATGGTAATAAAATTTGATTCTGAGATTTTTTTCAGCTTTGTAACTTGTTATTAGAAATGTGTGTGTGTTTATGTGTGTGTGTGTGATGATTAAATGCAAGTATTTGGATTGATAATAACATTAACTGATATGTCATCGGTGCCATCTTGTAGCAACACCTGAGTTTTAAATTATCATTAGCAATGTCAGTGTTTTGTGTCAAATCAACAACCACAACCAAAAATCACTAAGAACCAGTAACTGACCAAAGAGGAGAGAGAATTATGAGCCTAGCTATGCTTCAGCAAAAATGAGAATGTAGTTGGGTAGCTATGCAGGTAAAACAGAAAAGGGGAAAAGGGGCATGAAGGTTTTTGGAGCCAGGCATAGGGGAAAGCCATTGTGTCCTGTCAAGAGCTTGAGGACAGACAGTATGACAAAGTCTGCTGGTGGATTGCTACCCTAAAGAAGGTCAGGCTAGTGGGAATGGTAAGAACATCAGAGTCAGACAAAGCAAGATGTGAAAACTAGCGCTGCTGCTCACTACCATATGGAACCTTGCTGCCAGTAACTGAACTCTACAAGAAACTGACTTCTAACTATGAATCCACATTCCACTAGCACAAACTAAAAGTATCTGCAAGTCTTCTTTGGCCAAATACCCCAAATGCTATTTGTGTCTTCCAATATCACCTAACAGAAGGGAAGGTGTTCCAGAGGAGAACCAGAATGGAAAGAGTTGGTGGTCTTAGCTACTTGCCATGAAACTATTTTATCTTTTGCAACTTTGCAACGTTCTTTTAAACTACATTTCCAGACCCCTTGTAGGTCCTGAAGAGGTGCTGTGCAAGGGAGAGATTGAGAACTCTGTCATTTTGTGGGCTTCACAGTGGAGGAGCCTCTGCAGGTGGCTCCACATGGTGGAAATGACAGTTTGGGTGAGCTTGTATAACCAGATTACGTGGAAACGGAGGCTGGCAGGGTTGCCCCTTTGTTCTTCCTGAGCCCTTACCATACCTTCACCTGTCTCTGTCTGCAATGATCTGTCTTTTAACAATTGACAATGAAGGGTATTATTGGAGAATGGAAAAGAGCATTCTATCAACAGTGACAACATTCATTGGCTGCTTTTGGCAAACTTCAATGTATTGGAAAAGGCCAAAGAGCAAAGGAGAGACTTCACTAATATATTATCCATAATGTACAGTCACCCTTCCCACACAATACATTTGGTAGAAGATAGATATTTTGAAAAAAATAAAGTTTGTTTTCCAAAAGTTAGCTCAAAAAGAAGTGATTTGTTTTATTATATATCTATATATACATATAAAGATATATACGAGAAACACTGTGTTTGCAGTTCATTAAGTTTTGTATGATTGGATTAAGTGCTAAACCTCCTAAAGCTTTGCTATGCAAGACTTCTGTTTTATCATATTACTTCTTCTCTATATTCTTCCTCCCTGGAATGTGTTTTCCTTCTTCTGCTAGGCCAGGGGTTGCCAGCTCTGGCTAAAAAAATAGGAATCATTGGAGATCATGTTCAAAAATACCCATATTCTAGGCATACCTATAGGTATTTGCAACTAGGGAAATAACTTTAATAATTTTGATGCATGATGAGAAATCCAATATATATAAAAAAAATCTCAGGGCAGGACTGCTTTAGTTTAAGTATCCCCATTTCCACGACTGTACTAGAATTTTGAAAGGATCCCAGGAGTGTGTTCATCCCAGTCTACAAGCATCATAGCTCCACCTACTGGGAGGAAACGCCATTAAAGATGGGTATCTTCCCTAGTCTCCATAATAACATAAATTCAATTTGATTGACAGGCACAAAATTTGCTTTTGTCTAGGAGTGGGTAGACTGCAGTAATAAACAATGCTGGATAAGAAATGTACTCATTACCTTGCTCATGTAACTGTAACCCCTTTGTACAGTATTTTCACAAGAAAAAACTTAATTAAAAAATGATTTTTTTTCTTTACAGGCTGAGAAGTCCAAATTTAAGGCACCACTACATGCAGTGTTCAGTCAGTTTTCTGGTTGATAGGTTGGAGCCATCTACTCTGTTAAAGAATCTGTTTGGGGCTTTCTTCATAAGGATACTAATCCCATTTGTGAAGGTCTCACCTTCTCCTACTGCCATTTTGAAAGGTAGTTAATAGCTACCATATTTTACACTTGGGCACTTAGCCTAATTCTGTAGCCTGGCTATTCTGAATTGTGTTGTCACGAACATTGAGTGTGCAGGCAGCTCTATTATATGCTGACTTTGATTTTTTTAATGTGTATATGCCCAAAGTGATAGAGTAGAATCAAATGATAGTTGTTGTTAATTTTTTGAGAAATCTCCATACATAGTGACTAGACTAACACGCATTTTTATCAACAGTATATCTAAGTATATCCCTGCATCCTCTCTAGGATTTGTTGTTTTCCTTTGATGGTAGCCATTCTGACTTCGATGAGAAGGAATGTCAGTGTAATTTGTATTGGATCTCTCAAGATATTGAACATCTTTTCATGCATATTGACCATTTGTACTTTCTCTTTTGAGAACTATCTGTTCAATTCACTTACTCATTTTTGGTTAGGATTTTTTTAAAGTTCTTTTCCAAAATAAGTTTTTGAGACAGGATCTTACTATGTGACCCAGGCTACTCTGGAAATTGCTATGTTACCCAGGCTGGTCTTAAACTTGTTATCTTTGGAGATATGTATTCCCTAATACTAGGACTTGAACTCAGCCTCACTCAGTTGTTTTGCTCTTGGCTTAGTGTGCTACAACATGAGCCATGCCTCCAGCCATCATTTTGCAGAAATGCAGTCTTGAGGACTTTTCTGCTTGAGCTGACTTTGAGTTGGAATCATCTGGACCTCAGTCTCCTGAGTAGCTAGGATTATAGACAGGATCCCCTGGGCCTGGCTGGGGTATTTCTTTTTTGGGGGAGGAGGGGTTCGGTCATGGGACCTGAACTCTGGGCCTGGGCTCTATCCCTCAGCTCTTCAGCTCAAGACTAGTGCTGTACCACTTGAGCCACAGCCCGCACTTCCAGCTTTTTTCTTTTTTGCTTATGTGGTGCTGAAGAATCGAACCCAGGGCCTCATGCATGCAAGGCAAGCGCTCTACCACTGAGCCACTTTCCCAGCCCTGGGTTATTTCTTTAACATGCAAATTTCTTTCAAGTATGTGCTTGATGGTAATATAGAAAGACATGATAAATGCTTGTTTCTTTTTCTTTATTTCATTATTTTCAAAACAATAAATTCATTCCCTAACATTTTGTAGCGCTGACTAATGAGAGTTCTTTATCATGTCAAAATGAATTTCAAGCATATTTAATATGCACCATCTTTTCTCATTATTATTTTCATTGATGTTCAAATCATCTACTGTCACCCATCAGAGCTTCTTGAAATTGTCTCACAAATCCTCCAGACTCAATCCTAGGAGCTGTTTGCTGCTTTGCCTTCTTGCTTTCTGGCATGACATGTTGTATTTTTCCACTCTAGATCTAATTCAAGTTATGTCTCTAGGGGATTCTGGTTATTTGCAGTGGAAAATAGTATCACCATTACCAGGATAATAGGTGTTCTTTTGTTATGGACTTGTCATTGCAGGGCTAGAGTTTGGAAACACATTTTTAAAAGATTAATGTGTATCATGAATTCATACAAATTCCATTTAAATTGTATTCATAGCTGTCTTAGTCTGCTTGCATTGCCATAATCATATACTGTACATAGTTGACTTCAGTAACTAAAATTAGTTTGGGAGGCTATAATGTATCGAGAGAGTCCAATAATGGCTCTCCACCTGACCTGCAGACAATGACCTTCTTGCTTTCATATGATCCTTCTTCAGTCTGTGCACAAGGTGAGGGGAGGTTAACTAATTTGAACTTAGCTTGAAAACATACAGATGTAGGATCCTTGAAGATCATACTCAATGGGACAGTTTCATGCTGGGAAGTGTGATCTGAGCATGCTGCTTAGTTGTTTGGAGCCTTATGTTCTCAATTCAAATTGAGGTAGAGCACTAAAATATTTCTTTAAAAAAATACTTTTAGGGCTGGGTGCCAGTGGCTGATGCTGTAATCCTAGCTAGTCAGGAGGCAGGGATCAAAGGAGCGTGGTTCAAACCCAGTCCCAGGCAGGAAAGTCTGTGAGATTCTCCATTTAACTACCAAAAAGCCAGAAATGGAGCTGTGGCTTAAAGTGGTAGAATGCTAGCCTACAGCATAAAAGCTCAAGGACAGTGTCCAGGCCTTGAGTCCAAGTTCCAAATAAATAAGTAAATAAAAATAAATCTGGGCACTGGGGGTTCATGCGTGTCTGTAATTCTAGCTACACAGGAAGCTGAGGTCTGAAGATTACAGTTTGAGCCAGCCCAGGCAGGAAAGCTCATAAGACTCTTATCTCCAATTAACCATCAGAAAGCTATAACTGGAGCTGTGGTTCAAAGTGACAGTGCACTAACCTTGAGTGAAAAAGCTGAGAGACGGCATCCAGGTCCTGAGTTCAAGCCCCACCACTGACAAAAAAAATAGATAAAATAAAAATCATTAATCTATAAGTTCTTTGACAATATATGTTTCTCCCATTATCTTATTATTATTATTATTACATTCAGAGCTTCATGTTTGGCAGGCAGGGTGCTTGGCCACTTGAGTGATACATCCAGCCCTTTTGACTTTTGTCATTTTTGAATATGGTCTTGTGTTTATGAACAGGATGATCTAGACCATGATCCTCCTATTTATGCTTCGGCTGCAGCTGAGATAACCAACACATATTACTATACCCAGATTTTTATTGGTTGTGATAATATCTGATGGTTTCCCTCTCCCCCCTCCTCAGGCTTCAAAATATGATCCTTCTAATCTCAGTCTCCTGAGTAACTAGGATTTTTAAAATTGTAATTTATTGCTTTTTTTATTGTGAAAATACTGTACAGAGGGGTTACAATTACATGGGCAAGATAATGAGTACATTTCTTATCAAGCATTGTAGCCTCCTTCTTTGTTTCCCCTTCCCATCCCTTTCCATCCTCCCCCTGCCCCCCAACCAATCCTCCCCGCTCCCCCCCACACCAAAGTTGTAAAGTTCGTTTTCGACATAACGACTTGTACAGCTCATTGTTGCAATGGGTCCACCTGTATCCCTATTTAAATGATTTGTTTTTCCTCTTCCCCTCCATAAATTATACTGACATCAAATACAGTGAAAGCAGGGGTTATACTGTGGGGGAGGGACATACAAAGCAACAAAGAAGTAATCTTATAAATGTGTTAGAAACAATCACATGAAAGAAAAAAAAACATTTGAATACATACCTTAGGGTTCATTTCCCTAACATCAACTTATCTGACCTTTTCTGCTTGACTCAGACATATAATAGTTATTGCAAATAAGGGAAACCATGGGACCTATGTTTCTTTGGGCCTGGCTTACTTCACTTAATATAATTTTTTCCAAGTCTTTCCATTTCCTAACAAATGGGGCAATGGCATTCTTTCTGATGGAGGCATAGAATTCCATTGTATATATGTACCACATTTTCTTGATCCATTCATCTATGAGTAGCTGAGATTATAGATGTGAGCCATAGCTCTCCTTTGATTTTTGGTCACATGTTCACAGACATTTGGGAAAGAGAGATGGAAAGAGTTGGGAATGGGGGAGAGTTATTCCTATCATGTAGCTAGCATGGGAACTGCCATACGGACCGATCAACACAGAAATTAAATTCTGGCTTGGGCAGATTTGGGCTAAGCTGAAGAAAACAGGAAGCTGTCTTCCGCTGGCCTGGCTGCCACAACAGCTTTTTTATTATCATGTACAGACATAGTCTGGACTATTTCTTTGTCTTTTTTGTTGTTGTTGTTGCATCACTAGGGCTTTTTACTTGATAGGCAGGAGTTGCATTGCTTGAGCCCTATTTCCAGGCCAATTTGTCCTTTTGCAAGACTTGCAGGCAATATTTTAATATGAGCGTTAAATGTTCCTATCATACAAAGGTATAAAGTCATTTTTCTCAGCACCATATCATTTTAGGCTCTAACAAAGAATTTCCCCAATTCTCTCAGCCACAGTCTTTTTTCTTTTAATCATTACCTATTTAGAGGAATATGTTGATAGACACTATGGCGAAGTGATTATGCTGAGAATAAAGATTAAACAATGTAGAATGGAATAAAAAATTGGAAACAAGAGATAAAACCTGGTTGTGGTTGCAATGACTTGTTAGAGAGCAGCTATTATGTGTATAGAAGGGAATACAGGAGCTTGAGGAGCAGAGGAAGGATATTCTGGGTCTGCTTTAGTAACAATCACAACTGCTCTTGCACTTGAACATGTACAAATTCTCTGGGTACCAAACAACTAGACAACCTTGCCAGCCTTTCCTCCCACTTCCCTTCTGATGCCCTGGTGATCTCTGAATCTGCAGTTGTGAGTAGGTAGGAGTTGTCTGCACATTTCTTTAGTCATCAGGCATGAAATATTTTCTTTATAGCAAACACTCAGAAGACATGGTAGGTTTGTTGGGAAGTAGACTGTGGGAGGTTATTTGAGTTCCTTTCTCTCTTTGCCATTTTAGCCCAGAAGGATGATGACTAAAAGGTTTAATGAGATACTGGAAACAACTCAGACCTATTCATTTCTTTGATGATGGTGAATGAAGATGAAACGTACAATACTATTAATTGGATGTTTACAGTAGCAGCATATTAAAGCCTTCCCAAGACAATGTCAGTAGGAAAGGATTTCCAAACTACCTCAAGCCCAAGTTGCACCCACCACTGGGACTCACATAAATATGGAAAAATTTAAGGAGCTAATACAGTGGGTGGTCTGACTTGATTATCATGGAAGGAGAATGAGATAAGTTGGATTTATAGAGGACAGCATCAGTTGCAAATATTTTTCTCCTGATACAATGTCCTGAACTCATTTCTGAGACTTATGGAAACAGATACTTTTATTTGTTTGTTTTTTGATCATTTGTGGGGCCTGAACTCTGGGCCTGGGCGCTGTCCCTCAGCTCTTCAGCTCAAGGCTAGAGCCCTACTCCTTTGAGCCATAGCTCCACTTCCAGATTTTTTTCTGCTGATGGGGTGCTGAGGAATCGAACCTAGAGCCTTATGCATGCGAGGCAAGCACTCTACCACTGAGCCAACTTACCAGCCCTGAAACAGGTACTTTTAGCAAAACCTTGGCCTTGGAGGGGACAACAAAGACTTCTTGGTATCTAGATGCGAGACAGCAGTAAGGAACAGGTGATTTCTTGTAGTATGTTTGTTCAAGTAGAGCACCAAAGGGTTGGCAACACCAGAAACATTAGAAGATAGCAGTCTTGACCCAACCATCAGGATTACCTCTCCATGTTTTCCACCATAGTTTCAAAGCTAAAGCAGCAGCCTCAGGTAACTTCATAGACAATGGGCTTCAATAAGTGAGTTGGAGCAGGAAGAATTGGCTGGATTCTAGGCAGTAAATGTGACTAACAGAGTGGTTAGGATATATGTTACATAGTCTCTGACATAAATAAGCAAAACTGTATAGGGGATAAAGTTACTTAAAATGAATCATGGGTATTAATTTCAGATCAAATTGGTAAGATCTGGAAAAATTGGGATCATATAGCCTGAATAGAGTACTTGTACTGAAGGATAGAGACATTCAATGTTCTAATTGAATTACTCTTTTTCTTACCCTTTTTGGTGCACCAGAAAGAACTGGATACTAAAGAGCCTTAATATCTGTTGGTACTTCTAGGAGCATGTAGAAATTAAGCTTCTTTATTTTTCCTCAAAGAAAGACAAACCAGCTTTCTAATTAATCATTTGGATCTATTATGCCTGATCTATTAAGAAAATGAAGAGGCAGCCAGGTGCCAGTGGCTCATTCCTATAATCCTTGTTACTCAGGAGGCTGAGATATGAGGATCTCAGTTCAAAGCTAGCTAGGGCAGAAAAGTCACTGTGAGACTCTTATCTCCAATTTACCACTAAAAAACTGGAAGTGAAGCTGTTGCTCGAGGTGGTAGAGGGCTAGCCTTGAGTAAAAGAGTTGAAGGTTAATGCCCAGACTCTGAGTTCAATTCTCACAACCAACAACAACAACAAAACGAAAGATGAGATACATGCGTTGATACAAGACCATAATCTTAGTACTTGAGAGGCTGAAATTAGAGCCAGCCTGTACCCCACAAAATGAGACCTGTCTCAAAAAGTGAAAAGGAAAGAAAGCTAAGACGAGAATGGATTAGTAGGTAGGAATAAAGATTTAAGAAGCAGTGACATGAAAACCAGAGAGTTGTGGGGAGAGAAAACAGTAAGATATTGGCCCAAAAGCCTGGACACTGGTCTAAAAAGTAGAGCAGATTGACCAGGAGTGAATTCTGCCTAGCAACTGCCATGTGAGTGAACTTAAAAGCATAGGAATTATAAAATAAATGCACCAGTTTTTTTTCTTACCATGTTATATGAAGAGTCTAGACTCTGGAGATCTAGGTTGGGCTTGACTGATCTCTGATAGCGCTGAAATAAGCTCTGTGCATTTTTTAAATGATAGCCTTGGCTGAGATGACTTCTCCAAGTGTCTCTCACTTTCTTCTTATTAGCTAGCCCTGACATGTTCTCATGTCAGAGGCAAAACTCCAAGAAAGGAAAGGGAAGTATGCAAGTACTGTTCACAAGTATCACTGTGAATCCAGTTTGTATTGCCTATTGGCATGCCAAGTGGAGTGGGCAAGCCCAATGTCATGGTGGGGGGGTGTGGTATCAAAGTCACAAGAACAGGACATCAAATGTCCAGTGCCAATGGAAGCTTGATTCCTCATTGTTTACACAACTTACCCTTTACCAGACATCCACTCAGAAAATGGACATTGGTGAAACTTGGCTCCATCAGGACCCATTTCTTCTTACCTACAACATTTGGGTTAAAATACTTTAGTAGAAAATTCAGTTCTAGTGATAATAATACAATACTTCAACTACATTTTAAAAACTACAATTAGTTTCATATTTTTGAAGGATGATAAAGCCTTGATTTGATTAATTCCTAGTTTGGAACTAAAATTGTTCACTTATATGTTTGGTCTTATTCTTTTCCTTCAGAGTAGAAGCATAATATTGAGTATCATCTTGGGCTGGCTTTACTTGAATTTAATTAATATTGTCAATGCTCTATGGGTGTGTGAAACTGGTATATTATCCATTTATTTTACTACCCAGAAAATTTCATAGGAAGATAAAGGAAAGATGAGTTTAAGAGAGTTTAGGAATTATAGAAATTGAAGTCACAGCGGTCCCCAACAATGTTTATGGATGTTCACACAATGTAAAATATTTAGTTAGCAGGAAAATTACTGAACATTGCACAGAATATGATATATTATTATAAAAGCAAAAATAGTACAAATTAGTAAAATGTTTTTAGTGATACCTACAATATAGAATAGTATTTTTAAAAGAGAGAAAGAGCTGAAAACATGGATCAAGTGGTAGAACACACACATCCAGAAAGAATGAAGCCTGAATTGAAATCCTAGAATCACTAAAAGTGGAATGGAATGATATGCAAAGGATAAGGATAGTTATCCCAAGTGAACATTGAAAGAGGAAAGGATGGTGGAGAATAGTAGAGGGAAATACAAGTGTTTGTTAGTATTCTAGTTTTTAGGCCAGGTGCTGGTGGCTCACACTTGTAATCCTAGCTACTTAGGAGGTTGAAATCTGTAGATCGAAGCTCAAGGTCAGCCCAGGCAGGAAAGTCTGTGAGACTCTTATCTCCAATTAACCACCAAAAAATCTGGAATTACAGGTCTGACTCAATTGGTAGAGCACTAGACTTGAGCAAAAAATCCAGATCCTGAATTCAAGCCACAGGACTGTAAAAATAAATACATTAATATATATCTCTCTATATATTCTAGTTTTTAATGGCAAGTGTAGGGAATGGGTATACTTGTATTTAAAATATGTCTACTAGAATCTATAATATATTGATACGTATTTACCAAGTAAGCTATGTGCGGACAAATGATGATGGGTGAAAGTTTATGATTGCCTCAATTTATAATTTTTTTGGGGGGGTCCGGTCGTGGGGCTTGAACTCTGGGCCTGGGCGCTGTCCCTCAGCTCTTCAGCTCAAGGCTAGCACTCTACCACTTGAGCCACAGTGCCACTGCCGGCTTTTTTCTTTTTGCTTATGTGGTGCTGAGGGATCGAACCCAGTTCCTCATGCATGTAAGGCAAGTGCTCTACCACTGAGCCACCTTCCCAGCCCTCAATTCATAATTTTTTAGGTAGCATCACTTAAAAGGATTTTTACATGATCAAACCAAATGATTAATTTTCAGTAACAAAGTATACTTTATATGATTATACCTCTTTATATTTCTTACAATGCTTTCCTTTATTCTTCATGCTTTAATAAAATGCTTTTGTTTTATAAAAATATTCTATATTTAGTAGATTTTTTTTGGTTGGTTGTGGGGCCTGAACTCTGGGCCTGGGTACTGTCCCTCAGCTCTTCAGCTCAAGGCTAGCACTCTACCACTTGAGCCACAGTGCCACTTCGGCCTTTTTCTGCTTATGTGGTACCGAGGAATCAAACCCAGGGCCTCATGCGTGCAAGGCAAGCATTCTACCACTGAGCCACCTTCCCAGCCCCTATATTAAATAGATTTGAACATCATTCATGGTAACTCAACTAGCACAAGTAACAACATACATGTGATCATAAGCCTCACCCTCTTTTCAATTTGATTCAACTAGCCAATATAGCTATTATAACCATGGTTCATTTCCACATTAGCTGTGCTATGACAATACTGAACATCAGGTTAGCTCTGATGAAGTGAAGCGTCATTGACTCTTCATTGATGAAACTGAGTGTTTTATTTGGGACAAGAGAAAAGGTGTCCTGAAATACCTCTTCACCACAATCCCAAATAGGTGATAAGTTACAGGAAAGCTGTAAGATAGCAAAGCAAAGCAGGACTAGGCATTCCTCTGCCGGGGATGGTGGGAAGCCATTAGTGGCAGTAAGATAGGTCCTGTGGGAACTCCTGCACTTAGGCAGATGCTTTATAGAACTTATTTAGAGGCACAAAAAGGTGTCCATGTATAATGTTAAAACTCAAATGAATATTTTTAAAGAATAGACTGTAAGGAATCTCATAGGTACTTAGAAACTGGATTTCTTTTTCTTTCTAAAAATCAGTAGCCCTCACTCGGGCTCAGAAGTTAACAAAAAGCAAGCTAAAAGCAATGTCATCCCTGATTTCATTTTGTATCTGTCTCCTTTGCCTTAAAATTGTGGGTCAGATGCTTGCTTAACTGCACGTAGGTGTGTTAGTCACTCAAGGAGTGTGTGTCTGAAAACCAGGGAGGGGTACTAATCTATCTCATCCCCCTTCAAGGCTAAAGGCACAAAGATAAGAGCTCCTGTTGCACTTTTCATGGTATCAGCTTTCATGATATCCGGTTCTTGATATTCTCCCCCCCCCCCAGCCTGCACACACCCAGGACACCTGACAGTCTTTAGTCACTGTCCTAAACATGCAATCTCCTGGGAGTCTGGGAATGGGCAGGATAAACATCTCTATGATAAGGAGCCAAGATAACTCCAAGCAAGGAGGAGCTTAGAGGAACAAGTCACAACCCCTCCCAACATGAGGGCAATTTCCCGGGCTAGTGAGTAGCAGGAGCAATCATCTCCTGGGACCAGCTTGTTCTCAAGTGATGCCAGAGGTAGCAAATTCTCTAGGGATGTGCAGAACCAGAGCTCAGGTAAACCACCAACCAGACCACAGTTTAACCATCCCTTGTCTTAATTCTTCCTCATGCCAATATTCTGAAGGTCGACTTAGGTCACAGAACCCTTTTATCTGTCCTTCCTGGTTTGGACATGTTGGTTAAACCTCTTTTCTCTATCCTTTATCATTACTTCTCCTTTTAATTGGCATATTGGGATGAGTGGCTGAGCTCAGTCTGTTGGCATTACTTGAGCTGGGCTTTTTCCTTAAAACTCCAAGGAAAAGGAAAAATCCAGTGAGAAAGCCATCTCAATACTAACACTCAGACAATAGAGACGTCATTTTGTGTATATGCATGCCAGTCCTGGGGCTTGAACTCAGGACTTGGGCACTGTCCCTGAGCTTTTTTGGTCAAGGCTAGTACTCTACCACTTAAGCCACAGTGCCACTTCTGGCTTTTTCATGGTTAATTGGAGATAAGAGTCTCACAGACTTTCCTGTCTGGGCTTGATTTGAAACATGAACCTCAGATCTCAGCCTCCTTAGTGCCTAGGATTACAGGTGTGAGCCACCAGGGCTCAGAAATGTCTTTTCAGGTAAGTTACCTGCTGGTTCATAGAGGTAACTGGCGATAGTTAGGGTAATTATGAAGGCAGTAGAGCCAGGCTTCCAAAAGCACTGCTCCTGAAAGTTGCTTCCATTTTGCATTCTTTCTTTGCTAGAAAAGAATACAACGATGTCTTCCCATACTGTCAAATAAAGCTATTTCTCTCTCTCTCTCTTTCTGTCTCTCTCTCTCTTTCTGTCTCTCTCTCTTATTGTAGAGCTGTAAGCCTGTTTAGAGATATTCTGGAGACAGAGAAGTAAACACTGTGGTGGAACCGAACTTGGAATAGCCCCTCAGTCACTCCTGATGGCAGAAGAATGGCAGTAGCTCTAAAATCAGCTCTTGGTTGGCTGTGACAGCAATTGCTGATTTCCCTAGGGTCCGACCAGAGCCAGTGTGTGGTAGGATGGCCAGTGATGAAGTACATCTGTGCCCTAGAACTCTCTTCTGGCGTCACCAACGCTAAATCAGGATAAATTAGCACTGAGAATTTTTAAAAATCAGGCTTCATTAGAAGTATGAAGGAAACTTGAACACATATAAGCAACTAATTAATCATCTGTATTTGCAGACAAGAATCCCTTAGGAAACAACTTGATTAAAAAAAGAACACTTCTTAAGTACAGGGCCCTGGAAGAGCAACTATGGCAGGAACTAGGTCAGGGAGGGTTGGGATGGTTGTGTGTGCATGTATCATTTCCCCATGATCAAAGAGATAGAAAATCTTGCCAATGTGTGGAGTCAAGAAGGAAAACACTGTCATTTCTGATGAATGCTGAGAAGATTGACACTGGGGAAAAAATTACAGCCTCTCCTCTTGTTGATTTCTCTGTATGGGATGTTTTTTCCTCAGGCTCACCTCTAGTATTTAGTGGCCTTAGTTGGATTTAAAATCATAGCCTCCTTCCTTCACTTTCTGCGTTAGCACTATCTTATACTATGAAGGGCCTTGCATGCTCTCATTTGGACATTAAGATTACAAATGTGAGATGCATCTTGACCTTCTCCAGAAAGTACCAGGACTCTGTTGGTTCAAGGTTCAGAGCAATCTACCCTCAGAGGAAAGAACTTGAGTAAGAGGCATGTGAGCATTAGGTATGGCCTTGGAAAGGGCAGCATGGACTCTATGACTGGCTTCATTTCCCTTTGGGTCTTTTGCTTAGTTAACATGAGGATTACATGCTATGCCAACTGAGGGGTGGCTCTCAAGTTCAGAGCTTAGGCCTAGACCTTGTTACTTATCACCTGCTTTTCTCCCACTTTTCCTCCTGGTTCTTTCCCTCATTCCTCTTACTTTTTTTCAGGCTGCAGAAATTTAGAATAATTGTTATTATAAAGGTGATGTACAGAGGGGTTACAGTTACATAAGACAGGTAAAGAGTACATTTCTTTTTGGACAGTGTCACCCCTTCCCTTGCTCTTTCCCAGTTTTTTTCCCCTGTCCCCATCCACAAGTTGTACAGTTCATTTTCAACATAGTGTCTAGTGAGTACCACTGTTGCATTTGTTTACCCTATGCCCCTCCATTTCTGTGTCCCCCTTTGACCCTCCAAAAGATAGATAAACAAACAAGAGAAAAATAAAATCCAAAAACAAAAACAGCAACAAAGGAAAAACCTCTAGTTTCCATTTCCTGGAGAGAAATTGGGGATAATTTGCAATCACTTTTGAGGTCTTGGTTTCTGTTCTGGAGACATTTACTCCAAAGACTGGTCGTCAAAATTTTTTGAACAGCATAGGAACAGTGTATGTTCCCATTTCTGTAATAAATGCATCTTTTATTTTTTTCTAAGTGGAGCATAATAAAGAACAAAGAAATATATGTTGGAAGTAGAGCACAAATGAAGATGGTTTGGTGAAAAGAAGAGATCTGTGTTTCTATTGGTTGGGTGAACTCTACCAAAGTGAGATCCTTGGGCCATGAAGACTTTTAGGGTGTCATGTAGTTTTTCTTATCATTTATTCTGGGTGACAAGGGTTGGTTGTATAAAGGAAGGGAGAGTAAATTACACTCTCTCTGGCAGTGTTCCAAGGTCAAATAGAACCAATTCACAAGAGCTCATTGTTAAACTTCCAGAAATTTGCAAGCCAAAACTATGTTAAACACAATTAATGTTAACAACTAAATAATATAGGCTCACAATTAACTTTTAAAGCAAAGGTAGTAGCTACTAAAAACTCACTACTCTCTAATTATCTTACTATATTTTATTATTTCTATGCCTATGATTATTTGCAACTCTTCCATCTGGATTTCTATGGCAGTGAAATGTGCACATCCACTAATCCTAACTCAAAATGCAGTGATTATCACCTGGATACCTGGAAATTGGCCATAGTGAAAGTCTATATCACACTATATCACCCTACGTCTCTTTATCTCTCTCTCTCTCTCTCTTTCTTTCTCTCTCTCTCTCTCTCTCTCTCTCTCACACACACACACACACACTAAATGGCCAACAATACAAATCAAGGCTTCCTTGTCTTCCGTTTATATTTATTGCCACAAGTAGACAAAAGAGCTGGGTAGGCCCATGTGTACACGAGGCAGAAGGGAGAATAGGACAGAATTCAAAAGGTGAAATCAAGAGTGCTTGGTCATTATTGCATATGACAAAGGATTAGTGGAAAAATACAAGATTACTCTCAAGGTTTTTACTTGGGCAACTGTCATTAATCAAAAGTGTGTGTGTGTGTGTGTGTGTGTGTGTGTGTGTGTGTATGAGAGAGAAAGGAAAAGATAGATTATATCTATAAAACTCCATTTCCTCATCTTTAAGTGGAGATAATACATACATTGCAGAGTTTTTTTTTCCAGCTATCTGATATATAACCCTATGGCAAATCTTGGATTTTATCCATTTCTTCCTTCTAATATTTGACAAATGTATAATAAACACATCTACTTACCAGGCATTGTACAAGGATCTCCAGTGTATGTAGAATTTTTTAAGAAATAGAAATGGTGTATTTTTAGCATAAAGTAAATAGAAATTGTTAGAAGCCTAGAGAATTCACCTCAGAATGAAGCTTAATGACTTTAGTAGGAAGTAATAGGATGAGAAAGCCAAACTTGATATGAACTTACCATTCATCCTCCTCAGTTATTTACAAGGAAAAACAAACAAGTGAAGGAAAAGTTCTTAGCATGTTCTAAGACAGGTTATCAGAAGCTAGGAAAACTGACTACACAAATTTTACTTACTTAAAAAATTTTTATTGTTAAGGTGATGTACAGAGGAGTTACAGTTACATCAGTCAGGTATTGAGTACATTTCTTTTTGCACAGTGTCACCTCCTTCATTTTACCTCCCAGCCCCCCTCTATTTATTTTAAAGCAAACTTATTAGAGGAATACAAATAAAATAATGTTAAAATAATGTTTTCCATCTGATAAAACATAAAGCAGAGAAGATAATTCTTCTATAAGAAGAAGGAGAGGAGTTAAACAAGAAACCTTGGAAATACAAAACAGATTAAAGGACTTGACACATATCTACTGTGATAAATGAAAAACACAAACTCAATCCCTAGCATTTACAAGCCACAAGGGAATGAATCTGAGCACTGTTGTTCAAGATCTTTACATTTTGAAAGTTGGAAATACCTACTTCCAGTTTCAGTAATTAAACATTAAATACCTTTCTAATCTTGCTGATCTTCAATGAAGGGTTTTTGTTTGTTTTTTGTTTTTAATCAGTCATTGGGCTTGAACTCTGGGCCTGGGCGCTGTCCCTGAGCTCTTCAGCTCAAGGTGAGCACTCTACCACTTGAGCCACAGTACCATTTCCAGTTTTCTGGTGGTTAATTGGAGATAAGAGTCTCATGGACTTTCCAGGCTGGCTTTGAACTGTGATCCTTAGATCTCAGCCTTCTGAGTAGCTAGGATTACAGGCATGAGTCACCGGTGCCTGGCTTCATTGAAAGTTTTAGTTTTATTATTTGTACTTTTAGATAAAATTATTCTCCCATCCAAGTACTAACCAGGCCCGACCCTGTTTAGATTCTGAGATCAGATGAGATTGAGCGCATTCAGGGTGGTATGGACATAGACGACAAAATTATTCTCTATTGAAACAGCTGAGAAATGACAGATACAGGACATAATCATTATACATATATATATATGTATATACTTTTTTTGCAAACTCCCATTTGAGTTCTGGATTGTTTATATATTATGTTTTAAAAGTAAATAAAGGGGGTAGGTGCGGGGCGGGGGGCGGGGAGATGGGAAGGGATGTGAAGGGGAAACAAAGGAGGAGGCAACAATGCTTGATAAGAAATTTACTCATTATCTTGCCCATGTAATTGTAACCCCTCTGTATGGTATTTTCACAATAAATAAATAAAAACTAATGAAAGGATTTACCATTTCCCTTAAAATACATTGTGATGTGCTAGTGTAGTCTCATAACACATTGCTGTCCACAAGTGTTTCAACCACCAAAAATTGTTTTTTTGGTTGACTTTTACTTATGAATTTAATCATTAATAAATATTCTTCATTTCCTCTGTAAAATATAGTTCTAAGACCTAAAGATTCCTAAAGGCCTTGGTTGAAAGTCTACTCTTTATAAATCTATACACTTCAGCTCTCACTTGTTGAGTCATAGTCTTATTAGTTCCCAAACAGCTTATGCCATTGTTTAACAGTGTGTTAAATAATACAAATTGTTATTGTAATTGTAGAATTTATTTAGATGTTTGTTAAAATCAATAAAATATAAATGAGAGATAGGTAAGAAGCATTTGTATGAAGATTAACTTAGGTATTGGTATAAAAATTAGATTTCTGTAATGATCCAAGGAAAATGAGCAGTTAAAAATGATGTCCCATTATGTGCAGCAAGATATCTAGAGAAGATTGTAAAAATAATTAAATTTAAATTTATATAAATATATCTATGTATAAATTATAAATATAGATAGATAGCAAGATAAATAGATACCAGTTCTGGGACTTGAACTGAGGGCTTGGGCACTGTCCCTAAGCTTCTTTTGTTCCAGGCTAGTATTCTACCACTTAAGCAACAGCTCTACTTCCAGCTCTTTTAAGAATTTCACTTAACTAAGTATAGGCTGGCTTCAAACCCTGGTCCTCAGATCTCAGCCTCCTGAATAAGCTAGGTATGAACCACTGGCACCCATCTTGATTAAATATGCTTTTTAATCTTTGGCCTAAAATAATTTATTATTATTATAATGGTGATGTACAGTACAGAGGGCTTACAGTTACATAAGTCAGGTAAGGAGTACATTTCTTTTTAGAGTGTCACCCCTTCCCTCCATCCCTCCCAGTTTTTCCCTCCTGTCCCTGCCCACAAGTTATATAGTTCATTTTCAACAAAGTGTCTAGTGAGTACCACAGTTGCATTTCTTCACCTTCTGTCCCTACATTTTTGTGTCATCCCTTACCCTCCCAAAGACACATAAATGAACAAATAGAAGAAAAGAAAACAAAAATAGCAACAAAAGCAAAACCTCTTGTGGATCCAATCATATAAAATAAATAAAATAAATATCAAAATGAACTTCAGGAAATGAAAACAAGAATATTTTTTTAAACTTCACCAAAGTATTTCAATTCTTTTATCCTTGAACAAACAACCAAAAAATGGAATTGGCATTTTTAGTCAATTTTATGAGTGTGGTTTATGTAAGAAAGTCCAGGTGAATTCCCATCAAGGATACATTTTCAAAGGAAAAACGTTTTCCTGTGTCATAGATCTAGAACTTAAAGTTCATTTATATTTACTTCATGCTAGCATAACATTTAAATAGTTTTAGTAGGTGAACAAAAGTCACTTCTTTTTCTTCAGTTCTCCTGAGGATGTGTTCCTGATGATTTTTTTTGACAAAGAGAGAGCACTCTGACTTAATATGAATATTCCACTATTGGTAGCTGGAGAATTATTGTATAAAAGCAGAGCAGGGCCAGGTAATTTTCTATGTTGGCAACTTTTACAATGTACACCCTTTCCATGTGATAATAACAGACTGTTATTTCTTCAATCATGTAGCTCAGGTATTCTCATTTTATTAGCAGCTGACTAGTGTATTTGTGTGTGTGTGTGTGTGTGTGGCTGCTGCTACTTAGATTTGAACTCAGAACCTGTGCTGTCCCTTAGCTTTTTTGCTCAAGGCCCGTGTTCTATCACAAGTGATAGCTCTACTTCTGGGTTTTGAGTGGTTGATTGGAGATTAAGAGTCTCACAGACTTTCCTGCCATGGCTGTCTGTGAGTAACTAGGATTGCAGATGTAAGTCACTGGTAACTAGCCAGACTAATTAGTTTTAAGACCAATTACAGTATATCCCAGTTTGGCTTCAGAACATAAATAGCCGGATTATTTTCTAAATAAGGAAAAGAAAGTCTACTGGAGACCACCCTCTTAAATTACTCTTGAACTTCAAAGTGTTTGTGTGATACAGGATATATCAGTTGCTATTCTTTTTTTTTCTGATATAAGTCTGTATTGTCCTTTCATTAAAGAGCAAATAGCATTTCCAATGTGTGTATATGGGGTAAATAATTTGAATACCCATTGCTGTATAACAGCCTGGTATGGATCATTTGCAATTTGAAAGGTTAATAGCAAGCATGTGGGTGCCATTTGTTCTGAAAATGAAGGAGCTCAGTTATTAAATGCACCATAATACATACTTAACCAATTATGGTATTGCTAGAAAAGCTAACTTCCGGAAGGAGGCTACTTCACAGATTTTACAACAAGGGTATTAGCAAAGGTTGGAGTTTCTGCTTCAAGATTTAACTCCTCACATGCCAGGATAGGAATAGCATTCTCAAGTTTGTTTTGTCCTTCATTTCTGTGTAGACAACATCAGCAATAATTTTTTTTTAAGGGTTATGGGCCTGAACTCTGGCCTGGGCGCTATCCCTCAGCTCTTCAGCTCAAGGCTAGCGCTCTACCACCTGAGCCACAGCACCACTTCCAGCTTTCTGCTTATGTGGTGCAGAGGAATTGAACCCAAGGCTTCATGCAAGGCTTCATGCGTGCGTGATAAGCACTCTACCACTGAGCTACCTTCCTCGCCCCCAGAAATAATTCTTATATGCACCAATCTCAAGTCACTGAAAGAGTTATAGAGTACTAGAAAAACTGGAATTGTCAGTTGGATCATTTCACTCTTTCTTTTCCTCAAAACAGAGCATATTTGTCTTAATTTTTTGGAACTCAGTTGTACCTGGCATCTAAATGATTCTTATAACAATTCTTTTTCTGTATGTGTACAAAAGGTAACATATTCTAAATGCTTTCCTCAAAAGGCATCCTATAGACATTTACAATCATCGTCCTTGGCCAGTGCTGGAGGAGAGTGCTCTGGCTTAATGAATATTGAAAAAGGGAACAAAACTTAGGAGTTGTAAAATTATCAAAGATGTAGGGCTATCTAGAAATAAATAACTTTGCAAAGTAGCTATAAAACCCCAGCGTCTGGAGGCCAGATACATATAAAAGGAAATGATTGCTGATAGATGTACAGTACATAGCTGTCACTAAACAGCAGAGAGGTAAAGGCTATTTTTTAGCCCAGTAGAAATAAGCATTATTGTCTGCTATAGCATTTATGTGTCTAGTTTTTGCATTTTTATTGTTTTCTTCAAAAATTTGCACAAAAGGTTTTTTTCTTTAAGTAGTTGTGCAGAGGTATCTCAATTTCATGTGATGATTTATGTGTATAATGCATCTTGATCACAGTTACCTCTTCCATCACCCCACCCCACCTTGCTGATGGCAGGCCCACCCATCTCCTCAAGTTTCTAGTTCAAGCCAGGCTCAGAGAGCCAAAGAACATATGTTTCCTTTCATATGTGAAGTTAGACTTCGAATCTAAACACATTTGAAAACATACAGGCCCACATGCATATTTACATGCTCAAACTAACTAAAGCATGCTCCACGCAGGATGGGATTCCACGGTGTGACCCTTGGAACAATTACCAGACAGATATGCAAAAATGATTATCAGGAAGCTGAAACATGTCTTGATTGACAGGAGTAAGGACTTGAAAGACGGGGAATGGACAAATAAAAGGAGGAATGGTGGATGAATACAGTCATAATGTATACATACAGCCTGTATAAGAACACTGTATATACTTGTACAATGTATATCAATTTACATATGTAGAAATTAAGCTAGAACTTACTTTTTTTTGATAGTTCCCTAAATACATCTTAGCAATATCTTTTGCCACATGGCATTACAATGGCCAGCAGTACTGCCTCAGATTTAAGAATAAATACTCTTGAGACATTTTCTCCCTTTACACCTTCCCTGTGACTCTATTTTCTTGCCTATAATACTAGGGGTTGAGGGATGGGTGAGAGATGTAATGACCTATCCAACCTTATAGGTCAGAGATGGGGATGGCACATTAACTGAAAGTACGTAGAAGAAGCCAGAATAAGACACTAAGCAAGCACCTTCGTCATTATCTGCAAATGTTCCTTTCTTCCTCTAGAACTGAGCTATGAGGTCCTTCAGGGCAGTTGTCTTACAGCCTTCTTTGTGCTCTCAGTAAATTGTCTGGGCATTAAAGAGTTTTGTTTTTAATTGGAGGGACCATCTTGTATTTCGGGTTTTCTTTCTGTTGGTGGGATTAGATGTCTAAGTGGGGCTGTGGGGGGAATTAGCAGGGGAGGCGTGGATCAGAGTGATACAGCAGGAGCAGGCTGACAGCTTGATGCCCATACTGAAAAGTTTTCTGTTTTCTGTCTTCCTACTCGGCATGCCTGCTGTGCAGCTCAGAGAGAATAAAAGAATAAAAGGAGAAGCACAGGGCCTCTGGGTTGAGACTGAATGCGTGGGAATGTGGGAGGTAATGTGAGAAAGAGAATGGAGAGATGGGGCTGTTAAAAATCCATAAATGAAAATTTAGCAGCACTGTAGCTATTGATTACTCATCTAGCCCCAGGGACCAATTAATCTTGCTGAGATTTCCCAGTAAGCTTGGGGTTAATAGATTGTCATGGAAATCAGACAAATGGAATAAAAAAAATTGCAATTAACTGCCAGGCCTCAGGAGCATCTCTTTTACAGTTCTATTGCTTTCATAGTATCTATATGATCTGTAGTTCTATTGTGGCACTTGCTCATCATCGTATCTGTCCCAACAGACACTATGGGATCATAATTTATTCATCTTTGATTCTTAGCATCCACTATGGCATTTTTGCAAATGGTAGAAATAAACCTTTGAGGATAGAAAACTAAGAGGAAGACTAAGGAATAGAAAAGACAAGAGAAGAGAAGAGAACAGAAGAGAGGAGGGGAAAGGAAGTAATAGAAGGAAACACAGCAAGGCAAAAAAGGAAGAGAAAAGAAACGGAGGAGAAAGAAGGAGAATCCAGGATAGTGCTTATTTTTATGGCTATTATTAATGGTTGCTGAGAAATTCTCCCCCCCCCCCCACTTGCTTACTCGCTTGCTCACTCTGTCTCATAGTTCATAAGATTAGAATTCAAATCTTCTGCTTCCTAGGCAGGTGATAAAGCACTTGAGCTCCATCCTTGGTCTAGCCTAACTTCTCCTCTTTAAAAGCTTTAGAAAAGTTTGATCCTATCATATCATCTTTCCCAAAATTATACCAAGAACCAGGAGTCTTTGAACAGAGATAATATGAACACCAAAGATCACAATATAATCTAATTGTTGCTGTAGAAGACCAACTTTCAAGAATATAAAGTATGGTAAGAGATTCAACTAGCACATGTATATATTCCCTAAACATTTTGAATGGTAAAATGGATATCCCATTGTATTGTTTGTTGAGTCCTGTTGAGGTACAAATACAAACCATTGTAGTTCTTTTTTTAAATTTTATCTTCTTGTAAAGATGCTGTAAATAGAGGTTACAGTTACATTAATAAGGCAACGAGTACATTTCTTGTCAAGCATTGTTACCCCCTCCTTTGCTGTTCTCCCACTATCCCTTCCCTCCCCTACCAAGCCCGTAAAAAGCTGTAAGGATCATTTCCAACATACTGTCTTGTGAGTATCATTGTTGCAAATGGGTCATCCTGTGTCCATGTTTCAGCATTTTGTTTTTCCCCTTCCCCTCCCCAAATTAGATAAATGTATATATACAAGATGCAAAGTGTCAAAATCAAATGCAGTGACAACCGGGATATACCATAGAGGGAAGAACACACAAAAGAAACAAAGAAAAAAATCACATAGATAAGAAATGTACTCATTACTTTGCTCATGCAACTGTAACCCCTCTGTACAGTACTTTCACAATAAAAAAAAACTTAATAAAAAGCAACAACTAAGAAAAACCTCTTGTGTCAATATCTTGGGGTTTATTTCTCTTAGCATCATCTTATATGGTTATATGTACATAGCTTTTGAGCTTTTCTGCTCATCTGATAATATTATCCGAGACATATACTAATTATTGCAAATAAGGGACCTATATTTCTTTGATGCCTCCATCAGAAAGAATGACACCACTCCGTTTATTAGGAAATGGAAAGACTTGGAAAAAAATATTAAGTGAAATAAGTCAGGCCCAAAGAAATATAGGTCCCATTGTACTTTTGTTAAGCCAGAACAGCTCCAAATTTTTCTTAGCCTCTTAAGGTTGATGAATTGTTTCTTGTGAACCACTTTGGTTGTCAAAAGGAGACATTTTAAAGAATGTCTTTGGAATCAAAGCATGAAAAGTCTCATGAGTTTGGAAGAAATGTTGTGCTTCACTTGGTGAGAAGTGGTTAACTCATTCAAAAAATGGCTCAGTAGTGGGCTAGTGTTTACTAACATTGCTAGTTGAAACTAGCAACGTAAATTCAACTCATAAGGCACAAGCAGCCAGCACCTTCCATGCTATTCCTGTCAGAACTCAGGAAAATCATCTTCTAAAAGAGATTTGATACAGTTGGCTGGGAAGGTGGCTCAGCAGTCGAGTGCTTGCCTTGCATGGATGAGGCCCTGGGTTCGATTCCTCAGCATACATACATGCTGTGGCTCAAGGGGTAGAGTGTTAGCCTTGAGCAAAAGAAGCCAGGGTCAGTGCCTAGGCCCTGAGTTCAAGCCCCACGCCTAGTAAAAAGAAAAAGAAAGAAGTTTGATATTGTTACAATAAACCTAGAGATAAAAAATAGTGCTGCAAGACAAAAATATAATTCCTTTATAAATGTGCATTCCAGTGAGATGTCAAGATTTTTATCGATGAAGGAAAATATGCCACTCAATTCAAGTTCCCTTGGATAGGAGGGGAGAAGAAATATCTTCTGTGTTTTTGTGTTATTTTTAGATTGGCTAGACAAATATGAATAGTCTCAAACTTCTATGTATGATGTTTGAGGGCCTCACATATGTCAGACAAGCACTGTACCACTGAGCCATATCTCCAGCCTTTGCCTTCCTATGTTAGAGAAATAACTTGAGGCTTTTACGGTATGTGACTCCTAGCAATATACTATGCTCTGTGATATATGGATATTTGCAGTACTAACCAGTGCTGAGAAAAAGGCAGCATTCAATAAATGTTTGCAGAGTTGAAATTAGCAGTTAACTTACTCATTTTAATGAGCGAGTGGAGGATGACCCTTCTGTTGTCTGTCATAGCTGTGCAGGATGCATTAGCATGAAATATCAGGTCTGTCAGCCTAGAATCTATTGCAGAAATAAAACACTGCTCTACTTAGTAAATGTACCAGTTTCAGGGACCATAATATATACTATATGAAGTAAATAGCATTTAATGAATGACAGCTAGAACACATACATACAACTTTTATGTTAACAAAGTGCTGCTTTTCCTAAGCAGTCTTGGAATTGACTTTGTACACTCATTGGAAAGAAAAAAAATCTTAATTTGAATATGACTTTGTGCATCCATTGAAAGAAAATAAAATGGTAATTTATCATTTTTATATTGGAGCAAAGTATTTATTTTCTTGGAACTTAAAGATTCTTCAACTGCTTTTCCTCATCCTTTCCAATAAAAAAATGGGCAGGGATTAAGCAAGGAATGTTTCTGTTTAAAAACAACTTTTTTTCAAGAGTAATAGCCAACTGGGCATAAACTACAGGAGTGAAAATGTATCCTCTTTGCCCTGGTATCCTTGTATGAGGTTTCCTGGGAAAACTGCTTGCAGGTAGAATCTAAGCAGCTTTGTAATGTTTTGGTCAGTAATTGCTTTAGATAGAGTTTGAATTAAGACTATCTTAGTGATTTCAATTGTACAACCAAGGGTGATATATATATATTATATATATATATAAAATTATGTAATATATGTGTGTGTGTGTGTGTGCATTCAGACTATTAGTAGCCATATTGTTGATTATTCAACAAAACCCACAGAATACAAAGGAATCTGAGATAGGTTACTCAAGCTGAATTGATCAGCAAGTGCTTTTTCTTTTTCTTTCTTTTTTATTTTTTGGTCGGTCATGGGGCCTGAACTCTGGGCCTGGGCGCTGTCCCTCAGCTCTTCAGCTCAAGGATAGCGCTCTAGCCACAGAGCCACTTCCAGCTTTATCAGCTTATGTGGTGCTGAGGAATCAAACCCAGGGCCTCATGCATGCAAGGCAAGCAGTCTACCACTAAATCACCTTTCCAGCCCCAGCAAGTGCTTTTTGAAAATTCTTTTCTACTTTGGAAAGTAGATGGAGAAACAGTCTTGCCTCTACTGAACAGTAAAGGTTTCAGGGAAGTTCCAGAATGAGAATTTTAAAGGAAGAAAATATAGTAATGAGGATGATGACTGTTCATCTATGCAGAGGGAAAAAGAACAATGTGAAAGACATATCGGAGAGCTGGAAAGAAAATGAAGTTCTGTTGTTCACCTCTGACACAGATAATTTGCTTGCCTATGTTTTACTCAGGTCTCTGAACTTTCTCTTGGGGCATTCATTCTTGGAAAAGGCAGTTCTAGCAAGAACTTTCACAGGTCACTTTAGCAAGGACCCCCGCAGCATAGAGATGTCACAAAAGAGATACCAAGCTTCATCTCTTAGTTTCTTTCATCTCTTCTATCAAATCCTGTACCAATATGTAAGCAAATACCTCACGAAAAGAGAACTAGTGTTCAAGCCTGTATAATCCTAGCTACTCAGGAGATCTGAAAATTGTTCTTTGAAGCCAGCCTGCTTAAAATGGTCTGTGAGATTCTTCTTTTTTTAAAAATGTGTTTATGGGCTGGGAAGGTAGCTCAGAGGTAGAGTGCATGCTTTGCAAGCATGAGGCCCTGGGTTTGATTCCTCAACACCACATAAACAGAAAAAGCCGGAACTGGTGTTGTGGCTCCAGTGGTAGAGCGCTTGCCTTGAGCTGAAGAGCTGAGGGACAGCACCCAGGCCCAGAGTTCAGGCCCCATGACTGGCAAAAAAAAATGTGTTTATGTATTTATTTATTTTTATTATTATTATTTTTCTTGTAAAGATGCTTTACAGAGAGGTTACAATTACATCAGTAAGGTAATGAGTACATTTCTTGTCGGGCATTGTTACCCCCTCCTTTGTTTTTCTCCCACTATACCTTTCCTCCCCTACCTCTCCCACTCCTCCTCCCACAAAGTTGTAAGGTTCATTTCTAACATAGTGTCTTTGAGTATCATTGTTGCAATGGGTCATCCTTGTTTCAGCATTTTGTTATTCCCGTTCACCTCCTCAAATTAGATAAATGTATATACAAGATGCAGGGTACCAAAATCAAATACAGTGACAACAGGGGATATGCCATAGGAAGACAAAAGAAACAAAGAAAAAATTACATAGTACATTAAAAACAGCAATAACAAAGAAAAACTGCTTGTGTTCATATATTAGGTTCATTTCACTTAGCATCATCTTATATGGTCCTATGTACATAGCTTTTGAGCTTTTCTGCTCATCTGATAAGATTATCCTAGACATATACTAATTATTGCAAATAAGGGAAACCATGGGACTATATTTCTTTGGTCTGGCTTACTTCCCTTAATATGATTTTTTTCCCAGGTCTTTCCATTTCCTAACAAATGGGGTGGTGTCATTGTTTCTGATGAATACATAGAATTCCTATATATATATATATATATATATATATATATATATCTCACATTTTCTTAATCCATTCATCTACTGATGAAGAAATGCTCAACTTCTCTGGCCATAAAAGAACTGCAAATCAGCTGGGTGCCAGTGGCTCACACCTGTAATCCTAAAGAAGCTGAAATCTGAGGATGGTGGTTCAAAGCTAGCGCGGGCAGGAAAGTTAGTGAGACTCTTATCTCCATTAAACCACTCAGAAAAAGTGGAAGTGGTGCTGTGTCTCAAGAGGTAGAACACTAGCCTTGAGCTGAAGAGCTGAGGGACAGCTCCCAGGCCCAAAGTTTAAGCCCCATCCACAACTGACCAAAAAAAATGCAAATCAAAACAGCATTGAGATTCCACCTCATCCCAGTTAGAATGGTTATAATCAAGAAATCTAAAAACAACAGATGCTGGAGGGGATGTGGCCAAAAGGGAACCCTACTGCATTGTTGGTGGGAGTGTAAACTTGTTCAACCACTTTGGAAAGCAGTATGGAGGCTCCTCAAAAGACTCCACATAGAGCTCCCCTATGACCCAGCAATCCCACTTCTAGGCATTTACCCAAAGGATCACAAACAAGGCCATACTAAAGCTACCAGCACAACTATGTTTATTGCAGCATTATTTATCATAGCTAAGATATGGAACCAACCCAGATTGTCTGTGAGATTCTTTTTTTTTAAGTGGGATATCTTTTAATTTTTAATTTTAATTTTTTTATTTTTGTGAAAATACCGTACAGAGGGGCTACAATTACAGGAGCAAGGTAATGAGTACATTTCTTATCAAACATTGTTGCCTCCTCCTTTGTTTCCCCTTCCCATCCCTTCCCATCCCATCTCCCCCTCCCCACCACCAAAGTTGTAAAGTTCCTTTTTAGACATGTCTTGTACATCTCATTGTTGCAATGGGTCCACCTATTTAAACAATTGGTTTTTTTCCTTCCCCTCCACAAATTCTCTCCAATTAAGCACCACAAAGCCAGAGTCCCTAAGTTTAAAGAAAAACTTCAGCCAATTGGTTCAGGCCAGGTTCTCCCCTCCCTCAAACCACAGGTCACCACCCAGGGGAGGGCATGGTTCTTACCAAAATTCAAGCCTTTCCTGCTGCTCGTTATCATCTTGTGGCTATGGATCAAGGGAGAGTCTTGCCTGTTTTAAACAA
Organism: Dipodomys ordii; assembly: GCF_000151885.1. Lineage (NCBI taxonomy): Eukaryota > Metazoa > Chordata > Mammalia > Rodentia > Heteromyidae > Dipodomys > Dipodomys ordii. Next base: position 2,819,265 of record NW_012267265.1, on the reverse strand, counting down.
ACCAATCATGATCTGATAAATTGCCTATATAGAGAAAAAATGGGGTGGAGGAAAATACAGAACAGCTAGTCCCTGAAAATTCCTCTCTTTGTATCTAGAACTTTCTCTGTGTGAACCATAAAGACAGGAAAGAAGAAACAAAACCAAACTTCTATCATTTGTTGAAAAGTGTAGAAGCTATACAATGTAACAGAGAGAGACAGACAGACAGACAGAGACAGAGAGACAGAGAGAAAGAGAGAAACTAGTTTAAAATCCCAGCCATAGCACCATAGCATGCTCAGTAGCAGAGTCAGATGCAAACTTAGAAAATTCCCAAGGCCACATGTTCCACTTTGTGGTTATTTACTTAAAAAAGGACCCAGAATGTTACAGGTTTCCTGATTACCCACTTCCTTTAGACTTGATGTGTAATGAAATCACTGTAGATGCACTCATTGTCTTCCTGCTGGTCTCAAATGCCATTTGTCTGGGATGGCTTTCAGTGGAGGCTTCTCTTCTGCCCTCCCACATTGTTTTTGCTCAGCAGCCTGTGGCATCCTAAAAGTGATTGCTCAAAACAACTGGTAGATAAACCACAGAGGCCTCGCCTTTTCACATTGCCAATTGGGAGAGGCAGTTGGGGAATGTGGCATGACGTAGAAATCGAATGTGATTTTTCTAGATGGAACACGGGACCTCACACACACATACCCCAGTAACTTTTTGGCTTGAAAGTTGATAATATCACTCAGAGCACTGTAGGCCAATGCCCTGTTATAGTTCTTTGATATGACTTAAGTCTAATTTTCAAGCAGCAATTATTAATAAGGGAGAGTGACACATGAGCCATAACATCTCAGGCAAGAGTAGAAGACTCTATTTCTCAATAATGCTAAAGATTAGAAAGACAGGGCTGCATCTCAAGTAGTAGAGTTCAAGTCTGAGGTCTTGAGTTCAAGCCCTAGTACTGTAAAACAAGCAAACAAAAACAAGAATACAATATATCATCACTAATGCGACTTACCAAGCTAGAGTAGATCTCTGGAACTTATTTCTCCTGTCTAATTTGGCATACTTTGACTAACAGCTCTATTTCTCCTTTACACATACTCAAGCTTGTGGTCACTATCTACTTCTGCATAATAACCCTTTTGAAATTTGATATATAAGAGAGACCATGTAGTGATGAACCATGCCTGGTTCATTTTACTTATTTCCTCCAATTTCAGTCATGTTGCCACAAGGGACACAATTTCCTTTTTTTTAATTTTAATTTTAATTTTTTGTGAACATACTGTACAGAGGGGTTACAATTACATGGGCAGCATAATGCGTACATTTCTTACCAAGAATTGCAGCCTCCTCCTTTGTTTACCCTTCACATCCCTTCCCAGCCTCCCCCACCCCCAATCTTCCCTGCTCCCTCTCACCAAAGTTGTAAAGTTCGTTTTCGACATGACAACTTGTACTCATAGTTGCAACGGGTCCACTGTATCCTTAAAAGACTTGTTTTACAATTTCCTTTTTTTAAAAACAGCTATATAGTATTCCAATGTGTATATATACCACATTTTCTTTGTCCATTAATTTGTTGATGGACACTTGGTGTTGTGAATAATGCCTTAATAAACATGGGAGCAGAAATATTTCTTTAACATACTGATTTCATTTCCCACCTAGCAGTGAGTTTGCTGGATTATACAATAGTTCTATTTTTAACATTTTAATTTAAAATATTCCCAAAATGGCTATACTAATTTATTTATTTTTATTGTGAAAATACCATAGAGAAGGGTTACAATTACATGGGCAAGGTAATGAGTACATTTCTTATCAAGCATTGTTGCCTCCTCCTTTGTTTCCCCTTCTCATCCCTTTGCATCC
>NW_012267265.1:2773486-2816454 GCF_000151885.1 Dipodomys ordii | reverse complement strand
TTTTATGGCTAGGGAGGTTGAGCATTTCTTCATGTGTCTATTGGCCATCCTTCTTTCCTCTTCAGAGAAGTTTCTCTGTAAGTCTTTAGCCCACTTATTTATTGGGCAGTTGTTTCTTTGAGAATTTGTTGTTGGGGGATTTAATTTTTTGAGTTTTATGTATATTTTAGATATGAGACCCTTCTCCCAATCCGTGGGCTTTCCTTTCTATTGATCTTGCTAGCTATATCCTTTGTCATGCAGAAAGTCTGCAATTTCATGCAATCCCATTTGTCCAACCTTTCTTTGATTTGTTGTGTTTCTGGGTCTCTATTAAGAAAATTTCAGCCTGTGCCAAGGAGCCTAGGGTTTCTCCTATTCCATCCTGTAATGTTTTCAGGGTGTCTGCTTTGACTCTGAGGTCTTTGATCCTGGAGTTGATTCTGGTACAGGATGATATATAAGGATCTAGCTTTAGTTTTCTACAAGTGATTAACCAATTTTTCTAGCACCATTTACTGAAGAGACTGTCTTTTTTCCATTCTATTTTTTTAGCTCCCTTATTGAAGATTAGATGGCTATAGGTCTGTAGGTTCATTTCTGGGATTTCAATTCTATTCCATTGGTCCTAAGGTCTGTTCTTGTGCCAGTACCAAGCTGTTTTGATTACTATGGCTTTGTAGTAGAGTTTGAAATTTGGTATTGATATTCCCCCAGCACTGTTCTTTCTGTTAAAGATTGTTTTTGCTATGCAGGATCTTTTATTGTTCCATATGAATTTTTGGATTGCCTCTTCTATTTCCTTCAAGAATGAGGTTGGAATATTGATAGGTATCACATTGAATTTGTAGATAGCCTTGGGAAATATTGCCATTTTCATGATGTTGATCCTTCCAATCCAGGAACATGGGAGTTTTTGCCACTTTCTAAGTTCTGTTTTGATTTCCTTTCTCAGGTTTTTAACGTTTTCATCATAGAGGTCCTTCAGTTCTTTGGTTAATTCCTAGGTATTTTATTTTTTGTGGGGTTATTACAAATGGAGTTACTTTCCTGATTTCAGCCATGCTTTTTTCATTGTGGCCATATTTATGTGCCACCAATAGTGTATAAAGGTTCCCTTTACAAAAACTAGAGCACAAGGGAAGGGGTGACATTGTCCAAATAGAAACGTATTCCTTACGTGACTTATGTAACTGCAACGCCTCTGAACATCACTATTATAACAACATTTTTTTTCAAAACTCCTTTTCTCTGTATGCTTCCTCACCTTGTTATTTTCTGACACCATGGACTGAATTTAAATACACCTTAAGATCACATGTGAGGTGAGAATTTTTACCCTATGATGAATGGATTTTACAGCTTAGAATTTGTTTTGGTTGCTATCTTCTTCACTTCAAAGAAATGAACATACCATACAAACAAACATTAAATTACTGTGGAATTGCAAATCAAGTTTAGCCTATGACTTATTCACCTCTCTATTCCTACAACACAGAAGAGTACCAAGTCCTGAGGAACATTTAGAAAATACTTATTGAATGAGCAACTGTGTGAAAGAATAGAATCTTTATTTGGTTCTTATTTTAAAGTTATTTCCCTTTCTCCTTAGGAGCAAATTTTGCAAATCACTGTAACATGGCCTGGGTATTATATTAAAAGGTAATAAGGCTGGACCAATGATCAGGAGACAGGGGAGATGGTTCAGCAATTTTAGTAACAGGATCACATTTTTAAGTTCTCTTCCCATGAGTGGTTCCAATTCAGGGAGCTACAGTTATAACACAAATTAACCAAGTGTATGAGGGTCTACAGAAAAATAAGTCATTGCTCTAGTAATGTCAAAAAATAGGTTTATTTCTTTCACTTGTTTTTGTCACCTGTACTATATTAATTTATATATTTATTAACTTATGTCTATGTATATTCTGTTTTTTTATATTCTGTTTTTTTGTTTTCTTTTCTTTTTTTGTTGGTTGTAGGGCTTGAATTCTTGGCCTGGGTGCTGTACCTGCGCTCTTCAGTTCAAGGTGAGCACTCTACCTCTTGACCCCAGTGCCACTTCCAGTTTTCTAGCAGTTTATTGGTGATTAGAGTCACACCAGACTTTTCTGCCTGGGCTGGCTTTGAACCTTGATCCTCAGATCTCAGCCTCCTGAGTAGCTGGGATTACACTGGTGGCATGAGCCACCAGTGCCCAGCATTACTTTATATTCTATTGTTCACTTACTACATGCTATCTAGTGAGTACCACTGCTGCATTTGTCCCTCCATTTCTGTAAACCCCTTACCCTCCCAAAGACAGATAAATGACAAAAAGCAAACAAAAATAACAACAAAGATAAAAACCTCTTTTTTTCATTTCCTGGAGTTCATCTTGATAAATATTATTTTATATGATCATAGGCACATAGGTGTGGTTGTGCCTGATCACATCTAACCTTAAAAAATATTAAAATTAAAAACATAGCCAAAAAGGTCAAGAATCTTGATCGTGGTGACACAGCTAAGTAGATGTAGATGTGGACGTAACATTTTTCATTCCAAGTATCCTTTCCACTGTGTCACAGATGCCAGAGGGTGGCAGAACTCAAAGATGAATCAGGCAGAGATTCCCCAAAAAGTATGAGATCATTTGCCGTGACTGGAGGTGGAAATTGGAGAGACTGTCAGATAAATCATCTAACTGGTGCTAGGAAGATAAAGAAGATCAGGCTGACTTTCACCTGAGGAGATGGGGAAATCTTCAAGGATAGTTGATTGCACAGGACTTTTTAGGGTGATGAGGATTAGTACATTTGGATTCTATGGGAAGATAATCCTAAACTAAGTGAAAGCACATAAACAAGGGTAGGGCTTTGAACAGTAAGTGGCTAAGCTTGGCAGGCTCTTAAATGGGTGTAGTGCAGAATATTGTTGGAAAGGTCAGTTGAGTCCAGATTGTGACGGAACTTGAATTCCAGATGCAGGCATGCACATTTATAATGGAGACTGTGATTTCTGTGGGTGGAAGTTTCCTGAGTGGACCACTGAGCTTGTCAAGCAGAGGAAATAATATGGCTGGGCAGTGTCCACTGCTGTGTATCCCATTTTTATTGCATCAAATTTGCACACACCTGTTTCTTTGGCTAGGGTCAGGAAATCCTCTGCTATTTCCCCAGGGTGATATTTTCCTTGTATACCTCAAAAGGGAAAACTGAAGACTCTGTAAGCATTTCCAAGAACTGGGCTGTCCCCAGGACAGAGAGCCCTGACTTCTGCAGGACAAAACAGGCCTGCTTTGGGCAGGGTGTGCACTGCACACATTCAATTGATAGCAATGGGAAAAGCAGATATTCTACTTGTCTAGTGATCAAACACATAAAATCACACAGGAATGTACAGTATGCTGGTTTGAACAACATAGGCATTTGCTTCAACCAGAGAGAAAAGACCTGCCTATTTGGGTCCCCTGGTAAGGACATTAGTGCAGGAAAGCTTTGATGTTTAAGCAATCATATAATTGTCTCTTCCACTGGACCCAGAAGTAGAGGCTTGGTTTCAGGAATGAACACTAGACATTTCCAATACCTCTATGAATACATGGAGATGTGTGGTGAAGATTAAATAGATAGACTATAATTATGGAATATTAGGATTATGCAGATTTTGAACTTTGCCAGTATGGCTAGATTTAGAGTATGCATATTATTTCCTTAGAAATCTTAAAGTAATAACAACAAAATAACCCACAGATACTTAAATGTGGTGGTCAGAATATTCTGTGCATCTTGTGTGTGTGTGTGTGTGTGTGTGTGTGCATGCACATGTATGCCAGTATGAGGATGTGTATGCTTTCCCAGCATTTTGTTTTCTCACAATTGGTATTTTGCCACTTGAGCCATGCCTCCACTCCAGCTTTTTTGCTGGTTAATTAGAAATAGAGTCTTAAATAATTTTCTTTCTCAGCCTGGTTTTAAACTGCAGTCTTCAGAATTTAGTCTCCGGAGTCACTAGGATTATTGTGATGAGCCACTGGTACCTGGCTTGTGTGCAAAAGTTAAGGGAGAGGCTAGATGGGAAAAATTTAGATGGCTGTGGGAGAACACAACTGTCCTTCAACTTTGTGATAAGAATCGGGACCAATTTCTCACTCTTTTAGTTCACCTCACATATGCAATGAATTTTCCCAGTTCATCTCTGACAAAATTATAACCTTCTGCTCCTTTCTGTTACCAGCTGACTTGAGGACTTCATTACCTTTTTCCTGGATGAGTGTGATAGTTTCCTAACAGGCTTTTCTGCCTGTAGGCTCCTCTCCCCCCTATTTAGTCTACAAGTATTTCCTCTTTTCCCTATCCAACCTGCAACTAGTCCAGACTAATATTCTGCAAACTCTACTGGCATTCTATTCAACCATGTATACCACCTGTTCACTGCACAGCTGGTCATCCAAGAGACTCTTGATTAAGCACACCCAATAGCTGATACTCATCCCCCTCAGAGTTTTGTCAATACACACCTTGCAATCTTCTGTATCTTTTTACTCAAATTACTGTGTTTCCTTTACTTTCCTCTTCCTTAACCTGGTTTACACTTTTTTACATGGATACTCTAGTTCATTTTAATTTCTAACTCTTCAGAATTCCTCTCCAAATTTGCATTTCAACTCCTGACTCCAGCACTAAATAGTAGAGTGCTTGATTTGGTGAGGTAATCATTTTCTCTCTGAGTATTGTCTCACAAAGAAATTCTATGTACCAGGAGGGCAAGGATCACTTATGGCTCCATTTGTGTCCCTGCCATGTGTTCAATGGCTTTGGAGAAGCTAATGATTAAGTTGTAAAAATAATGTTTAGGAAAAAAACCCTGCTAATTTAGAATTGTTTCTCTTACACCATATTGTAGAATGTTATAGAAAAAGACTGAACACCTGCTGTACACTTTCAATGAAAACAAATAAGGGAAATACAGATTCTTTAAAAAGGTAGGTTTTACAAAACGCTGAAATAAGGATACAGGTTGACCCATTGTAACAATGAGAAGTACAAAACGCTATGTTGAAAACTAACTTTACAACTTGGGTGAGAGGGAGGGAGGAGTTGGGGAGGTGGGAGGGAAGGGAGGGTAGGGGAAAAACAAAGGAGGAGGTAACAATGCTCCATAGGAAAAGTACTCATTACCTTACTCCTGTAACTGTAACCCCTCTGTACAGTATTTCTACAATAAAAAAAACACATAAAATTCTATTTTAGTCAGAAAAAAGGTAGGTTTTAGTTAGTGGTGTAAGTTTGGAAACAAGCAGTTCTCTGGCTATAAATTATCGTTGTATAATTTAATGTATGATACATAATATTTTATATGAATGTTACCAAAGAATCTGTGGGAGAATTTCACTCATCCCTTGTGAATCTACATGATACTTCAATGATAGAGACATGTGAAGTTTGGTTAGAGCTAGTAATTACAAACTCCTTAGGACATTCTTACCCCTTACTGGGAAGAACTCTGGTGAATGTCAGAGAATGAAATGATACTTGAAAGAGAAAGGACTTCTTCAATCCAAGTTTGAATCATTTCAGCTGATAGTTTTTGTTCTATGCAGGCAGGCAAGATTCCATCTCAATTCATATACTGGGAATGGTTGTGCCTGCCTGTGGTTTTAGTTATCCAGAAGGTATAGGTAGGGGGACTGTGGTCTGAGGCCACCTTTCTCCCAACAAAAACATAAGATCCATCTTGAACAAAGTAACTAAAGCAACAAAGGACTAAGGATGTGATTCAAGTGGAACAGCACAAGCCTAGCAAGCATGGGACCCTGAGTTCAAATTCATACATACATACATACACAAATACATACATACATACATACATACATACATGCATACATACATACACAAATACATACATACACACATACATACATACACAAATACATACATACCAAATACATACATACATACACACATACATACACAAATACATACATACATGCACAAATACATACACGAATACATACATACATACATACACAAATACATACATACATACACACATACACAAATACATACATACACAAATATATACATATATACATACACAAACACATGCATACATACATACATATACAAATACATACACAAATACATACATACATACATACATGCATACATACATACATATATATACAGACAGACCTGAGCTTTTCCTTTAAGAGAGTTGAAATGGTTTCAAGCCAATATGTCATAAAAACATTTTCTTTAATTCACAAAGTTGATTGAGGTAAATATAGTAATCTTAGCATAGATGTAGTGTGGCAAATAAGGGGTACAAGGTTGCTTGATAGAAATTTCCCTTCTGTCTCCCCAGACTCATTCCAGGTTTTTCAAGGAGCAAACAAAGGGGGTTTATTCAGTTAGTTCATTATTACGTGGAATTGTTCATTCCTGACAGCCGAGCAAGGGAGTTGTGGCTTTTTAAAAAATATGTTTTTATTGTAAAAAATACTATACAGAGGGGTTACAGTTACATGAGCAAGGTAATGAGTATATTTCCTAGTAAGCATTGTTACCTCCTCCTCTGTTTTTCCCCTACCATCCCTTCCCTCCCACCTCCACAACTACACTCCCCGCGCCCTAAATTGTAAAGTTTGTTTTTCAACATAGTGTCTTGTACTTCTCATTGTTACAATGGGTCGACCTGTAATCCTATTTAATCATTTTGTTTTTTCCCTTCCCCTCCCCAAATTAGAGAAGTGTATATACAAGATGCAGGACACCAACATCAAATACAGTGAAAACAAGGATTGTGGCTTTTGACATTCATACCCATCCTTTCTCACAGGACCTGAAATCTCTTATTCAATACTTCAGGATCTTTTCTAAGAAAGATTAGTAAGATAAAAGAGGAAATATTAGAGTAGCTTTCAAACTATTGTGACCCTCCTATCATCTGACCTTTCTTCCAGCTTTCTCCTAAAATCCATAAAACTAAGCCGTTGAACAATTTGTACATTTCATTGCTCCAACAATAGAATTGGAAAAGAAAGAGATGATGAGACTGCTGATGAAGGCTGACATGTTAAAACTGTTCTTTGGGTAAAGGTTTATATTACTATTTTGTATGTGAATGTGTGTTGGTATTGAGGCTTGAACTTAGGGTGTAGGTGCTGTCCCTTGGCAAAGAGGTACGGTAGGAAAGAGCAGTTTACATCATGATGGACAGGAAGGAAAAGAAATGGAGAAAGGGCCAGGGCAGGATATAGCCCGTAAGGACACATCCCTGTGAATTACTTTTTCCAACTAGGCCCCACTTTTACTTTTCCCCAACCCCCTCTAATTCTATTATATTATAAATGCATCAGGAATTAATTTATTCATTAGGTCAGAGCCTTATAATTTAACCATCTTTGGAAAGCACCCTCACAAATATATTCAAATATATTCAAATTTTCTAATCTAGGCATTTCTCAATCTAAGTAAATTGACAAGTAACAATGAATGGTTAATGAAGATTAATCATTAGTCTCTATACTTCTAAAGTGGGTATTAATAAGTTTTACACAGAACATCATTTTTGCCTTGCATTACATTGTTGTAGGACTTGAGGCCTATGTCTTTCTCCCTTACTGCAAGATAAGCTCCTTCAGAGAAGAAAACATTTTCTCTTCCTCAAGTACACTGTTTTTCCAAGTTTGTGATATAGATCTCTTGCAGGAAATCTGGGATGCCTGTTGGAAACCCGTTCTACAGATTGTCACTTCAACTTTGCTGAATTATATCTTAGGATATAGTACCACGAAACACTTACTTTAAACCAGAATCTTTTTTTTTTTTTTTTTTGCTGGTCATGAGGCCTGAACTCTGGGCCTGGGCGCTGTCCCTCAGCTCTTCAGCTCAAGGCTAGCACTCTACCACTGGAGCCACAGCGCCACTTCCAGCTTTTTCTGCTTATGTGGTACTGAGGAATCGAACCCAGGGCCTCATGCTTGCAAGGCATGCACTCTACCACTGAGCTACCTTCCCAGCCCTAAACCAGAATCTTAAATAATTCTTGTGTCCACTAACGTGTGAGAATCACTATCTTCGTATGAAGCAGTGATTCTCAACTAGGGAAATTTTCCCTGAGGGGACATTAGACAACATCTGGAAGTATTTATCTTAGGACAGTTCAGGTAGGAGTTAGTACTACTGGCATCTCAAAAGTAGAGGCCAGGGATACTGCTCAAGCTCCTGGGATACACAGAACTATCCCAGCACATAAAGAAACAACACTGAATGGATATAACTGATCAATAGATACTTCCTGAACAACAAGCTTGTTGTAAAGCGTGGTGATAGCTTTGCTTCATTCTACCTAGCACCTACCTGAGAGGATTGCAACACAGCTTTACCTTTGCCTAGTTCTCTGTGCTCCAAAGGGAATGGGGTCATGACGACCGAGAAACTTTTAAAGCTCACCTATTCCAAGGAAAGTACATGACACCCAGCAACTTGCATAAAAGAAGAACATTCTTTTACTGTTCACCTCATAATATTTATGCCAGTTAACCTTGATTGTCAACTTGATTAGATTGAGAGATGCCTAGGATATCAGTAAAGCATACCTGTGAGCATATCTGAGAGGACATTTCCAGAACAATTGACATATGGGACAGTAAACGAGGAGGAGAGAACTATTCTGAATGTGGATGGCACCATCTTTAAGCTGAGGAACCAGATGAAGTAACAGTGGAAGAAAGAGGAAGCCAGTTAGCACTCATTTCCTTTATGCTTCCTGCCCAGCATGACGTCAGCTTCTCTGCCACACCCTCCCTGTCCAGGATGATCTGAAACCTCTGCAATCACTAGGTAACATCAATCTTTCCTCCTTTGAAGTCAGTCTCCTCAAGCATGTAGTCACAGCAACTTTAAAACTTACATTTTCCCCACTTTTAGTTCTTTATGTCCTTTCTTACATTTTAGACACCGAAAGACCATTTTCTTAAAGAATCTCAGTAGTCATGGAATAGAATATAGCAGCATTCTCCATATTATACACACAGATGCCCACTGAAAGTAGTTTCAGGACTTGTAGTGAATCTGTGTCCTCATTAGATAAGAACCTGCTCTCTTCTACACAAATGCACGTGGCTTCTCAAGCACTTGTTTCAATATCTTTGTTATTCATTTGAAAAAGGGATTTTCTGAATCCCAACACATGCTTTACAATGTTGATTTATCTTTTTGATTGTTCAATTGTCCATGAATCACCATCCAGCTTAACAATGTATTAATTCCCATGTTTATTTTGTCTTTCTAGAAAAAGTCTCTGGAAACTCATCTGGACAGTAGTCAATTTGGAAACATAGAGCAGAAATTATTTTTAAATGTAAGTATTATAGGACTTTTGCCAATATTGTATTAGTGTGACAAGCAAAGTATTTTTACAAGGATAAGCTCTCAGAAATTACATGTTTCAGATACATGGGCACATCTATGTGCATTTATATATAAATCTATAGTATAGAATGTAAATTAAGATGATTTGAATAGCATCATTTATCATCCTCTTCCATCATAATTTTTCTTTTTTGATTTTTTTTGGGGGAGGCTATAAAAACGCCCAGCCTGCTGTGTATGAGTGATTCCTGTTATAATTCTAGCTACTCAGAAGACTGAGATATAAAGAATCATAGTTCTAAGTCTGGCTGGGCAAAAATGTCTGTGAAATTCCATTTGCAAAAATCAGAGCTGGAGGCATGGCTCATTTAATAAGGGATCAGATGAACTAGCTCAAGGCCTTAAGTTCAAACCCCAGTACCATCAAAAAGTATTCAACGTACACATGTGAAAATGAAACCACATAACTTGAAGATATGGATGGGGTTGGGAAAGATGAGAGTGAACTATGGAAGGAGTGACATTGACCAAGATGCATTGTACTCATAACCTGACTTGTTGAATTGAAATCCCTTTGCATAACTACTTAGAGATAGTCTGTTAAAACAAGAAGAAGAACAACAACAAACCACCTAGAGCTAGGCACTGGTGACTCACTTATAATCCTAGCTACTCAAGAGGCTGAGATCTGAGGCTCACAGTTCAAAGCTAGCCTGAGCAGGAAAGCTCATGACATGCATAGCTCCAATTAAACACCAGAAGCTGGAACTGGAACCTTGAGCAACAAAGCTAAGGAACAGTATTCAGGCTCTGAGTTCAAGTCCCAGGACTGACAGAGAAAAGCAAAATACCTAACCAGTGCTGATAATTGTGAGAGCCATGAATGGCAGGGGGTAGAGACTTATAGAAGAAATTGCTAAACCTTTTGCTACTCTAAAAATGAAGTCAATAAAAATGCTGTAAAGCCCCCATTTTGGCTGCTCTCTGTTGAGGTTCTCTGGCATTTGGATAATGCTTTGACTACAGACCATCAGGAAAGAAGAGAAGAAGGATTCTATTACAGGTTTCCTTGTTAAAATAAATTCTCATTAGAAAAAGATATTTATTTACACAGGACATTTTAGGATATAACTAAACTGTCATAATACATTGTAGATTTCCTCTACAACTTCTGTGAAGAATTTGGATGTAGACTTTGTTATTTTCCTCTTTTATTTTTTGCTATTTAAGAAATTCAGTCCTCATCTATTCAGGCCAGAAGTAAAAAAAAAAATGAGTTTAAAAGACTGGAAAGTATTTAATAGCATAGAAAAAAACATTTTCCTTGGGTGGTCTCCTGAAGCTCATCTTTTCTATTTCCTTTCTTATCTAATCCATATTTTCAAACATGGTTTGATATCAGACAGGGGGATTAGGGAAATAACTTCTTAAAAGAAATGTATGTGAACAGGAGGAAAGGAGAGACACAACAGCTAATTAATAGGGTGTTTTTTTTTCTATTTTTCTCTTCAGCATGTAGCACAAGGATAACTTTCACTGCTGTCTAATAAAATGAACTAAGAGTGAAAAGTTCAAATATTAGGCTTTCCCGTGGAGCTGGTTTCTGAGGGGCCAGAGCCAACATCAGCGGAGTGACAGAAGGGCGTTCATGTTTCTGTCTCGTCTGTGGTAGACTGTGGAGATGGCTACTTGGGGGCAAATAAAACCCCCAAAACCAAAATTTAACCTGCACCTCAGAAGTTCAGTGACCAAAGGTTAAAGAACTTTGCTTTAAGTCTCCACTGACTTCCTCTACTTTCTACCAACCCCTCTCCCAAAATTGCCTTCTTAAAGCTAAACAAACAAACAAAAAAGCAAAACACCAGACTTCTCAACAAAAGGCATTTTGTTTCCTACCCAACTGTTGTGTAGACTATATGAAAGTAGCAGTCATGGCAGAAGGGAAACTTACATTAAATTAACATTCCCCCCAAACAACTTAAAAATCAATGGATGTGTTTTCCTCCAAAGAAATGCATAATTACTTTGGCTTCCATACAGCAGAAAATAACAGAGTATCATAGACAGATTTCAAGTCCTCAATGGCTCAGATCAAGGGCCACATATGCTGCAAATCTCTGTAATAGCAAATAACTATAGAGGACCTACCGGGTCATTCCGCAATTTAACTGGTCCACACCAAAACTCCCAAATAAACTGAAATAACAAGTGCTCATTTCTCCTGGTACCCTTAGATGACACAGCTTAGTGATTTAAGCCTGCGTCCTTAGACTATAGTTGCCAGATCAAACACAAAGCATCCAGTGAAATTTGAATTTCAGACAAAACGATTTTTTTTCAGAAATAAGTGTGTTCCAAATATTTCAGAGGGCAAGCATGCTTATACTAAAAAATTACCTGCTGTTCATTTGACATTTGAATCTAATTGTATGTTCTGAGTTTTTGTTGTTATTTTTGTTTTATTCATTTGCTACATCTGGTAATCTTAAAAGATATTTTCAAACTTATTTTTAAAAATCCTGTTACCTAATACTGAAACAGCGGGTGATGTATAAAGAAGGTGTGGAACTGATGGGCAGTGTTAGAAGTGTCAATGTGTATGGAGAGCTGAAGGATCGAAATCAAGTTCTATTTTCTTCAGCTGAGACATACTTGACTTATCCCATATCTAGGTGAGCTTTCTTGGTGCATTCTTGATCATTGAAAGTTACCCACCCAGAGAGTATTCAGAAGAATTAAATACTGAATTTACTTTTTGGTGCCTTCAGGAACATTTCTTAGTTGATGTAAATTTGGACCAAAATTGAATCCTTTGATAAGTACAACTAAGTAGCTGTTTTCAGAAGTATAAGCTCCAGAGTAACACTCTGTTTATACAAATTCTCAGTGATCAGTGTTGCTTTTTGTTGGCCAGGTTTGTTAGTTGTATGAAAATTAGAATCATTAACTTCTGTCAGCCTCAGTTTCACTGTATGATGAAAACCAGAATCTGAGCTCTCTGTCTCTAGATAATTCAATTAGAATAGTGACTGACCTCAGTTGTTAGGCTCTGGGTATCCTGGGCACCAGGATCCATTCTATCCTGTTCATGCTACAAAACTAAGCTTGGGTCTAGTGCGTGACACAAGGGATAGTGGCGGGAGCTCATACATTTATTGGATATCCCTTTTATAAATAATCATAGTGTAGAGAGTTGTAGCAATTCACTAGAACATTTGATAAATTCAGAAATGTAATAGTTTAAAAGAGAATTGACTTGTGAAATTGCTGGTGGGTTTGGGTTTCTAGAGCTGTAGACACAGATGTTTTCAAACAAATACACTTCCTTTTAGGAAATTCAACAGCAAGGCTCTTGAGTGATTCTACTGATAAATCTGCTGGGAGGTAGTGGACATAAATGTTACAAACTGAGATATTTTCAATATTTCCTTTTTTACCAGTATAAATTTAGATGAATTTTGCCTATGAAAAATTAATAAACCATGGATTTTGATTCAACTATGATATCACTTTAGGTGCTATTGTAAACATTAGTAATTTAGAGTTTGGGAAATATTCTAATAACTACTATTATTATCTGATGGGTCCCCTGTGTTTCAGATCACTATAACCCCTGAGCTATGAAGGGCTGTGCTCTCTCTGGAAGGGAATGGACATTCTCATCTTTGATTTTACTGGGGCAGGAATTAAAAGAGTGTTAAAATGGGGAGGAGGGGACCTGCCATTCTGTAACATTACAAATTACAGAGAGTAAATATGAAGAATTGTAAATGTCTAAAACACAAACAACCATGGAAGCTTGTGGAGATTAACCTGGTAACTTCCATGGAGGAACTTCTTGAGATCTCAGACTCAAACATATCCATTGCTGTTAGCTATGCTGGAAACTGAAACTTGTATTTTTGTTGTCTCTTTAGTATTTTCAATGACATTTTGTGCCACAACAGGGATCTTGTCACATTTGGAGAATTAACCAAAGGATCTTGTCCCTGATTAGAGAAAACTGGGAGAAGCAATACAGGAGATGATGTGATGTAACTTGAAAGATGTGTTTGGCAAATGTCTGGAGCCCTGAATGGTTGGTAGAATTAAAAAGAGGCCATTAGGTTTACTTTGTAGAATATCCAAAAATTCCTGATAGACTCTCAGAAATCACTCAGGAAATAGAGTATAAGAGTGGGCTTCCTGAAATCAATTTGGATACTTCAAAAAGTATAATCTTACTTCACTATAAGCTGGTGAAATCAGGCAACCTATTCATTATATTACATTTATTTTGGCAGCCAGAAAGGTTACAGCTAAAAGTCTTGCTTAATTGTTATCATTATCTTATCTGGAATTCCTAAAATTATTAGGAACTACCAGTAAGATAACTCCAACTATAAATACTTCTTCCCTCTTAAGTGGTTTATGACATCTTTCTTAATCTTTATTATTACAATACATTTCTGCATTACATAAAAAGGTCTGGTTTATAGATTAGCTGGGATTTAGAAATGGCTTTTTCTTTTTGTAATTTAATTTTATTGTCAATGTGATGTACAGAGTGGTTACAGTTACATAAGTAAGATAGTGATTACATTTCTTGTCTAACTTGTTACCCTCTCCCCCATTTTTATCCCTCCCTCCCTTTCCCCCAATCCCCCTCCCAAGTTGTACAGATAATTTCCAACATATTGTCTTGTGAGTATCGCTGTTGCATTAGTTCATCCTTTGTTCTTTGTCTCACCATTTTTTTGTTCCCCTTCCCTTCCCTAATTCAGATAAATGTATATACAATACCCAGGGTACCAACATCAAATACAGTTACAACAGGGGATAAACTATAAAGAAAAAACACAAAAGAAAAAAGACATATAGTACATTAAAGGCAACAACAACAACATAGAAAAGCCATTTGTTTCCATGTCTTGGAGTTCGTTTTGCTTAGTTTCATCTTATATGGTCATATGTACGTAGCTATTGTCATTCTGCTCATCTGCTAAGCTAAGAATTCTGTTCAGAAGGGAAACAAGGAAGACTCCTGAGGGAGATAAAGTCCATCACAAGCTTTTCTCAATAATAACCTAATAACCCAACAAATTTGGAGGACTGATTCTGGGCATAATCATTCTGTCATTTGTGATGGTTAATTTTATGTGTCAACTTGATTGAGCTACAAGATGCCTGATGGCTGGAGAAACATTATTACTGGGTGTATTTCTGAGGATATTTCCAGATGACATTAACAATTAAAAGGATGATCAGTTTAAAGATCAGTATTCACCAATGTGAGTATGACTCATTCATCCAAAATTTTATTTATTCATTAAAGTGTGTTATATTCCCATAATTAAAACTGTTTTCCCATTTTTACTTGAAGATATCTTTACTAAATTTAAAGATCTTACATCTTACCAAGATCTGTCAAGAGGTAAGAAGATTTAGAAAGGTAATTAGAAAAAGAGAAAGGTAGTTGGAGACTTTAAAGAAACAGAAAATGGTTCAATCACTGGTTTTGTTTTGTTTTGTCAGTCGTGGGGCTTGAACTCTGGGCTTGGGCACTATCCCTGCGCTCTCCAGCTCAAGGTGAGCGCTCTACCGCTTGAGCCACAGCACCACTTCCGGTTTTCTAGTAAGAGTCTCACGGCCTTTTCTGCCCGGGCTGGCTTTGACCTGTGATCTTCAGATCTCAGCCTCCTGAGTAGCTAGGATTACAGGTGTGAGCCACCAGCGTCTGGCTTGTTTTGTTTTTAAAGCTACCTTTGGAAAGACCATTCAAGCACCTATGGTAGATAGAGGGATGCATAGGGCCAAAACTATGAGACTTTCCAGGTTAGTTCAGAAAAACTAGAGCAGGCATCATGTCTAATCCACAAGTGAAGAGGAAGCCAAAGTCAAGAGTTGTATGCTTGCTAGATCCTGAGCCAAGGATTAGTAAATAGAGAAAGCAGCTGAGGTAACAGGAGCCAGGAACAAAGGCAGGGCCTAGGGCTCTCTGTTGCTTCTGGACAGGGTCTCTAAAGAGTGACAGTGTCTCATTTAATGCTCCAAAGATGAACTCACTTACCCACATGATCTTAAAACTGATTTTCTATACCCGAAACTACACAACCCCAATCTAATCTTCTACCCTTTCAATGCAGGGTTTTGTTACAAGAACAAAGGAACAGAGCCTTTTGAATTATTGAGGTTGTCACCATGGTATGAAGCAGCCTTTCTGATCCATTTATTTAGACCATTTTTTAGTCTACCCATGTCCCCTACCACCAGTTCTTTGGCATAGCAGAGAGTCTGACAAAGCCTGGAAAATATGATCATGTTTCTAGTCTATTGTTTAGAAATTCGAAGTGTGGACTCCAAAGTTTTATAGACCAGGAACTTGAGGAACAGTGTGTTCATCTCAAGCTTGGAGAAAGGAATACAAGAAGGACTCGGCGCTTAAACCTCAGAACTCAGGAATGACCAGGGAGACTTATTTAGCTTTTAAGTGGCGAGGTAATGGGTTACCAGATTGGGTTTACTACTCTGAAGATAGATGGTCTTGAACTTGTGTTCCTTTATCTTGACCCTGAGCTATTTCAGTTGGCCCTAAAGTAGATGATACTCAGGACAAATATCCTCATAGTCTGTGTTTCCAACAACCACATTTTAAAAATTATACTTTTGCCAAAAAATGGAGGCCACAAACTTCCGAAGGAGGGCCAAGGTCAGAGAGCAAATGCATTGTAAGTAGCAGAGACAAATATTCTGCTACACTGAGAACATTAACTTCTGAATCACCTGACTTCTTCAGAGTTGTGAGCTAGGCAAGCATTATGGAGGAAACAGCAGAAAGGCAAAAAAATGGGGCCAGGTACCTGGAGTTCATGCTTATAATCCTAGATACTTAGAGATGGAGATTAAGAGGACTGCAGTTAAACTCCATCCTGGACAAAAATGAGTAAGAACCCATCTCAACCAATAGCTGTACACAGTCACATATGCTTACTGTGATTTATTTTCATTTCCTATGTCAGATAGCTGCATATATGGAAGGAAGGATTGAAATGCATTGCATGGCAATCAGGCTTGAAAGTAGATTCCCTTTAACCTCTGCTCTGCTCAGGCTTCTCCCAATCACGTGCTGGTGATATTTGTTAAGTCAACAGATGTGAGCCAGCACAGAACAAGATGGCTAAGCACAGTATCTGCAGCCTCAGTGTTCTTCGTGAATATATAACATTCAGTATTGAGATACAATTCCATAATCAGGGGAAAGGACAATCAGGGATAACGTTGATAGGTGTTCTGGTGTATGCACTGTTTGTTCTCCTCTACTTTGGATGATTGAGAACTGATAAGAAGCTCACCTTCATTTCTGAGGATAGTATCTCACCTTTCCTGGGTCTCATCTTCCCTCCTTTCAGTTATCCTTGGCCAGCCGTCATCCCAAAAATATTAAGTGAAGAATATCCCCAAATAAATATTTCCTAAGCTTTAAATTGCATGCCACTCAGAGTAGCGTGTGTTCCACTCCATCCTACCTGAAATGATTGTCTAGCATCTTCATCCTGTGTTCACTGCGTACGTACCCTCAGAATAACTTTTATGGTATCTCAGTATTTGTCCTCAAATAACTCTTGTTTGATTTAATGATGGTCCAAAAGCAGAGTCATGGCATTGACAGTTGGGATATATTAAAGTTTTCATGTAGAACGGTGAGTATGGATAAGTGTGTAATGTGTGTGTGTGTGTGTGTGAGAGAGAGAGAGAGAGAGAGAGAGAGAGAGAGAGAAAGAGAGAGAAAGAGAGAGAAAGAGAGAGAGAGAGATCATATACAGAGGGTTTGTATTATCCTAAGTTTCAAGCATGTGCTGAAGGCCTGGAAACATGTTCCCAAAGTTGAAGAGTAATAACGGTGTTGTGGTAGAAACAGCCTGGGAAAACCTCTCAGGAATCTCCATTGTGTAACTTCTGCTCCTTGGGGATAGATAGGACCTGCAATTTGCTTCTGAACAGTAAAATATGACAGAGGTGAAGAAAAGTTTCAGATGTAACTTAGGTTTCTTAAGTCCATCCAAAGGGTAGGTATGCTCGGTGAGCCTCATCTAATTAGGAGAGCCTTAAAAAAGGACCTCAGCTTTTTTGAAAAGCTGCAACTTCAAGCAATGGACGCTTTTTCTCTGCTTTTTGCTTTCAGAAAGCAAGCCACAATGATGTCAATAGTATTAAGGAAATAAATTGTGCTGATGACCTCCAAACACTTGGAAGTTGATCTTTCCTTAGCAGAAAGTGCAAATGAGAATGCAGTTCACAGACTACCAGGATTTCATTCTTATTAGATCTCAGCAGGGGACCAGCCAAGATGTACCCTGGCATTTGACCTATGCAAATAGTGAGCTAATAAATGTGATTGCTTTAACCCTCTAAAGGTGTACTAATTTGTTATGCAACAATAGGAAAACATGCAGATATAAAGGGCCCACCCAGAAGGAAAAAGCAGTGGAAGTCCACCAATCAAGAGAGTATTCATGTTTTGAGATTTTTTCCATCAAATTGCCCAATCTAGCCTCAAATGCCCAGTGCCCTTGCCTCAGCCTCCAGAGTAACTGTGATTAGAGGTGTGCTCCCACTTCTAGATTATATAAATCATAGACAATCATCCAGTTGCTTACAAATAGACATTTGAGTTGTTTTCAATGTTTTTCTTAATAGCTATGCTCTTATGATATTCTTACATATATTTTCCAGAGTATATATGCAAGTGTTTTCCTAAAGGAGGACTCACTTCTGTTTATATGTGGTGGTTGTTATTATTATTTGTGCCAGTCCTGCACTTGAGGCTTGGACTCTGGGCCTGAGTGCTGTCCTTGGGCTTTTTTTTCCCCCTGCTACTTGAGCTCCACTTATGGCTTTTTGGGTAGTTAATTGGAAAAAGAGTCTCACAGACTTTAATTTCTGGGCTGGATTCGAACCACAAAATGATCCTTAGAGAAAGCTCCTGAGAAGCTAGGATTATAGGCATGAGCCGCCAGTGCCAGATCTATTTTATTTTTAGATAAAATACAGGTCCTGAAGCATACTAAGCAAGCTTTCCACCATAGAGTAACACTGTCAGCTCCTTTCCAATTTTTATATAGGATATCACACTTAAGAACTCCAACAAACAACTTAGTGTTTCACAAAATGTATACCAGAAAGCTGAAATGTATGTTGGGCAAGAGGGGCTAGTCAAGGTGAGACAGAACAGATGAATGCAGAGAAAGAATGGGTGAACCACAGTCATAATATTAACACGATACATATGTGAAGACAATATAATAGGATATCAAACTGATCAAAATGGTTTTTTGCTTCAAACCCTTGTATTTGGATGAAGAATGTTGTTTTGTGGGTTGGTCATTCCATTTTTCTTAGCTAATAAATTTTCTTAGTTAACCAGTTGTCTACTTTTCTTGTTTGTTAGCTAATAAGCTGTCTTGTTTGTTTGGTTGTTGTTGCTGCTGCTATTGTTTAAAAGCATCCAACTCCTGTCACAGCCTCCCAGGGCTGGGAACACAGACATGCACCACCAGGCCTGCTCTGTCTCAGAGGGAGTCTCTGTTTTCTAACGAAATGTTTAACTTTAATTTCTTCCATTTGGTTTATTTTGGTTTACTTTGTTGGCCTTTTCCTATTCTTTTTGAGTGACATCTTTTATTCATTTGTTTCATTTTATTGCTCTATGTTTTTATTAGTGTATATTAATCATACAAGTAATGGGTTTCATTATGACAGGTCATGCATGTAACATTTTTAAATTATTTGGAGAATATTTTATTTGGTTTCTAATCAAATATACTTTGAACATATTCATACACCTGTTACTTCCTTACCCTCTCTTCTCCCTATCCTAGGATCCCCTTTCTTTTCCATTATAGTCTCATTCCTATTTACAAACCTTTTATTTCCCCTAAAGTCCAAACTTGAGGAAAAACTTGCAATATTTGTTTTTCTGTATCTGTGTTATTTGCATAACATGATGATCTCCAGTTTCACTCATTTTTCTTGCAAAAGACATGATTTTGTTTTTCTTTATGGCTACATTGTATACACATACGAATTTTCCCTCCCACATTCATCTGTTAATGGACATCTAGGGTGATCCCAAGACTTGACTATTAGAAATAGTGACTCAATAAATATGAGTATGCAGAAATCCCTGTTGCATGAAGAGTTTGATTCCTTTGTATGGATATACCTAAAAATTGCACAAGTCATATTGGGAGTTCTATTTTTATCTTTTTGAGGACCCTCCAAATGGATTTACATAATGGCTACACTATTTTATATTCACATCAACAGGATATAAACATTTCCCCCACCCATCCACGTCCTCTCTGGCATTTTGTTTGTTTGTTTCCTTGATAATAAATATTTGCACTAGAATAAGATAAAATCCTGAAGTAGATTTGATTTGCATTTTCCCTAATGTTCAAAGATGTTGAATAGTTTTTCCTGGTACTTATTGGACATTTGTACTCTATCAGTTCTACCATTTATGAACATGGAATGCCTTTCCATGTTTCTAATGGTTCTTCAGTTTCTCTCTTTAGTGTTCAATAATTTTCATGGTAGAAGTCTTTTACTTCATTGGTCAAGTTTATTCCATAGTATTTTAGGGTTTTTTTAGACGCAATTGTAAATGGAATTTTTTCCCTGATTTCTTTCTTACTGCTCTTAGTATATAGAAAAGCTACTGTTTTTTTTAATGTTGATTTTTGTGTCTTACTCCTTTCCCAAAGTGTTGATCAGATCTAAGAATTCTCTAGTTCTTTAGAATCACATTATCTACAAATAAGGGGAACTTGACTTCTTCTTTTCCTGTTTAATTCATTTTCTTGCCTTATTGTTCTGGCTAGGATTTTAAGCACTGTATCGAATAAGATTGGTGCTTGTGGATACCTCTGTGTTTCTCCTAATTTTAGAGAAAATGACTGCCATTTCCCCCACTCTTTCAGTATAATATTGCATATAGGTTTGTTGTATATATCCTTTATGTCTATTCGTACTTTCATTGTGAAAATTACTGTTTTTAATTCTATGAGTTCCTTTGGAAGGATGCTTTAAGTTATATCCCATAGGGTTTGGATGTAAACCTGTGTGAGACTGAATTCCACTTCAATTACCAAATTATATACTAGTTTTCTATCACTACATAGCAAATTACCACAAACTAGAGGCCTAAAACAACACAATTTTATTATCTCACAATTACTATGTATCAGTAGTCTAACAATGGCTTAGCTAGATCTTATTTTAGAGACACCATTGGCTTCAATAAAGGTATCAACTGACCTGCATACTTAGAATATAGCTGACTAAAGTAGACAGAAGCCTGGACAATTCTTCACTATTAAGGCTTCTGTACTTATGTGCCATATAGTACTTTTACACAACCTCTCCTACATGATAGTTCACTCCATCAGTCAGCAAAGAAGAGTGTGTCACTCTAGTCTGCTGAGACACATATAATATAACCTAATAAGAAAGTAATCACCACCAAGCATCAGTGGCTCATGCCTGTAATACTAGCTACTCAGATCTGAGGATGGTGGTTCAAAGCCAACCTAGGCAGGAAAGTCTGTGAGACTCTTATCTCCAATTATTCATATTCTCTCTCTCTCTCTCTCTCTCTCTCTTTCTCTCTCTCTCTTCCTCCCTTCCTCCTCCCCCCCCTCTGGGACAGTGCCCAGGCCCAAGACCAAGGCCCGGGCCGTTTTGTTGTTCTTTTCTTTTTAAGTTATCACTGTTATTAGTGGTAGCTAAAGGAAATTATAGGTCAGTCTATTCACAAGATGGGGAGATTATACAAAGATGTGACCCATCTGGGAATCATCCCCAGATGTGTTGTTATATCTCTGTAGATAATTCGTCTTTTTTTCTGAATCTTTATCTTTGATGTTCTACAGCTTCACTATGATGGTATGGATGCAGATTTGGAGTTTCTTTTCTTTCCTTCCTCTCTTTTCTTTTCTTATTCTCTCCTTCCTTCCATTGTCTTTTTTCTTTTTTTTCTACCCTTTTTTTTTTTTTTGCCAGTCATGGGGCCTGAACTCTGGGCCTGGGTGCTGTCTCTCAGCTCTTCAGCTCAAGGCTAGTGCTCTACCACTTTAGCCACAGCACCACTTCCAGCTTTTTCTGCTTATGTGGTGCTGAGGAATTGAACCCAGGGCCTCATGCATGCAAGGCAAGCACTCTACCACTGAGCCACCTTCCCAGCCCCTCTACCTTTTTTTTTTTTGAGACAGGTTCTTACTATGTAGTCCAGGCTGGCCTTGAATTCACTATACAACCCAGACTGACCTCCAACTCACAATTCTTCTGCCTCAGTCTCTCTATGGTTGAAATGCTAGGCACGCAGCACCATGCTTAGGCAGATTTGTTTTTACTTTTGCACAGTTTGCCATTGTTTCTTTTAACCATGAATCCATATTTTTTAGTAATTCTGCAAATTCTTAGGCATTTTCTTTTCTAATATTGCCAGAGGATTGCTTCATTTTGCGACCAGATAAATTTGATTATTGGTCTGGATTTTCTGTGAGGACATGAGTAAAATAAATCTGAATCCAAGATTTTTGTGACAGTAGCTTTGTACTCTTTAGTTCTCAGTGGTTATTATTATTACTATTATTATTATCATTGTCTGGCCTTTTCTTTTCTTCTTCTTTTGTACTTTGCTCTCTGCTTTCCAGAGACAAGTGTATTTCCTGCTGGTAGGACAATTTTACTCCATCAGCCTATTTGGTTATGACCATTTTGTGGAGGAGTTTCAAATCAGAGACCCTATTTTGGTCAGTCCCTAGGCACATTGTACTGTGTCTCCAAGTGCATTCATGAATCCTTGATGATCTAGGTTTCTATATTGACATTTACTTCCAGGCAAGCCTGCTCTCCACTTTACTTAACCATTGTAGCTCATTTGTTTGCTTGGTCTTTGTTAATTGTTTTCTGTTTTTGTGATTCAGAAATCCACGTTATTTTGTCATCCTTTATGTAGTGTTCTGTTGTTTTCTAGTTGGAGAATATTTTAGAATATATGCATGTTGTTGATGTGGCAATGCATTTCTTGAAACTTTTTGAGGCTTTAATCTTAATCTAGCATTGATTTTCCCTAGAAAACAGAAGTGGAACACTCCTTTCTTTTCTCTCTTTTCTCTCGACAACATAGCTTCCCTTCAGCTGGCCTGGGTCTTAATATTCAGCAAGTTTATCATATGATAAAGACCTCTGACTTGTTTGTTTCTTCAAAGAGAAAGAACATCTTTTAGCAACAATCTCCACGATAAATTCTTTATTGTGGAGACAGAAGGAGACAGAAAATTGGTTTGCCACAGCTGAAAATGCTTTGTTATAACTTTCATAAAGATAACATTTCTCTCGCTACATTTTTTTCTTACACTCACACCAATCCAGTCTCTACCTTATAGACTGAAAATTAGAATACAGTTTTTACCAACTGCCAGGAAAGAAATATGATTATAATTTGTGGATAAATGACTTTGTGACCTTTGTTCATCTTCTGAACTGAAGATCTGCTTCAACCTTTACAATTAAAGTTCTAGAAGAGATTCAAATTTTTCTGTATTTTAGAATATTTAAAGGTACTAAGAATGGCTATTATAAACGTACATACTCTTTCAACTTTTGCGAGTTAGAGAAGGCTACTCTGCACTTTTTTTCAACAAGAACTCCAGGTGAATCTGATATACAAGTACTAGGGGCCATAAACGAAGCAAACCCTGTGGCATATTGATTCAACAAATCTTGTAAGTCAAAATCCCTTTTTCTTCTTCTTTATGTGTGTCTGTTGCAGTGCTTCTGACTTGAGCAGGAGACATCAGAAGACTAGCCACATATTGAACTGAATTAGGCTTTAAATCATAACCTACTTTCAGGATGATTGCTTCCAGGCCTACAAGAACTGTGTTTCATGTTCTGGGTCTGTGGGGCTTACTCTGAGTTGTGCATTTTTGTTTTATTAGGTTCTTACTTAATATTGAAGTAATAAATTGTAGTTTTGACATTTGATAACCTTCTTAGACACTAACTTTCTCCTTTGACCATACAAACTTAGGTTTCATTTTTCTAGTTCACTGTCAGTTCCTTTTTTCCTTTCTCCATTGGAAGCCGTGCTATTGCAATATAATACCCAGAGTTCCCTTCTGAATCCTTCTAGTCATGCTACTTAGACATATGTTATTTTGACTATTTTCTGATTTGTTTTACACACTTTGTCCCATAATATCTTATTTATAATTACCTTTCTAGCACTATCCACAGTTTTTCATAAAATGCAATTGAGAATAACGAATAGGATTTTCTTCTATACTTACTTTTAATAATTGGATTAGTCTTTTGCTCAGTGTAATTTTATAACTTTTTTGATTTCTTGAATTCGCATCCTTAGTTTATCTTCTGATGCCAAACATAAAGGACCATAATTTGATTTTCACTGGTTTTTCTTTCTGTGGGAAATTCATTGTAACAATAGTATAGTATATACTTTGAATAACTCCTTCAGACTAACTTCTCTTTGACCACTCCCAGAACACTAAAAAATAATGAATCTTGAAATTTTAGAGCTTGGTCTCCAAAAGAGAATAGATTAACAGTACATGGATTTATTCATAATCTTGGCCTTTATTGTTAAAAGTTAGTCTAGTATGGTTTTCTGGTAATGTTTAGCAGAGTGGCCTGAGATATTAAATCTAGCAGTTTAAGATGTCATCCTTCTGAAGGAAGTTAAACATGGGCAATATGAACCAATAACTGCTTTCTTTGTTACACTTCTAGCAAATTTACCTCATAGTGAAAAGGAAAAATGCAATGACCTAGGGGCTTTGCGGATGGAGCCTGCTGTCTGCTTTGTGGTGGCTACAGTCAGGTATCCTGGAGACTTAGCTCCCATGCTCAGGCATGTGGGGCAAGAGCTCTTCATCTGTGAAACATGGCAGTATGTGTAGGGAACCGCAGGAGATGAGAAGAAAATAGCTCTGGACTAGCAACAACACAGCAGCAAACCCAAGGTGTCATTAGGATGATATTGTGGATTTTCACCACTACCTTTTCAACTCAAAATTTTATCTTTTTATATGTAATTATTCTACATTTTGATAGGCTTTTGCCTCAGAACGGATTATTCTCATAACTTGTGTGGGTTTCCCATCCAGCCATACAAAAATATAGTTTTACATTTGATCCTAAGCAATTAAATATTGGTTGTCAACTGCTGGAATTATTTAGGTACCAACCTCTATCCATATCTCCCTAGGTAGCTCTGCATACATCAGTTGTCATGATGTCTGCTGCATTGTTCTCCATCTGAGATCACTGAAGCCAATTAATTATGATGATATCAAATATACTACCAAAGCCTGTTGGGGTGGAAGTGGTTTTAACTTCTTAACTCTTTCAGGTTCTCTGAAGTTATATCTTGTATTTGTTCAGTGAAACTCATGTGTCCTGTTTCCTCACTCACTAAAGTACACTCAACCTAGAAATCTCTGTGGATATGTCCAAACTTGCTACTGCAACAGACAACATGCATTTCTACAAAGAGACAGAAGCTTATGATCTTCAAGAATATTACTAGAAATGAGAGCTCGAATTTGAGCAATAAATATTTACATAGGTTAGATAGTTGGCTTATATTTTGCTCATACTGGAATGAGTTAAAGCAAAACACTTGCTTGTTTATACTTTGATTCCTATTTTGAAATGATGATGTGTTTTCCATACACACATATTTCCTTCTGAGAAAAAAGATCCCATAAAAGCAGATGCATGTGGCATTACCAGGTGTAGCAGCAGCAACAGCAGCAGCAGAACAGGGAGAAGGAAAAGGTGGAGAAAGAGGAGAAAGAGAAGAAGACAGAGGAAGAGGAAGAGGAAAGAAGAAAAGAAGAAGAAGAAAAGGAAGAAGAAGGAGGAGGAGGAGCAAAAGGAGAAGGAGGAAGAGGAGGGGGGAGGAGGAAGAGGAGAAGAAGAAAAAGAAAAAAATTTACGTGTTTCTAAAAATGCAAAATTTGCAAGTAGAATAAAATACTGGACGTGAGATTAATAGGTCATCACTTTCTGCTCAATGAGTTCTAAATCAAATCCTTTAGTTCTAGTTAATGTATTTGCAGTATCTGAAACACCCTGCCTATCTCAAGAGCTTTTCTGTGTAGAGAACAGGAGAAATGGGTCAGGATGTTGGATTTGCCCTCCACGCATCTCTGTCTCCATTTACTAAGGTGCATGTGGTCATAATGACTAGAAAATCTGACAAACTGTGAAGAGAAATTTCTACTTTCTCACATTCTGACCCAGAAGAATTGAATTTATTGTTAAACTTAGCCCTAATAATGACAATACAATAATAATAAACAACAACAACAACAGCTAACACTTATTTAGTGCTTCGTAGGATAGACATGTTTTTTATATGGTTTACTTTATTCAATCCCATAAAAATAAATATTCAGTATATAATTGTCTCTTTGAGGAAAGTTTAACTATAAAAGCTATCTCATTTTACTATCAAAGTTTCTTTTTCCTTTTCTTTTTTTTTGGGGGGGGGTCCGGTCGTGGGGCCTGAACTCTGGGCCTGGGCACTGTCCCTCAGCTCTTCAGCTCAAGGCTAGTGCTCTACCACTTGAGCCACAGTGCCACTTCTGGCTTTTTTCTTTTTGCTTATGTGGTGCTGAGGAATCGAACCCAGGGCCTCATGCATGCAAGGCAAGCACTCTACCACTGAGCCACCTTCCTAGCCCCCTCAAAGTTTCTTATGAGGCTGGGAATGTGGCTTAGTGGTAGAGCGCTTGCCTAGCATGCATTAAGCCCTGGGTTTGATTCCGCAGTACCACATACACAGAAAAAGCTTTAAGTGGCATTGTGGCTCAAGTGGCAGAATGCTAGCCATAAGCCAAAGAAGCTCAAGGATAGTGCCCAGATCCTGAGTTCAAGCTCCAAGACTAGAAAAAAAAAGTTTTGTATGAAAAGCTAATAATTTCAACAAGGTGTGTTGAAATTATTGGAGGCAAGTGCCTCCAATCCCAACTCCACAGGAGGCAGTGCTTAGTAGAATCAGAGTTTGAGACCTTAGCTCGAGTTGGAGAGCTTAGACAAAAAGTTAATGAGATCTCTTTTCTACACACAAGCTGAATGTGTTGGTACATGCCCATAACTTGCTATAGAAATAGGAAACATAGAAAGCTTCAGGTCTGAGGTTGGTTCTGAGCAACAAGTGTTCTATCTGAAAAATAACCTAAAGCACGAAGTACTAACATCATGACTTGAGTGGCAAAGTGCTTGTAAAAGGTATTAAGTCCAAACTGAATGCCAGTGGCTCACACCTGTAATCCTAGCGACTCAGAAGACTGAGATCTAAGGATCACAGTTTGAGGCCAATCCAGGAAGGAAAGTATGTAAGACTCTTATCACCAATAAGCTATTTAAAAATGCCAGAAGTGGAGCTGTGGCTCAAGTTTAGAATGCTAGCTTTGAGCAAAAAAGCTCAGGGACAATGCCCAGGCTCTGAGTTCAAGCCCCAGGACCAGCACCAAAATAAATAAATAATAGATAGATAAATAAATGATCTCTAGTTCAAATCCAAATGCTGTTTAAAAAAGTAATACTGTCACCTATGATTTAATTTGTGTTATTCTAATTATAGATACATATGCAAACTAACAATGTTTAGTATGATAATAAAACTAGAATTCTGATGCCTTTTATTTTAATAAAG
This sequence comes from Dipodomys ordii, assembly GCF_000151885.1. Taxonomy (NCBI): domain Eukaryota; kingdom Metazoa; phylum Chordata; class Mammalia; order Rodentia; family Heteromyidae; genus Dipodomys; species Dipodomys ordii. The sequence continues at coordinate 2,789,385 of NW_012267265.1, read as the reverse complement.
AAATTTACCCCATCTATAGACAAAAGTGATGAATAAAAAAGTACAACACAATAGTTTAGGAAAAGTGGAAAACAATATTTGTCACAGACTTTGAAACGGTTATACAAAGATCAGTGCAGATTCTGATTTCTATGTTTCTATTTTTTTGTGTACATATATTAGTGTGTTTGTGTACCTGTATTTAGGAGATACACTTGGTTTTACTCATAGTTAGGTTTTATTAATCTAGGTAGTTATGTTTTACTAATGTAGCTCTATAGATATATTGATAAGTAGATAATCTCCCTGAATACATTTCTAAGCTTAAATTTTTTATTTTTAAAAACATTTATTTATTTATTTTTATAGAATATATACATATAATATATAATTATTCAAAAACCAGACAAGGACTCATTAAAGAAAGAGAACTATAGACCCATTTCTGTGATGAAAATTGATGCAAAACTTCTCAACAAAATTCTGGCTAATCGAATTCAACAAGTCATCAAAACATCATACACAACGATCAAACAGGATTCATTCCAGGGATGCAAAGCTGGTTCAATATACACAAATCAATTAATGTAATACATCACATCAACAAGAGCAAGGATAAGAAGCACATGATTATCTCAATAGACACAGAAAAAAACATTTGACAAGACCCAGCACCCCTTTTTGATGAAGGCTCTGGAGAAGCTAGGCATCCATGGAACATTGCTCAATACAATAAAGGCTGTGAATGACAAACCCACAGCCAGCATTATACTTAATGGTGAAAAACTAAAGCCATTTCCTCTAAACTCGAGAACAAGACAAGGATGTCCACTCTCTCCACTTCTCTTCAGTTTAGTATTAGAATGCCTAGCTACAGCAATAAGACAAGATGTAAACATAAAGGGAACCCAAATAGGGAAAGATGAAGTAAAGATGACATGCTCTTGTAGTTAAAGAACCCCATGGACTCTACTCCCAAGTTACTCGAGCTGATTAGAAACTTTGGCAAAGTAGCAGGGTATAAAATTAACCCTCAAAAATCAATGGATTTTTTGTATGCCGACAATGAGAAAAGCGTGGCTAAAATCGGGAAAACAACTCCATTCATAATAGCCCCACAAAAAATAGAATACCTAGGAATTAACTAAAGAAGTGAAGGACCTCTATGATGAAAACTTTAAAAACCTGAAAAAGAAAATTAAAGCATAACTAAGGAAGTGGAAAAACCTCCCATGCTCCTGGATAGGGAGGATTAACATGGTGAAAATGACAATGCTGCCAAAGGCTATCTACAAATTCAATGCAACACCTATCAATATTCCAACCTCATTCTTCAATGAAATAGAAGAGGCAATCCAAAAATTCATATGGAACAATAAAAGACCCTGAACAGCAAAAATAATCCTTAGCAGAAAGACCAGTGCTGGAGGAATAACAATACCAGACTTCAAACTCTACTACAAGGCCATAGTAATCAAAATAGCTTGGTACTGACACAAGAACAGACCTGAAGACCAATGGAATAGCACCAAAAACCCAGAAATGAACCTGCAGGCCTATAGCCACCTAATCTTCAATAAGAAAGACAGCCTCTTCAGTAAATGGTGCTGGCAAAATTGGTTAATCACCTGCAGATAACTAAAGCTAGATCCTTATATATTACCCTGCACCAGAATCAACCTTGAAGTCAAAACAGACACCCTGAAAACATTACAGGAAGGAATATGCCAAGAAACTCTAGGGCTCCTTGGCACAGGCCAAAATTTTCTTAATACTCAGAAACAAAACAAATCAAAGAAAGGTTGGACAAATGGGATTGCATGAAATGGCAGTGCTTCTGCATGGCAAAGGACATAGCTAGCAAGATCAATAGAAAGCCCATGGATTGGGAGAAGATCTTCACTAGCCATACAACAGGCAAGGGTCTCATATCTAAAATATACCTGGAACTCAAAAAAATTAAATCTCCAACAACAAACCCTCAAAAAAACAACCACCCATTAATAAGTGGGCTAAAGACTTAAAGAGAGACTTCTCTGAAGAGAAAATAAGAATGGCCAATAGACACATGAAGAAATGCTCAACTTCTCTAGCCATAAAAGAAATGCAAATCAAAACAACATTGAGATCCTACCTCACCCCAGTTAGAATGGCTATAATCAAGAACTCTAATAACAACAGATGTACTATGTGATATTTTTTTGTTTCCTTTGTATGTTCTTCCCCCTGTGGTATATCCCCTGTTGTTACTGTACTTGATTTTGGTTCCCTATATCTTTTATATACATTTTTCTAATCTGGAGACGGGGGCGGGGGATGGGTGGGGAGGGGGAATAACAAAATGCTGAAACAAGGACATAGGATGACCCATTGCAGCAATGATACCCACAGCAAGCTTTACAACTTTGGGTGGGAGGGCTCTGGGAGCCAGGAGCATGGGAGGTGTGGGGGGAAGAGATAGTAAGATAACATCTAGGGAAAGGGTAGCGATAATCAACAAGTAATGTAGTCATTGCCTTACTCATGTAGCTGTAACCTGTCTGTACAGCATCTTTACAATAAAAGGAAATTTAAATTTTTAAAATTTTTTTAATTTTATTTTTTATATAATACAATTTTATTTGGTTAATTCATCCAATTACATCTTATATAGGATATCCTTTTTCTTTTTTATTAGAATAAATTAATTGTGCAAAGCAGTTTCATGGTGATGTTTACATAGATACTTTTATTCACATACATAATACTTTTTAATTTACATATGAATATTTATATAAGTACTTTGATTAAATTTACCCCTATATTACTTTTTTAACACTATTCATTCTCCCTCATCCTTTTTAACTTTTTTTTTTTTTTTTGCTTGTCACTGGGCTTGAACTCAGGGCCTGGGTACTGTCTCTGAGCATCTTTGGCTCTAGTGCTCTACCACCTACTAAAAACCTGCCACTTCAGGTTTTTTTCTCAATAAGTCAAACAGCTACAATGTATTGATTTTTGTATACATCTATAAATCACTTGACAACGAGAGGGTATTAGATTACATTATATGGTGAAGAACTAAAATATATATGGGAAACATGAGGGGCCATGGTAATACACAGGTGCTAATCGTTCATTAGGGAATAGAAACAGACTTCAGGAAATGAAGATATTAAAACTTGGGGCTTTAGGAAAAGCTTTGAGTTGGTCCTTACCCAAGTAAGGGACAAATGAAAGCATTTTAGACAAGAGAAACATTTGTGTCAAGGTACAAATATGGAACTTTTGTTTCCCTTTCTCTGTGTGTGTGTGTGTGTGTGTGTGTGTGTATCTCTCATACACACATACATATACAGAGGGAGTGACAGAAACAAAGAGACCAAGAGAGACAAGGAGTGAGTAAGCACTCACATGAGGGCTGGAGCAGGCAGCCTGTTTTCATCACAAAGTTCTTATAAATCCGCAGTGAGAGATAAGGTTGGATGTGTAGATAGGACTATGTAATTCTGAACTCCAAGTTCATGAATACTGTTTCATCATTGGTTTGATATGAAGTAAATTTTTGCTAATAATGTTGACATTGGTTATATGTACCATATCTGTGAGTCTGAGAAGTGGCCTATTCATTTGTTCATTCACTTAATCAAGTACCAAGCTGGAGATCATATGAAGAAACTGAATTAAAAATTTAATTTACTAAATGTACTGAACACTAGGTTAAGTACAGAGGAGGTAATATGAATGAGAAAGATAACTGTGCCCACTCAGAGCTACAATCTAATAGAAAATGTTGACATTAATTTCAATAAGTTCAAGGAGTTTTGACAAAGACATGTAAGGTGCTGTAACCTAGAAAGGAAGTGGAAATTCACCAAGAAAACAAAAACTCACTGTTAGGTACTGGTGACTCTTTCCTATAATCCAGCTACTCAGGGGTCTAAGATCTAAGGATCTCAGTTGAATTTCAGTCAGGGAAGACAAATCCAAGAGACTTTTATGTACAATCAACAAAAAGCTGAGACTGCAGGTGTGGCTCAAGTGGTAGAGCACCAAGCACAAGGAGAAAAAGCTGAGAAGAGAATGGGGCCCTGAGTTCAACTTCAGCACTGGCAAAACAGACAGATGGCAGACATGAAAGACTCATACTTCCTCATCTTGGAGTTATGCAATAGTTGAACATGTCACCCATCCTCTCCTATCTTGATCATAAAAGGTTAGGTGCTTAGGGTAGTAGTGGGTCTTTATTCATAACAGTTTTCTTATGTCTTGCTACCTGTGAAGTACTGTTGAGAAGAGGAAAACACAGCAAACAAAACAGAAACAGTTCTTAAGGACTTGTTGGAAAATATAATGAACACCTTTTTTTTTGGTCATTCATGGCAGCTTGAACTCAGGGCCTTGGCACTATCCCTGAGCTTTTTCACTCAAGGCTAGTGCTCTACCACTTTGAGCCACAGTTCAAATGAACACATTTTTAATGAACACATTTTTTTTAACCATTGCTGGTGAGCTAGATTTTCCTTTAATTCTAGATTCGGTACCAGGCTCAGTCAGATCCAAACTAGGTTCAGCCATTGTCTTGGGTGATGATTGCTTCTAGAGGCTTACACAAAGTCTCTAAGGTTTACTGAGTCTATAGCTCTATGGACATCAGAGGTAATACTGGCTTTGGCTGATGAATTTCATTTTGAGAGTTCCAGAGGCTGAAGAAGCTCAGTAGTAGGGCACTTGCCTAGCATGTATGAGGATCTGTGCCTCAAGTGTGCAACACAGACACAGACACACATACACACACACATACAGGGACACACACACACACACACACAGCGTTATAACTCTGAGGTATCTGCCATTTAGACAGGACCACCCAAAGCCATGACAGCAAAGCTCAGCTTGGGTGAAACAGAATTCTGCAGTCTTGACCTTTAGCAGGTGGCCTTCTCAGGTGTTTCCTCAGAAGGCCAAGTATGGGCCAGATTCCAAAACATTGTCAGGCAAAATGCCACTTTTCTGCAACTGGACTGTAAGCTAATGAGGAAGAGAGTGAGTGGGCGGAGGAGGGATTTTTATTGGTTTTGTAAATTTGGGGATCTTAGATAATGACAGTTAGGATCTTTGCTCTCTGACGTGTGTTCATGACTTTCACCTCTTAGTCTGGGTTGTAGTAATACAAAGTAGTTCATGTTGGAGCCTAGTAACAACTTGACACACTAGGATTCCTGTCCCGTCGGGAAAGCCTATAAGAAACCAGGCAGCCTGATCTTGATTTTGGTGAGATTTTCATTCTTTGACATATATGGGCTCTAAACCGTTCTTTCTTCCTTCCATCTACTGTACTCGGCAGTAGAAACCAGTCTTGCTTGTCAGAGGAACTTTCCAAAGCCAGGCAGTGTTGTTTTCTTTTTTTCATTTCTTGGTTGTTGTTGTTTTTTAAATCAAAGTATGCCACCCACACTTTTAGAAACTTTACTGTCAGGAAGTCCTCAAACTCTATGTCCAAACAAAACACCTCATTTTCTTGCTTCAGTCATTTATCTCTGATTCTGATTTCAGTGGAAATTCAAAAGCAGTGGATAATTATTCTTATATAATTTTTATTGTTCGAATCAGCAAATCACTCAACTTTGGTAGTAGTTCCATTTAAATCTATCACCTTGAACAAACAAGTGTTCTGGCAAGTGTGTCTGGACACCTGTTAGGAATGAATTATTTGGTGATATTTCAGAAACTCCCTATAAAACGTTTTTAGGAAACATTTGTATATTGCTGCAACAGTTCTATAATAGTTAAAATTTTTTGTCTGCTTGCTTGGGCTACAGAGTGCTCAGATAGCTCAGATGTTTTTCTAAGAAACTAGGATGTGAGCTCATAAACTATGTAAGACACACCTCCATCTCTAATATGGGCACACATCATCTAATTTATTGATAAGCCTTCCAACTTGAACCAATCGGAGGCCTCTAGCTCTTCTCGTTCTAAAATTTGCAGATAAAAGATGGTGGAGCTCTTCATTCTCTATAATCAGATACCAATTCCCATAATGCATCTCTGTTTATACCTTTTTAAAAATACGCCCTGTTCTTTGGAGCTTAACTGACAAAAGAAGTCAGACAGAATAAACTTGTCAGAAAGACAAAGACTTGCAAAATTAAAACCAAATTAATCAGAAGAACACCGAGTTATATTTAATCAAAAGTGAAAATTTTAAACAAGATAAAGCTAGCCAAATTATTCTTTTATTTTAATGGAATGAAAACAGTAGTATATACTTGAATAGCTAAAAGTTTTTAATAGTTATCATATATTTTCTCTGCACTATCTTATGTTATTAGAAAACAGCTTCTAGCATGTTCTACTCAGGCTATCTAGAAATTTAGGAACCAATATTTTTACACTTTCTATCACTATTCTTCTTCCAATATCTTATTAAAATGTTTCAGTTTTTGGGTTTATGGGTTTCTATGTAGGTACTCTAGGCTAATTTAAGGAGTTGCCAATAAATAAATAAATGAATAGATACAAATAAACATCCCTTTCCGGAGATTTTAGATGCTAATATTAAAATGACTCAAAATGTTCTAGAAATTGTCTATAACTGAATATTTTTATTAGATATTCTATTAAATATTTATATAATACAAAAGTAAATGAACTCCAACAATACCTTTGACAGTTTATTGGGAGGGAAGAAACTGAAAGGAGGTCAATGTAACCTATAAAATTACAAAAAGTAAAAACTGTGCTTTGGAATCCATGAGCCAGAATAGCTGCCTGGGAGAGTTAAAACAAGAGTTGGTGAAACTCATTAATTGGTAAAAATTAATACATAGTAATAATAACAGTAAGCAAAGAATTGGGGAATACTTGAGAGGGGTCTTGAAGAGTGACTGGAAAAAGATCATTTATTCAAGAGAAAGCATGTTCACAAGAGTGACCAAAAGGAACAAAGGAGAAGACCCTTTGGGGGTCTTTGGAGGCAACAAGAATGAGCAGCCAGGATTTTGAAAGCCCTTAGTGCCAAATTTGGAGATTATTTTGCAAAAAGTGAGGATTCACTTAGGAAGATTTTTTAACAGGGAAATGAGGAAGAGTCCTAGAGAGCTGGTGATGTCTCCAATGTTTGACCTGGGTCAATCTTTCAGATGGTTTTGACTTTCTAGCTTACAAATGAGGAAACTGAGACTCCCTGGCCAAGCTGGCATTTAAATCTAATTGACTTCAAAGTTCCCAAGGCTGAGCATTTTACACTTGAACACATTGTATCCAAGAAGGAGCCAGTAGGTGAGTGGTGGGAAAAGTCTTCCTCTATCTTAGCTCTCAGGCCACCCAACTTTCTAATATGCCCTTCAAAAGGTTATATCCCCCAGGGCATATTATGTATAGGGGGTGGGAGTTTGGGAAGGCAGTGCCCTTCCTTATCAACAATGGCCTCATGGGCCTGGCTTGGGCTTTTCATTCATCCCCCTTGGGGTGTGGGTTTGGAGAGCAGCTCACAGGACACATAGACAAACTTAATTAAATTCAAGTGAGTGTTGTTACCAAGACCTGACAGGCGCAGTTGTGTGCAGCTGAATAATTGAGTTGTGTGCATTTTTTTTCTTTGCCTTCTTGGTGGTAGGCTTATTTTTTGGGATGGGGGGGTGGTTGTTTTGTTTTCTTTGGGTTTCTAAAGATGACCCTGACACTTTTCATAAAGCTGTTTTCTAGTAGGAACGCCTTCCATCAAAGACACGCATTTTGGTTGCCAGGTTACCATGAGAAAAGAGAACTCAAGTGACAATGCCAACTTTTTCTTGGAGTATACAGGGTCTATACTTGTTGAGACCTCACAGCTAGCATCCACAATGTCACCACCTGAACCCCAGATCGTGAAGCAGAAAGGTACAGCCTAGCCTGGTGTAAGAGATGAATGAAAACCAAACTGTATCCACTTGGTATTAAAGAAGAGAAAAAGTTATTCAGAAATAGTTTTTCCCCCCAAAATTACTCATGATAAGCCATACAAAACAGATCAAGAATTGCTTTTCTCATGTAGTCTTCCAGCACAGGAAAGAAAGAATCCTTATTGGTGAAACTGAAAGAATAAAGATTTTATTATTTGTTTGCTTTGGGCTATGGGGGGGTGGGTTAATGTAGGACTGGGTTTTCAGAACTTTCCTTCAGGTTTTTGCTCTCAGGTTTTATTTATTTATTTATCTACCTATCCATTTATTTTTTAAAATCTAGATTGTCCTTTCTCTTCTGGTTGATTAAATATCATACACATTCAACTGAAGGGTTTCTCTTAGCCACTTCCTCTTCTGTGGTCAGTATCATCTAGTCTTTGTATTAATTTCTAGTTTTCTGTATTCATTTCCAACATGAAATGTGAAACAGATAGTAAATAATAGTATGAGCATTCCAAATATTGTTGGCTGTTCTTGCTATTTGCATCATTCCTTGAAAGAATGCAGGCGAAGAATTTTCAGGTTTCCATCTGTATACTGGTGTTTAGAGAGACCTTTGTACTTAACATGCTTGAATATATTTCACTACAGTAGGTCATGCTTTTATCTAAAGTCTCACTGAAATGTTTGTAAATTAGATGTGTGTGTGTGTGTGTGTGTGTGTGTGTGTGATATGAAGTTTCCTTCTTTTGGAAAATACTTTGATCTTCAAGTTTCTTCCAACTTGATAATGGAAATCTATGGTTCATAACATTATTTTTCATAACACTGATAAAATTTTTATATTGTTTTATCTCTCTAATTCCTGTGCTATAGTTTGGGGCAGATGTAGTGAGATGTAATAAATATTAAGTGACCAAGCAAAGTCACACAGGGCATCTGCCCAAACTAGCCTGTCTTCCTTGAAAGCTTCCTGATTCTGTGATGGGGGTGAGCAGTACCATTCTGGCCCTCAGTGGCTTAGCATTGTCCTCCAAAGCTAATGGAAAAATTGATTCAGAAATTGCCTTCTTTGCACCTCTGAAGTCTCTAGCTAGCTAATTAAAGACTTTACGTTCTAACATTTTGGGGCCACAGGTCTTTACTTAGAGAACATATGAAGTTTTAAGCATTCACCCTGCAAAGTATGAAAGAGCCACTTATCAGTTAATTTGCAATTCAGTCAGAAATACTGAAGAAAAATACTTTGAAATAGTTAATGGGCACCTTCTATATGCTAAAGCCCACTCAAAAAGCTGGAACTATAGAAGTAGGTAAGGTTCTACCCTTCTGATATGGTAGATTTCAATTCCAAACAGGTGTGAATTCAGAGTTTGGAGCAACCTGTATGTTGCCCCTTGGCTGATACTAGTGTATTTAAAAAAAAAAACTGTGTCTCCAACAGATTCTGATGTTTTACCATTGCTTTATGGAATATGACACACAGCTTTCCCTACAAATCAGAAAACTGCTGTTTTGTTTACATCCAACAAACTTGCCCTTAGAAATATTGCAAAAATTGAAAATAATTGAGAAAAAAACATTGTATTGAGGAATTTATAGAATCAAAAAAAATCCAGAAAGCCTTCTTCTGAGAAAAAAAATTTTTGGGGGGGTCTGGTCATAGGGCTTGAACTCTGGGCCTGGGCCCTGTCCCTCAGCTCTTCAGCTCAAGGCTAGCACTCTACCACTTGAGCCACAGTGCCACTTCCGGCTTTTTTCTTCTTTTGCTTATGTGGTGCTGAGAAATCGAACCCAGGGCCTCAGGCTTGCAAGGCAAGCGCTCTACCACTGAGCCACCTTCCCAGCCCTCTTCTGAGAAAATTTTAAGAGAAGATATGTTTTGTGAGATATATCAATATTTGGAATATGGAATCATACAGGTTAGAGAGAGGCTGCAAAGCCAAAGATTAGCAAGAAGTTGGCAGAACCTCTGGCTGAGGGGTTGGGAATTGTGGTGGAAGCGGTGAGAGGAATGGGATGGTACAGGAGGAGGCAGGCCACACAGAAGAAGGTGTCATGGTCAGTCAGTCGAGTGGAACTAGAGAGCTAAGTGGAAACACTGCCAAGGTAAAAAAGAAAGGTAGATCTACTACTCTCTCCCTTTGTCCATTCTTCCAATAATCCCACTAGTGCTTTTCATTGGTCAAGCTGACAAAGAGTTGGTTGACAAGGGAACCTGAGAAAACGATTATAGGAATCTGACCCCTTCGGATGCAGAGGAGAACAGATAACAAGAACAAATTTGATAGACACAAACCCAGGACCAGCTCACTTAAGGACTTTTCTGTATTCAGAGTTGGCTTGGAATCAAAGTGTTTGGGCTCCAATTCAGCTTTTCTACTTATTTGAAGGGTAACCTCAGACAATTGAATTTCCAAGTGTGTCTTCCTCATTTATAAAATGAGGACCAAATGGAAAGGACATTGTGGAACTTGTAAGACTATGGTCGAGATTAGATGAAATGTGTATATAGCATATTGTTATTGCACAGCTACACAACTAGCCACATAGTTACAGCTGTGGGCAATGAGAATTATGGAGTCTCTTCTGGGCATGGGGAATGTTAGTCTTTGTAACGAAGTATTCTTCATTGCTTTTCCTCTTCCCTCCCATTATATAGGTTCTATACATAAAGTACAGCCATGATTTTGTGACCATGGGGCTGTAATAGGGTGAGGCCCACATAATGAAGGATAATAGGATGGCTAAGCTCAGTCCTTAGTGATATAACTTCACTCCCTTGTATTGTGTTCTTCTCCTTTTATCTGGAATGAATGATGCCATGTGGACAAGCATCTTGAGTATTTCTTATTGAGAAAATTTCCTAAACTTATTTACAACAAATGTTCTGTGAAAAATGAAGAAGGAATAGAATATTGGTTCAGTTAAAGAGATGTGCTCATAACCAGGCAATTCACAGAATGGTTAATACCATTGTCCCCCTACCCCAGTAATCAAGCTTTTATATAGCCAATTTCTTCTCTTTTTAGAAGAGCGAGATTTGGAAGAAGCTGGTAGAACATGTCATCTCTTCCTGGGTTATCACTAGGCCTGTCTTTCTGCCCAGTGAATATCAAAGGGGATTCATAGGAAATGAATTTACTTACAACACGATCTGTTAAATACTGATGGAAGGTAACACATTTTGGAATGTGCAAGGGAGGGATATGACTAGTATCTTATATTACCTGGCTAAACACAATATATTATAAAAATATATAAACAAAACAAAAAGGTGAGCAAAAAGGTGAGTTTTTTCAGAACTGCCATAGCAGAGCATGGCGAAGTGATTTGTGAACATTTTGTGAGTGGATCACTGTCTAGATGGGTTAAATAAGGAATGTTTATATTGTTGCTTACATTCATGTGAGTGTTTACTTCTTTATTTTTAAACTCATGGCGGTATTCAAGTAAAAATACTTCAGAGATTTGTATGGGATTGGGTACTAGGTCTTATGGGAGCAAAGATTAAAAGGAAGTAAAAGATAATATCAATGAGGGCATAAAAGATGATTCTGATGGTTTATTTTAAGAAGAATTTTTATCACTTATTTTCTTGAAATTCCCTTATTTTCTCTGAAAACTTTCAATCCTTCTTTCATATTTTATTGCTTTTGTTATCAACTAAGTATATACTTTTTAGAATAATAGTGTTTAACAATTTCATCCTACAAATGAGATTTTTTTTTGCCTTTGCGATAGAAGGTGAACCTCTAGGATAGCCTACTCTTCAGATTTAAAATCTAATTGTTGTATGTAAACTGAGGTGGAATGGATTATTGAGGGGGAATGGATTGAGGTGGAATGGATTATGGTTAACTCAGAGAGAGAAAAATGTCCTCCCTGATCCAAAGGCTAAAGGGATCTCCAAAGTGCTGTTTTGCAGCTGTTTTGGAACTGGGAACTGGGAAAATGTGAAGAGAGCATTTGCTTCTATTCGACTTTTCTTCCATTCATGGTCCAAAGTGAGTCTAGCACTTTCCCAGATGTCAATGGGCAAATTGACCCAGTTGTTAAGTACTGTTTGCAGAAACATTACAGCGTGAGGTAGACATAAAACAGACAGAATATGACTATATCCTAAGATGTCAATAGAAGGCATTTTAATTTCACAGAAACCCTACATTAACAAAGACCATTAAGCACATGTGACTAATGATGATAGGACCCCAGTGGATATGACAATGGAATATAACAGTAAAGAATAATTTTGATCAATTCTGGTAAAGCAAGAGCAGTGACTTTCCCACAAAGGAAGTTTGGAGATTGGTTTGTTTGAATAAATAGGATTTAAACGAAGCAAGGCTTTATTGGACACAGGATCTATAGGTGAAGTACTAGGAGCATATGCACGGAGCCCAACAAAAATCTTAATAAGCCACTGTATCTTTCCCTCCCTCTTCTATCCAAAGGAATATGGATTCTATTACTGCTTCTGGGAAACACAATTGGTTCCAGGAAGTCATGGCAAGTGGGGATGCCCAAAGTGGCATTTACTCCCTGTTTAATTGGCCCACAAGGCAAGGAGTGTGGGCTCTTCTTTGTGGTCTGTAACAAACTCCACTGTGCCAGGCAAAGAATGGTGGCCTTCTGCCAGCTAATTCCTGGCGGCTACTTGCTGTCTTTGGCTTCAGATACTTCCTATTTCTCCCCAGGCCACTGTACTTCTGAATTAGAAAGGTATGATTACAGTAAATCTCAACTTTTTATATTTATACACTTTTATGTTAGAAAGGTTTGAATGGAGAACTACCAGTCTTTGATAATTTCTTAACATCTTATTGTGGCAAGAAGAGAATTTCCTTTGCCTTAGGTGTGCCGAGGAGACAGGAAAAAAAATCAGGCACATCTGTTATTTTAATATATAGGAAGGTGACTTCTCTGAAGCAATGAACCTTATTGTAAGAAACAAGAATAAATTCTAAGTCTCTTTCATTGTGTATTTAGTAAGAATCAATAAAATATTACATCTATGTAGCTTGCATGGCCAGTGATTAAAAAAAAACAAGTGTCGATCTCTTAATAGATCAATAGGTGATTAGCATCTAAGAGCAATGGTACTATAATGTAAAGGAGAGCTAAATAGGAAAAATAGTAATTAATAGAATAAAAACAATGAAAGAGAAAGGCTTGTCTATTATAGTAAGTTGAATTTAAAAGTTTAACATGGCTATTGAGCCTTTGTGATTGTCTCCTAAGAATATCCTCCTTTGGTCTCATTGTGTAAATGCCTAGAATCCTGTAATACCTAATCATGTCCAATTGTGTTATAGATTTACAGGTACATTCTAGTTACAACAAATGAGGGAAACTGTGCAACCTATGTTCCTTTGGCTCTGGCTTACTTCACTTAATATAATTTTTTTTCAAATTCTATTTCCATGTGAATGGTACAATATCATTTTTTTCTGATAGAAGCATAGAATTCATTGTGTATATATATCACATTTTCTTTCATCCACTGAGGGGCATCTGTGTTGATTTCATATCTTGGCTGTGTAAACAATGCTGAAATTAACATGGTTGTGCTGGTAGCTTTAGTGTGGCCTTGTTTTGGTCTATCTGATAAATGCCCAGGAGTAGAATTGCTGGGTCATAGGGAAGCTCTATGTCTAGTCTACTGCTTTCTGGAGTGATTGAACAATTTTACATTCCTACCAAAGTGTAATAGCATTTCCTTTTGGCTATATTCCTACCTGAATCTGTTATTGTTAGTTTTCTTGATAATAGCCATTCTAACTGCAGTGAAGTGGAAGCTCGGTGTTCTTTTGATTTGCATTTCTTTTACGGCCAGAGATGTTGAACATTTCTTTGTGCGTCTCTTGGCCATTCTTTTATTTTTTTCTGAGAAGTCTCTCAATAGCTATGTGTGTATGATCTAAAATCATACTCACGGGGACTGGGAAGGTGACTCAGTGGTAGAGCTCTTGCTTTGCATGCTCAAGGCCCTGGGTTCGATTCCTCAGCACCACATAAGCAAAAAGAAAAAAGCGAAAGTGGCACTGTGGCTCAAGTGGTAGAGCACTAGCCTTGAGCTGAAGAGCTGAGGAACAGCGCCCAGGCCCAGAATTCAGGCCCCATGAACGGACCCCCCAAAATAAATAAATAAAAATAAATAAAATCATACTCACTGAAATGAACTCCAAGAAATTCAAACAAGAGGTTTTTTGTTATTTTGCTTTTTTGTTTTGTTTTGTTTTGCTCCTTTGTCACTGTGTTTATTGTACCTTTGTCTTTAATATGTTTGTCTCTTTTGGGGAGGGTTAGTGGGAGCACAGAAATGATGGGACAAAGGGTGAACCAATGTAACAGTGATACTCCCTAGACATTATGTTGAAAATGAACTATACAACTTGTGGGGGGATGAGAAGGAAAGTGTGGGAGAAAATGAGGAAAGAAGTGACACTGTTCAAAAAGAAATATACTCATTACTTGACTTATGTAACCATCCTCTCTGTACATCACTTTTATAATAATAACAATAAAAAAGTTTGAAATGTTCAATAAACCCTTCAAGAGCCCAAATATAGGAAAGGAGAAAAAATGATAAAAGAAAAGATGACACGGATGGAAACAAAGTCTATTATGTATATGTATGTATGTGTGTAGGAGGGCAGTGGGAAGAGACTAAGACAGCCAGAGTGCCAAGGAAATGATACTAAAGTAACATTGAAATCTATAAACTAAAATTGATTCACTAAGCAAAGACAAAAGAAATGACAATAGGAAATTAAAAGCATCTTTTAAAACAAAGAAATTGTTACACGAAGGCAACTCTCAAAGGAAAGAAAAAATTTCCAGATAGTCTGGTTTAGAGACTATACAAAAAAATAAGAGCAATAAAAATTCTTTATGAGGCTTACAGTAAATAATAAAAATAAGACTTGAATACTCTAAATAATAAAAGTTATGTTTGAAAACTGCAACATAGCATCCAACATGAATGGATGAAAATAGATATTTTAAAAACTTGTAAAAGATTTGAAAATGAGCAATTAAACCTTAAGGAAAGCAAGAGGAAAACAAAATCCCAACTAAGATGAAAGATGAATAAGGATCTTAGTCTGTTGTCTGATGCCATAAGAGAGTACTTGGAACTAGGTCACTAGTGAGAGGAAAGAGGTTATTTAACTCTGTCTGATGGGCTAGAAGTCCAAGGTCTAGAGGGCCTTGGGCTGCATCAGAGCATCATCTAAAAGCAGAAAGGGAAGTAGGCTGCCTGCCATCTGTGGGAAAGACAAAGCATACCAGGCCATGCTTGCAGTGATCAACCAGTGCTGGGAGAAGCAGCCCACTTCCTGGAGAAAGGCATAATCCCTCTTAATATTCTTCTAATCACCTCTTAAAGTTTATACCACCTCTCACCACTATCACATTGGGGACCAAACTTTGTCACGAGTTTGGAGGGGACAAACTGTATTGTACTACAGCAATAAGCAACTACAAGTTGAAAAAAAATCCATAGGTGATCATAAAAGCTAAGAACTGTTCCTTTAGAGAGCAAATACAGCACTTATAAATCTAAGCAAACAACAACAACAAAAAGTAGGTATCTACAATGTTCTCAAAAAAGTGATTGTTATATAGCACTACATTAATAATGCTGAAAAGCTATCAAACATAAATTAGTAGAGTGAACTACAATAATGTAAAAGACTAATAACCAGCTTTAGGTGATTTTTTTAAGGCTTCGGACCAAATAATTTTATAGATGAATTCTTCTAGTATCAAACAAACATGATTATGAAGAACCAAGAAAACATTCTAGTTAAACAAATGTAAGTAACCTAATAGCTACATTTGACAATAGCTACATTGACCTCCAAAAGTTGCAGTTTTCTTTTAAGACTATATAACATTCTTTTTTTATTTTTATTTTTTTTTGTAAACACACTGTACAGAGGGGTTACAATTACATTGGCAGGATAATGCGTACATTTCTTATCAAGCATTGCAGCCTCCTCCTTTGTTTACCCTTCACATCCTTTCCCAGCCTCCCCCCCCTCCCCC